>NW_024070209.1:52463367-53063367 GCF_014754425.2 Oryx dammah
CTTCTCCAATGCAGGAAAGTGAAAAGTGAAAGTGAAGTCGCTCAGTCGTGTCCAACCCTCACTGACCCCATGGACTGCAGCCTTCCAGGCTCCTCCATCCATGGGATTTTCCAGGCAAGTGTAGTGGAGTGGGGTGCCATTGCCTTCTCCATTTATGGAATTAACTGAATCAATTCATAGTGATTCTTTTTCTATTTTAAAGTCCATTTTTCCTACAGATTATAGTTAAATGATTAACCTATGGTATTTCCAGTCAACACTTTACAAATGTTTCTCCTTTATATTATGCAGTTAATATCTCTAGAGCATGCCTTTTCCCTGGCAAAATGTTACTTCATGGTATATATTAATGCATTTATACTCAGAATGAATGCAATGGGAACTTTTAATGTAATGGGAACAAATGAAAAGAAAAAGAAAGAAACATATATAAGTAAGTATGAAGTGAAAGTGAAAGTCACTCAGTCGTATCCAACTCTTGTGAACCCATGGACTGTAGCCTCCCGGCTCCTCTGTCCATGGGATTCTCCAGGCAAGAATACTGGAGTGGGTTGCCATTTCCTTCTCCAGATAAGTAAGTATGCCTCCCTATAAATGATTATCTGGGAATATTTAAATGCTGCTTTCCTTTTCCATTTGATAAAACTGTCTTGTGTAAACAAGTGACACTTATCAGTTATATTGCTGATTCTGCTAAAAATATATTAGATATTAATAAGAGAGCTTGTTAACAATTAGGGATTTATTTAATATCTGAGTTGTTCAACTGACATTGGGTATGACAATGATGCTGGAACAATTTTGGTTTAAACCTTAAAACAGAGCAAAGCATTACTTTCAGACTTTTTGTATATTTATGTTTCTTACAATACTTTTTTTCAGGTGAAAATATTTATTTGACCTCTGATTAGTTAGCTAAAATCAGGACAACTTGCCCACTTTGATATTGTCAAATACATAAAATTGATCTTTAGATAAGCAGGTAGGTAATTTTAGTGTTTCCCTGCTGTCAGAGTCTTATTGTGCTCTCCAACTTTTAACTCTTTCATGCCTCCTCCCCCCCTCAGTGAATAAATATTCTCCTCAGGTACAAAATTTAGGGGGTTGTAAAATTAGAGTGTTAGGTGACAAAAATATTTTTTCAAGACAAATAGTACTTCAGTTATGGTTGCCAGACAAAATATAAGATCTTAAATTTGAATTCTAGAAGAACAACACATTTTTAAACAATTTAAGTGTACTTCATGTTGTAGTTCATCCAAAATTCAAATACTACATGTAAAATGTATACCAAACTTTTTTCCTTGTTGTTCATATTAAAATTCAACTTTGTCCTATGTTTTCATTTGCTAAATAAGGCAATTCTAAATTTAAAAGTGAAAATTAATACAAAAACTCATAAAGAAAATAATATAAATGTAAAACATCCCCAAGATTAGCCTTACTTTTTTTGTTGTTGTTGTTCCTTCTCAGATTCAGAACAACATTGTAGTTGATTATGTTACAAGTCTGAGTCCAAGCTTGCTCTACTGACCACATGACACGCCAATAAATCTGAGAGATAAGGTATTGAATCAAAGAATATAATTATATTCTGAAAGCTGGCTTACCAAGAAGATGGCTGACTAATGTCTTAAAATAACCATCTTATCGGGTCTGAATACAAGGTTCTTTTACAGAATAGAGATCGGGGAAGGTGAGGAAACAAAGTAAAAAGGCCATTAATTTTGCAAATATCTCCTAGAATTGAAGCCTCATGGAGGAGAAGTGTTAATTTCTTCCTTCCTGCCATCTACAAGTGGACAAGTTCCTGAACAAATAATATAAGGCATATATTAGTAAATTCTAAAAACAAAACAAAAAGCTTAATAATAATAATGATTTTCCTAAATGTGAAAAGTTATATTAGTTTGTATGGGAAAGAAAGACTTTTATGAGAAAATGACAACTGACAAGAGAGAAGAATGTTGAAAGATGTAATCAAGATCTATATGGAGAACATTCCATGTGAATGAAAGAGTCAGGATAAAACCTAAAGGAAGCCAGAGTTTGGCCTAATTAGGAAATACTAGTCCATAAATTTCAGTATTGCATAATACTATTCTGCCTTTATTTAAAATAAGCATCTAGAAAACTTTTCAGAGCTATTTAAACCTTATTCCAATGTTTCTAGAATCATATATTAACCCTCAAATTGGAAATTTCAAGAAACAACAAAAGTGTTAACCAGATATGTGGCTATTAACATTTAAGTTAATAAAAATTTTTAAAAATAAAAAAATGTAGTGCCTCAGTGGCACTAGCCTTGTTCAAATGCTCCATATGGCCTCTGTCTACTATGTTGGACAGTGCAGACACAGAGTACTTGTATTCTCTAAGAAGTTTCTATTGGTCAGATGATGAGTAGACTAGAGGAAAGAACAACAGCAGGTTAGTTGTTCTTTTTTTGGCTATGTTGGATTTTCCTTGCTGCGCAGGCTTTTCTCTAGTTGCAGAGAGTGGGAGACAGTCTCTAGTTGCAGTGCACAGGCTTCCATTGTGGTGGTTTCTCTTGTTGCAGAGCATGGGCTCTAGGGGTGGTAGTTGCTGCACATGGGCTCAGTAGTAGTGGCTTGCTGACTCTAGAGTGCTGGCTCAGTAGTTTTGGTGCAAGGGCTTAGTTGCTCTGCAGCATATGGGATCTTCCCAGACCAGATCTCGAACTCATGTCTCCTGCATTGGTAGGTGTATTCTTTATCCCTGAGTCACCAGGGAAGCCCCCATATTACTTTTATGTCTAGATCTATACAGATATGGATATGCATGTAAATATATGCATATATATATATTGTTTTTATAAGAAATTCAATTCTTTTTAGGCATTCCTGTATTCATAATATTGGTTAACTGACTACTACATGGCAGAAAACAGGAACTATTAAAAACATTGAGATTTTATTGCTGAACCACAGAGGCAAAATCCCTATATTCATGGAGCTTATATTTTAGTGATAAACAGGAAAAAAATAGTGAATTCAATATTAATATATGCTGGAGAGAAAAAGATAAAATAGAAAAGGGGAATTGAATATTGCAGTTTGTTGGGAGAAACTGAAATAATATATGTGGTGGTTAAGGGAAATCCTTCTAAGAAGATGACATTGGGGGAAAGACTTGAGGAAGCAAGCATAAAAGAAGGAAGGAGACATTTCTATCTGGAGGGAAGAGCAGAACAAAGGCCCTGAGATGGATGTTGGCCAAGCCTGTTTGAGGAAAGGAGAGATAAACAAAAGGAACATTAGTGAACACAGGGGAGTGAAATGTAAGAAGTTAGTGGGAACAGACTATTTAAGAATTTGGGAATCATTGGAAAAAACATATGTTCTAATATGTATATGAAAAAAGATAAACAATTTTCTTTTGAAAGATACCAGTCAAGAAGAAATCAATTGTTTGCACAAATGCCTTATTAAAATTGTTTGGATAGGAAGATTCACAATGGCAATGTAGGGAGATTCTAAACTCACTCCCTCTCACAGACACAACAAATATACAACTACATGTGGAATAATTCCTTTGGAAAGAAATCTGACAACTGGATAAACAGAGTCTCCATAATAGAGGATAAATGGACAACATCAAAACAAGTAGGAGAGGTACAGATACAGATTATCCAGGAAAAACACACACCAAGCCATGGTGATCTGCAATTCAGAAGGAACACAGAGCTATGAATCTTCTCTGAGGTGTAAGGAAAATACCACATCATCTATCCCAACCCCTAGATCTTGCAAAGGAGAGACAGAATCCCAAAAGAGATGGCTTTGAAAACCAACAGAGAAAGTATCTAGTAAAACTATAAAACTACAGGGAAAAAACCCAAGTTTTTCAGGGCTCACATGCAGATACACCAGACCTGAAAACCAGCACATAAAAGCAGATTGCAAAGCTTGTAGACCACAGGTAAAAGGGACCAATGTACTAATCTTGAAACATCTGTCAGAGAGAGAGGAACCCGTTGAAATGAGTCACTGGTAAGAACCATTTATGCAATTTTAGGCTTCCTTCCTAATACTGGCATTGATGGGCACGACTTTGGAATTCTCTATTTAACCTGTTAGTACCAATGGGCATGCCCCACTGAGAGTCCACCCATCTCTGGGCCTAAAACAGACCTCATTGCAGGTGGGACAGTAGCTTTTCCTATTGGTGCCCTTCAGCAACTGTGGCCCTGCCATGAAAGGAAGGCACATACAGTCTCCTTAAGGGACCCTACTTGAGTGCTTGGTTGTAGTGACCAGGTTGCATTGAATTTCTGAACCCCACAAAGCATCTCTTAAATAAGGCCACTACTTCAGTGCTGGGAGAGAAAACTGATAAACATGGAAACAGACAAACAAAAAAGGAATATGTTACAATTGAAAGAAGACTGACCAAAGAGATGAATAATCTACTAGATAAAGAGTTCAAAGTAATGTTAATGAAGATATACACTTAGGAGAATAATGAGTGAGAAATAATTACTTCAATATAAGAATATCCAAAACAGAAATTTTAGTTGAATTGAAAAATAGAATAGAGAGATTCAACAGCAGTTGAATGAGGTAGGAGAATGAATCAGGGAGCTGGAAGACAAAACATAGAACTCATTCAGACAGATCAGCAAAATGAAAAAAAAAAAAAAGAATTTAGAAAGTGAGGATACATTCAGTGTATTACTTATAATATATGAGAACCATTATAATGGTCCCAGGATGAGAAGATGGGAAAAAGAGCTAGAAAAAATTATTTTGGGGAAACAGTGGCTAAAAAGTTCTCTAATGTGAAGAAGGAAACAGACACTAACTAAGACAAATTATAATTTAAAAAGTAAAATTTAAGGATAAAGGCTCCTATAAACAACAATAGGAAAACAACTTGCTAAGAACAACAGAAATTTCATAATAGGCTATCAGCAATTTTTCTACAGATACTTTATTAGGCCAAAGAGTGACGTGGGATAAAGTGTAGGAGATGGGAAGAATGAAAGAAAAGAAGGCCCTGGCAAGGGCCACAAAGAAATTTATAATTATTGAAGAACAGGATGCTATAAGGCATGAGACACTTGGAACAAGTCCAGAGGGAACAGTTCATAATCTTGAAAACAAGATATGATCCTGGGGTCAGAAAACCGACCCCAGCCTGTTTCCCAACTGGCGTCTCAGTTCAGTTCAGTTCAGTTCAGTTCAGTTCTGTTCAGTCTCTCAGTCGTGTCCGATTCATTGTGACCCCATGAATAGCAGAACGCCAGGCCTCCCTGTCCATCAACAACTCCCAGAGTTTACCCAAACTCATGTCCATTGAGTAAGTGAACCATCCAGCCATCATATCATCGGTCGTCCCCTTCTCCTCCTGCCCCCAATCCCTCCCAGCATCAGGGTCTTTTCCAATCAGTCAACTCTTTGCATGAGGTGGCCAAAGTACTGGAGTTTCAGCTTCAAAATCAGTCCTTCCAATGAACACCCAGGACTGATCTCCTTTAGAATGGACTGGTTGGATCTCCTTGTAGTCCAAGGGACTTTCAAGAATCTTCTCCAATACCACAGTTTAAAAGCATCAATTCTTCGGCACTCAGCTTTCTTCACAGTCCAACCCTCACATCCATACCTGACCACTGAAAAAACCACAGCCTTGACTAGACGGACCTTTGTTGGCAAAATGATCTCTCTACATTTGAATATGCTATCTAGGTTGAGCATAACTTTTCTTCCAAGGAGTAAGCGTCTTTTAATTTCATGACTGCAGTCACCATCTGCAGTGATTTTGGAGCCCAAAACAATAAAGTCTGACACTGTTTCCCCATCTATTTCCCATGAAATGATGGGGCCAGATGCCATGATCTTAGTTTTCTGAATGTTGAGCTTTAAGCCAACTTTTTCGCTCTCCTCTTTCACTTTCCTCAAGAGGCTTTTTAGTTCCTCTTCACTTTCTGCCATAAGGGTGGTGTCATCTGCATATATGAAGTTACTGATATTTCTCCCAGCAATCTTGATTCCAGCTTGTGCTTCTTCTAGTCCAGGGTTTCTCATGATGTACTCTGCATATAAGTTGAATAAGCAGGGTGACAATATACAGGCTTGACATACTCCTTTTCCAATTTGGAACCAGGCTGTTGTTCATGTCCATTTCTAACTGTTGCTTCCTGATCTGCATATAGGTTTCTGAAGAGGCAGATCAGGTGGTCTGGTACTCCCATCTCTTTAAGAATCTTCCACAGTTCATTGTGATCCACACAGTCAAAGGCTTTGACATAGTAAATAAAGCAGAAATAGATGATTTTCTGGAACTCTCTTGCTTTTTCAAGGATCCAGCGGATGTTGGCAGTTTGATCTCTGGTTCCTCTGCCTTTTTGAAAATCAGCTTCAACATCTGGAAGTTCATGGTGCAGGCATTGCTGAAGCCTGATTTGGAGAATTTTGAGCATTACTTTACTAGCTTGTGACATGAGTGCAATTGTGCGGTAGTTTGAGCATTCTTTTGGCATTGCCTTTCTTTGGGATTGGAATGAAAACTGACCTTTTCCAGTCCTCTGGCCTCTGCTGAGTTTTCCAAATTTGTTGGCATATTGAGTGCAGCACTTTCACAGCATCATCTTTCAGGATTTGAAATAGCTCAACTGGAATTCCATCACCTCTTCTAGCTTTGTTTTTAGTAATGCTTCCTAAGGCCCACTTGCCTTCACATTCCAGGATGTCTGGCTCTAAGTGAGTGATCACACCATCATGATTATCTGGGTTGTGAAGATCTTTTTTGTACAGTTCTTCTATGTATTCTTGCCACCTCCTCTCAATATCTTCTGCTTCTGTTAGGTCCATACCATTTCTGTCCTTTACTAGCCCATCTTTGCATGAAATGTACCCTTGGTATCTCCAATTTTCTTGAAGTGATTTCTAGTCTTTCCCATTTTGTTGTTTTCCTCTATTTCTTTTCATTGATCATTGAGGAAGGCTTTCTCCTTTTTTTATAGATTTTATTATTTATAGATTTCATTATTATTATTTTTTTTTACTTTACAATATTATATTTGTTTTGCCATACATCAACATGAATCTGCCATGAGTATACACTTGTTTCCCATCCTAAACCACCCCACCCTCCTCCCTCCCCATACCATCCTTCTGGGTCATCCCAGTGCACCAGCCCTGAGAATCCTGTATCATGCATCAAACCTGGGCTTTCTTACCTCTCCTTGCTATTCTTTGGAACTCTGCATTCAGACGCCTATATCTTTTCTTTTCTCCTTTGCTTTTTGCTTCTCTTCTTTTCACAGCTATTTGTAAGGCCTCCTCAGACAGCCATTTTGCTTTTTTGCATTTCTTTTCCATGAGGATGCTCTTGATCCCTATCTCTTGTACAATGTCACAAACCTCATTCTATAGTTCATCAGGCACTAAGTCTATCAGATCTAGTCCCTTATATCTATTTCTCATTTCCACTGTATAATCATAAGGGATTTGATTTAGGTCTTACCTGAATGGTCTAGTGGTATTTCCTACTCTCTTCAGTTTAAGTCTGAATTTGGCAATAAGGCATCTCAGAATCATGGTTTATGTATCTGGTGGAAAATCTATAGATAAGAATATTAGTCTTAGTTATTGATTTGTTATTGATTTCTGCTTCCTAATTACTCAATGGTTAATGATAATTTTGTTCTTTGGACCTGAAGACCACATGAGTTTTAGTTTAATTCCCCGCATATTTTTTCATTCATGGCTGAAAGTATAATAAAGCTGGCTTGGATTCAGTTTCAGTACCTTCACCTTGGAGCAGCGTTACTTCCCTGATCCTCACTTTTCTCTGAATTCTTGTGTCTCGTTTCTCAATCTCTTGCCGTATTGCGCTTTCAGAAACCCTGTTTTTGAGCTGGTCTCGACAATAGTGTTGAAAGGAAAAAAAAACAAAAACAAAAACAGAGAAAAACAATAGAACAAACTTCCAACCACAAATTCTCTACCGGCAAGGCTGTCTTTTAGAATGAATGGAGAGACTAAGACATTAGAAAAAGCTTAAGGAGTTAATCACCACTAAAACAGCATCAACACCAAAATCAGATTGATTATATTCTCTGCAGCAAAAGATGGAGAGGCTCTATAAAGTCAACACAAACAAGATCAGGAGCTGACTGTGGCTCAGATCATGAACTCCTTATTACCAAATTCAGACTCAAATTGAAGAAAGCAGGGAAAACCGCTAGACCATTCAGGTACAACCTAAATCAAATCCCTTAAGATTATACAGTGGAAGTGAGAAATAGATGTAAGGGCCTAGATCTGATAGGTAGAGTGCCTGATGAACTATGGAATGAGGTTTGTGACATTGTACAGGAGACAGGGATAAAGACCATCCCCATGGAAAAGAAATGCAAAAAAGCAAAAAGGCTGTCTGAGGAAGCCTTACAAATAGCTGTGAAAGAAGAGAGGTGAAAAGCCAAGGAGAAAGGGAAAGATATAAGCATCTGAATGGAGAGTTCCAAAGAATAGCAAGAAGAGATAAGAAAGCCTTCTCCAGTGATCAATGCCAAGAAATAGAGGAAAAGAACAGAATGGGAAAACTAGAGATCTCTTCAAGAAAATTAGAGATACCAAGGGAACATTTCATGCAAAGATGGGCTTGATAAAGGACAGAAATTGTATGGACCTAACAGAAATAGAAGATATTAAGAAGAGGTGGCAAGAATACACAGAAGAACTGTACAAAAGAGATCCTGACGACCTGGATAATCACGATAGTGTGATCACTCATCTAGAGCCAGACATTCTGGAATGTGAAGTCAAGTGAGCCTTAGGAAGCATCACTACGAACAAAGCTAGTGGAGGTGATGGAATTCCAGTGGAGCTATACCAAATCCTGATAAGTGATGCTGTGAAAGTGCTGCACTCAATATGCCAGCAAATTTGGAAAACTCAGCTGTGGCCAGAGGACTGGAAAAGGTCAGTTTTATTCTAATCCCAAAGAAAGGCAATGCAAAGAATGCTCAAACTACTGCACAATTGCACTCATGTCACATGCTAGTAAAGTAATGCTCAAAATTCTCCAAGCTAGGCTTCAGCAAAACGTGAATCGTGAACTCCCTGACGTTCAAACTGGTTTTAGAAAAGGCAGAAGAACCAGAGATCCAAGTTCCAACATCTGCTGGATCATGGAAAAAGCAAGAGAGTTCCAGAAAAAACATATATTTCTGCTTTATTGACTATGCCAAAGCCTTTGACTCTATGGATCACAATAAACTGTGGAAAATTCTGAAAGAGATGGGAATACCAGACCACCTGACCTGCCTCTTGAGAAATCTGTATGCAGGCCAAGAAGCAACAGTTAGAACTGGACATGGAACAACAAACTGGTTCCAAATAGGAAAAGGAGTATGTTAAGGCTATATATTGTCACCCTGCTTATTTAACTTATATGCAGAGTATATCATGAGAAACGCTGGTCTGGAAGAAGCACAAGCTGGAATCAAGATTGCCGGGAGAAATATCAATAACCTCAGATATGCAGATGACACCATCCTTACAACAGAAAGTGAAGAGGAACTAAAAAGTCTCTTGATGAAAGTAAAAGAGGAGAGTGAAAAAGTTGGCTTAAAGCTCAACATTCAGAAAACGAAGATCATGGCATCCGGTCCCATAACTTCAATGGAAATAGATGGGGAAACAGTGGAAACAGTGTCAGACTTTATTTTTGGGGGCTCCAAAATCATTGCAGATGGCGATTGCAGCCACGAAATTAAAAGACGCTTACTCCTTGGAAGGAAAGTTATGACCGACCTAGATAGCATATTCAAAAGCAGAGACATTACTTTGCCCACTAAGGTCCAGCTAGCCAAGGATATGGTTTTTCCAGTAGTCATGTATGGATGTGAGAGTTGGACTGTGAAGAAGTCTGAGTTCTGAAGAATTGATGGTTTTGAACTGTGGTGTTGGAGAAGACTCTTGAGAGTCCCTTGAACTGCAAGGAGATCCAACCAGTCCATTCTGAAGGAGATCAGCCCTGGGATTTCTTTGGAAGGAATGATGCTAAAGCTGAAACTCCAGTACTTTGGCTACCTTATGTGAAGAGTTGACTCATTGGAAAAGACTGTGATGCTGGGAGGGATTGGGGGCAGAAGAAGGGGATGACAGAGGATGAGATGGCTGAATAGCATCACTGCCTCCCTGGATGCAAGCCTGAGTGATCTCCGTGAGTTGGTGATGGACAGGGAGGCCTGGCGTGCTGTGGTTCATGGGGTCGCAAAGAGTCGGACACGACTGAGCGACTGAACTGAACTGAACTGAAAACAGCCTTACAAAAATTGTTAAAGTGACTTCTCTAAACTGAAAAGAAAGGCACTACATAATAACAAGAAAACATAAACAATTATAATCTCACTGGAATAGGTAAAAATTTAATAAAGGTAGTGCTGCTGCTGATAATTCACTTCAGTCATTTCTGACTCTGTGCGACCACAGAGACGGCCGCCCACCAGGCTCCTCCATCCCTGGGATTCTTCAGGCAAGAACATTGGAGAGGGTTGCCATTTCCTTCTCCAATTCATGAAAGTGAAAAGTGAAAGTGAAGTGAAAGTGATAATTTGCTTATATATCAATTGATTTTTAAAAAATTGTATTACAGATTTTGTTTAATAATTTTTATTATTAAACAAATCTCTTTTTTCATAATATTTTAATATAAATTTGTTTATTTTAATTGGAGCTTACTTTATATTAGTGTATTAATTTTGCCATACATCAACATGAATCTGCCACAGGTATACATGTGTTCCCCATCCTGAAATCCCCTCCCTCTTCCCTCCCTGTAACATCCCTCTGGGTTGTCTCAGTGCACCAGCACCCCCCCCCAAAAAAAAAGTACATAGAATGTGTCACCAAAAGTGCAAAATGTGGGAGGGGTAAATAAAAAGACAAAGCCTTGAAATGTGTTCAAATTTAAGTTACTACTAACTTAAAAATACTATTGTTTATATAGTATATCATTGTAAGCCTCATGGACTAAGGAATAAAAAAACTGAAAATAAAATTATATCTGTAACCTACTTATCTATAATTTACATCCTATTTTTTGACTCTGTTTGGATTTTGAAAAAAATAGATTTCCTACCTTAAGGCTAATGAGAAAAGACTTTGTTATAAAGGCCCATAATACAATACTAGATGTAATCTCCATTAGGGTAATAAAACACAACTTATTATTTTTGTAGTCCCATAATTAGCATTAGAAAAGGAAGTGGCAACTCACCCCAATATTCTTGTCTGGAAAATTCCATGGACAAGGAAGCCAGGTGTGCTACAGTTTATGGGGTCATAAAGAGTCAGATACAACTAAGCAGCTAAACAACAACAATAATAAGCATAGAGTGTGAAACATAAGAAATGATCAATTAGCATTTCCTTCTCTGAGTTCAATTCATTATCATCTCATATCATACAAAGCGATGGGGAAAAATAGACCAGAATAAGACATCTTGAGATATTGAACTAAGATTTGTTCTATTTCCTTTGCAAGAGTATAGACAGAATCAAAGTCACAGGATAAGAGAATGAAAAATCATATATAACAATATTAGGCTGACTATGTCAAATGGAAAATGAGACAAACTAATGGTAAGTGCTCTAGGATGGTGACTTTTACTTCCCATTAGCTATGCCATGCACACATATGACATTCTACGAATAGCAAGGCTTGACACAACAGTATATAACAAACAGAGCCTGCAAAGAATGCATAATTTTTGATGCCTTTGCTGTAATGTCAATCTTCCCTTTTTTGGTGGTTTGTTGTTTTAAAGACTTTTAGTATAAAAGTGACTGAGAATTACATAATTACAAAGAAGGTGACTGAAGAAAGTGAGTGCTTTAAGAAAGCAAGTCCAGGTGCTAACCCTGTACTTTTAAGACTGTGAGAGTGAACATATCTTTAATATTTTACCCTAGGAGCCTGTCTGGCCTCACATAGTCCAGGCCCATGGACTATGGGTGGCTTGGGACAGTTTGGGATTGCAGTTTATTTTTCTGGCTTAGTTAATGAGAGTGCTTTTCACTTTCAACATTTTTTGAATGATTAATTATACATTCATCATAGTTACAAGAATTTTTAAATCAATATTAAAGTAGATAATTTGAAAACATTAGATTGTTATTTCTTACATTTTGTAAATTACTTCTGTCCAAATTGAAAAAGATTAAAATACTTCTGTGTTTTGAGATATCAGAGTTGAAAACTGCTAAAGGCATTTAACAGAAGTGAAAGACTCACTCTGGGCTAATGCAGATTTGAAAAATATTACAGAAGATATAAGGCCTAAGCTGATGTATGATATGTAATGCTGTTTATATATGATAAAAAGTAAAATGTATATACTTTCAGGGCTTCCCAGGTGACTCAGTGGTAAAGAGTCCCTCTGCCAATACAGAAGACTGGGATTCCATCCTTGGGTCAGGAAGATCCTCTGGAGAAGGAAATGGCAAACCACTGCAGTATTCTTGCCTGGAAAATCTATGGACAGAGGAATTTGGAGGGCTACAGTCTGTGGTATCATAGTCACATATGACTGTGTGTGCATGCATGTGCACACACAGACACACACATCTATACTTTCTGGTTGGAAAAACTGATAAATACTACATAAGCTTCACAGGAATTCACTTCTAGGTGGGGAAATGTAAGGCAAATGTCTTAAATTTCTGTAGCTTCTTTTTCCACTTTTTCAGAGGATATGTCTCTAGGATAATAAGTATTTAAAAATATGTATTAGTTATAGTTGGCCTATGTTATAATATATTCCTGACAGCAAAACAAACATCTTAACAGTGAGTCTGTCAGATCGTCAGACAATTTTTACATTTGACCTCAGATCCACTCAGTTGTTCACTAAGTCTTCTCTTGGGAGTGACTTTAAGTGAATTACATATAATCAACTAAATCTCTGGTGGCTCAGACAGTAAAGCATCTGTCTGCAGTGCAGATCTGGGTTCAGTCCTTAAGTTGGAAAGATCCCTGGGAGAAGGGAATGACTACCAATTCCAGTATTCTTGCCTGGAGAATTTCAGGGACAAAGGAGCCTGGTGGGGAAGCAAAAGGCCACAGTCAAAAGGGTCACTAAACGTCAGACAGAATTGAGCTACTAACACTTTTTTTTTTTTTTCTTCAATTAATCAATAGATTTTCTTTGTAGTGGGAGTGAAAACATTTACTTCTGGAATTGTCCATGTATGGATCAATGTTTCAAACTTATGGAAAGCAGAACTTACTCTTGTTAACAATCTACTTCAGAAATTAAAGTAAAGAATGACAGTACAATCTGGTCTTCATGGCTCCATGAATCTTTCCTTTCTTCTTCCATAAATCATGGAGGTCTGAGTAGTGTTTGCATTCAACACTTGAAACATTTCATTGGGTAGTATTAATATTATATTCATGCATGCTAAGTAGTTTCAGTCATGACCAGCTGTTTACAACCTATGAACTGTAGCCCCCCCAAGCTCCTCTGTCTATGGGAATTGTCTAGGCAAGAATACTGGAGTGGGTTATTTGTTGGTACAATAAACCAATACTAGTAGCTCTTTAGAGAAGAAACTAATCCTAGTAGAACCCACCCATTCCCCACAGTCAAAGCTCACAACAGAGTGGTGGTCGGTGTCCGCTGATGTCTATCATGCACCAGGATCTGTGCACCGACTCTATATAATTCTGGCTTTGTGGACCCTCATGAAAATATCCAACTACAGTTCTTGCTATATACTCAGTTACCCACAAACAATTCTCACTTAATATTTATTCAGCTTTGTCTTTTCTCATCTTAAAATCTAAGGGAAAGCCTGCAGATTAATTGGCAAAATAACTTGTGTGACAGTGTGAACAAGAGAGGAAGAGCAGGCTATAGGTTCTATAGGTTCTCATGTACATTTTCACCATGGCTATCTGGATATGCCAAGGGGACACCAGTGAGTGCTCTTAAGTTGCGACTGCTTCAGGATGTATTACTTTTATGTATATGATTTATAAAGGATCAGAGGTGTACAATATCTGAAGTTTGATTGGAGCATCTATTCTGCCAAATGAATACTGTTCATTGCTAACCAAAGCACCAGAAACAACACAGTTAATGATTCCAACAGAGGGAATTTTAAACAAGATAGAAAGATATAACAGCAAGCAAGAAGAGAAACACATATAGCGTAGACATTCAGGTGTGTGGAGTCAGTTCAGAATTATGACTTTGTGTTCATTCATTGTATGATTGTATTCAGTCCATTTAACCATTTGACCATGTGTTTTCTCATCTGTAGAAGGAAATGAATATTATCCCTCTGAAGTCCTTGATTAACTGGGATATTTATAAAGTGTGGCTTGAACATAATATTTCATTAAATTAGCAATTATCATTGTTACTATTATTATTATAGTAAAATGAAGAGAGATATATTTTAGGGCCAGTTGAAGACTGATACAGTCCTGCAGACCACTGTGTGTGATCAACCATGTCATCCACCCCAGGGTAGTGCCAGCTTGGGGTAAGTACAGAGGACTCCCATGTTACTCAAGAATACTGTTTCACTACCACTAGCTTTGCATTAAGCCCATTTCAATCATTTTTTAATGAATTCTGACTGTCAAGTCATTTGAGAATGAAATATATCCAGAATCTTTACCAGAACTCAAAAGTACCATTCCTGTACTATTTTTGCTACTTTACAGTTAAAATATTTATCTAATGGGGCAATTTGCAGAAGCTTTTAGTTACAAAGCACCAAGTCTCTGGCCATCCCCAAGGAATATAAATAAAAGATTTATTTAATGCTCCTTGCCCTTGTATTTTAAGTATGTAAGCTGTTTTCCCGAAGAAAGTAAAGCAAGATCAACATACATAATCCCTTATCTTAAGTCTTAGAGGAAAGTGACTGCTTTATATGTCCTGCATATGCTGTGTGTTTCCCTAGACTCTAAGGGTGAAGAAAAAAATAATAATCTCAAGGGTATTAAAACCAGAAAAATATTTGCTGGTATGTGAGTTTCACACTTGATCTCTTCCTTCCTTCTTTAATTTCCCTCAATGCTAAAACTATTATGAAGTGAGAGGCAATGTTTTGAAGGCCAAGACTTTTAATCAACATTTAGATATCTGTTTATATACTGCATTTTATGTGTAAGTTATTCTAAAATTTCTTAATTTATACTCCTCCCTCAACCAGTTTTAAAACAAGTGGGGAGGGGTTAGTTGATTGGTTTGCTTGGTTATTTTTTATGTTATTGCACCACTGTTAGTGAAATTGACCATGAAAGTGCATTAAATGGTTGATCATAAAACAAAGCATTCTTGGAATGTGGAACAATGACAAAATAACACAGTGTTGAGCTTATTTTAATTAAAATCACTCCTTTCAGTCTGATTAATTAAATTGTTCTGAGTACTAGCAAGAAAATAGTAAACACTACAAAATTTCTGAGTAGGGAGCTAAAGGTATCTGATGTAATTAATTCTAACCATCTGATCACCTGTGCACAAGATCCTGAAGTGTAAACGTTTAGCATGGCTTTCATGGTAGCAGCACAGAATCAGTATGACCATTTTATAAAGGTTTCTAACAGATGTTATTAGGATATGGGAAATCATGGCTTGTAGACAAAGATAGGAAATGGCTTGATGCCAGTCACCAACCAGCATTGCGAGATCCTTTCCCTCTTTCCCTTTTGCCATGTTCCCTGATAGCTCAGTTGGTAAAGAATCCGCCTGCAATACAGGAGAACTGCCAGGAGCCAGCGTGAGGAATTCCACCCGTGACAAGGTCATGCGGCAAGAGCTCTGATGGCAAGGCTAATCAGACCTCAGGTTTTCCCCCTGGAATTTCCTGAGCATCCACCCCCCCAAAATAAGAATCTGCCTGCTTTTCCACTTTTCTGATATTCTCTGGAAAAAAGTCAACTCAGGGCTTTAGTCTTCTGCATTTGAAAGGGATGTTTCAGTTAACCCCCTCTGATTGCTCTCTAGCTTGCCTAACAGGTTCCCTGGGCCTCTTAGAGCTTGTGAATTTCTTGCAGCCCCCAACCTCGAGACGCACAAAGCTTAAAAGCATCTTAAAGTACAGAGCCTTTTCTAAAGAGTTAAAAATTATATTGGTGATGGGATTTCACTGTTGACTCAATGATTGCCACCAGGCCTCCATATTCTTTATCTTTTAGGCACCTGGGAGGATGTTAATCAATGTAAATGGGATATGGAAAAAGATATATAGTAGTTCTGATGTTAGCAACACTAGACTCTTGAGTTAATTACTTCTTTTTGCACTCCTCTTTTGTCCTTGCTATGTAAGAATGTAACTTTATTTAGTACTTTCTGAGAGTGGCACCAAACCTTGGGAAGATCAACACAAATAAGTCTTCTGGTTGACTAACCCTTATCAGAAAAAAGGCTGTAAAATGTTAATTGGCCCCTTTTGGCCAGAAGATGATGTAAATCACCTAAGACTTGTGTATACAATTAGGTATGCAGAGAGAAAAGCCTGGTTTTGATAAGAGTCTGGGCTGCTAACACTGCATAATTTTGTATTACCCATTGATCTCTATGTACAATCTAAAAGGTATATAAGGCCTCTAAACAATAGGAGCAGAAGCCAGTCGCTGGACTTGTTTCCCCCGTGTCTCTCTCTCTTTTTCCCTCCTTCTCCTCTTTACTTTAATTTCAGGCTGAATTTCCATCTGGGGTGCGGAGGCTCGCCAAGTCTACTTACTTGCCCTGGCTGTTAAGACCCGCGCGAAAGGAAGCCTAAGGCGAGGCACCCTTAGATATTCAAGCAAGCGCTGGTGGCCCAACATAGATGGTGCAAATTCCTTGTCTGGAATTTTATTGGTCTTCTGCGTAATCCAAGCTATTCAGCCCTCTTCCTCCACTTAATCTTCCTACTACACTCTTTCTTCCTAATCTAATCTTATATTAATAAATAAATAAGTCTTTCCTCACTGACTCTGTCCACCCTTCGAATTCCTTGGATCCACTGAGGCTGGACCCCGGCAGAGAATGTGGTTCAGTTCCTCAGTGGGGAAGAGCCCGTGGATAAGGGATAGGCTACCCACTCCAGTATTCTTGGGTTTCCCTTGTGGCTCAGCTGGTAAAAAATCCGTCTGCATTGAGGGAGACTTGGGTTTGATCAGGAAGATCCACTGGAGAAGGGAAAGGCTACCCCCTCCAGTATTCTGGCCTGGAGAATCCTAGGGGCTGTATAGTCCATGGGGTCACAAAGAGTTGGATATGACTGAGCGACTTTCACTTTCACTTTCAAGTGATAGACTTCATAACAAAGGTAGGCAGAAAGGCAAGGAGAAATAATATGTACCAAAGAAGAAAGTAGATGAATATATGGCTTTAATGGAAACAGTTTGGGTCTTACACTTTTCTTCATTACTCTCCATATCCATGCACTCACTACACGGGCCCTGAGTTTGGTTGATAATTCACAATGGTCCTTTCTCTGAAGAGTTGTCTCTGGCCAAATGCCACAGAGAATAGCCCTGCTATCACACCAATGTTTACAGAAATCAGCCTGTAGCTGCCTACAAGAGAGTACTAAAAAAGGCCAGGTCTTCAGTCTGAAGACTAATACTATGGAGAAAACAAACACACACAGACACACACACTCACAAAAACAGGAACACAAATACATTTTTGGAAGTGATAGATGTGTTCAGTAGTTTGGTTGTTGTGGTTATGTATTCTAAGTTATTAGCCTTTCAAACTTGCACATGTACTTTATGAAGCCACATATCATCCATATTGATGTTGCTGACAGATGACACTAAAATTGTCTCATATGAAAAAATGAGAGATAATCAGTGTTCAGTTCAGTTCAGTTCAGTTCAGTCGCTCAGTCATGTCCGACTCTTTGCGACCCCATGAATCGCAGCATGCCAGGCCTCCCTGTCCATCACCATCTCCCGGAATTCACTCAAACTCACGTCCATTGAGTCGGTGATGCCATCCAGCCATTTCATCCTCTGTCATCCCCTTCTCCTCCTGCCCCCAATCCTTCCCAGCATCAGAGTCTTTTCCAATGAGTCAGCTCTTCGCATCAGGTGGCCAAAGTACTGGAGTTTCAGCTTTAGCATCGTTCCTTCCAAAGAACACCCAGTGCTTATCTCCTTTAGAATGGCCTGGTTGGACTCCTTGCAGTCCAAGGGACTCACAAGACTCTTCTCCAACACCACAGTTCAAAAGCATCAATTCTTTGGCACTCAGCTTTCTTCATAGTCCAACTCTCACATCCATATATGACCACTGGAAAAACCATAGCCTTGATTAGACAGACCTTTGTTGGAAAAGTAGTCTCTGCTTTTCAATATGCTATCTAGGTTGGTCATAACTTTTCTTCCAAGGAGTAAGCATCTTCTAATTTCATGGCTGCAATCACCATCTGCAGTGATTTTGGAGACCAAATAATTAAAGTCTGGCACTGTTTCCACTGTTTCCCCATCCATTTCCCATGAAGTGATAGGACCAGAAGCCATGATCTTTGTTTTCTGAATGTTGAGCCTTCAGCCAACTTTTTCACTCTCCTCTTTCACTTTCATCAGGAGGCTTTTTAGTTCCTCTTCACATTCTGCCATAAGGGTGGTGTCATCTGCATATCTGGGGTTATTGATATTTCTTCTGACAATCTTGATTCCAGCTTGTGCTTCTTCCAGCCCAGTGTTTCTCATGATGTACACTGCATATAAGATAAATAAACAGGGTGACAATATACAGCCTTGACGTACTCCTTTTCCTATTTGGAACCAGTTTGTTGTCCCATGTCCAGTTCTAACTGTTGCTTCCTGACCTGCATATAGGTTGTTCATGAGGCAGGTCAAGTGGTCTGGTATTCCCATCTCTTTCAGAATTTTCCAGTTTATTTGACTGTGTGAGCCACATAGTCAAAAGCTTTGGTATAGTCAATAAAACAGAAATAGATTTTTTTTTCTGGAACTCTTTTGCTTTTTCATGGTCCAGCAAATGTTGGCAATCTGATCTCTGGTTCCTCTGCCTTTTTTAAAATCAGCTTCAACATCTGGAAGTTTATGGTTCATGTATCACTGAACTTGGAGAATTTTGAGCATTACTTTACTTGTGTGTGAGATGTGTGCAATTGTGCGGTAGTTTGAGCATTCTTTGGCATTGCCTTTCTTAGGGATTGGAATGAAAGCTGACATTTTCCAGTCCTCTGGCCACTGCTGAGTTTTCCAAATTTGCTGGCATATTGAATGCAGCACTTTCACAGCATCATCTTTCTGGATTTTAAATAGCCCAACTGGAATTCCATCACCTCCACTAGCTTTGTTCATAGAGATGCCTTTTAGGCCCACTTGACTTCACATTCCAGGATGTCTGGCTCTAGGTGAGTGAGCATACCATCGTGATTATCTTGGTCGTGAAGATCTTTTTTGTACAGTTCTCCTGTGTATTCTTGCAATCTCTTCTTAATATCTTCTGCTTCTGTTAGGTCCATACCAATTTTGTCCTTTATTGAGCCCATTTTTGCATGAAATGTTTCCTTGGTATCTGTAATTTTCTTGAAGAGATCTCTAGTCTTTCCCATTCTGTTCTTTTCCTCTATTTCTTTGCATTGATCACTGGAAAAGGCTTTCTTATCTCTTCTTGCTATTCTTTGGGGACTCTGCATTCAGACGCTTATATCTTTCCTTTTCTCCTTTGCTTTTTGCTTCTCTTCTTTGCACAGCTATTTGTAAGGCCTCCCCAGATAGCCATTTTGCTTTTTTGCATTTCTTTTCCATGGAGATGGTCTTAATCCCTGTCTCCTTTACAATGTCATGAACCTCTATCCATAGTTCATCAGGCACTTTGTCTATCAGATCTAATCCCTTCTATCTATTTCTCACTTCCACTGTATAATCATAAGGGATTTGATTTAGGTCATACCTGAATGGTCTAGTGGTTTTCCCTACTTTCTTCAATTTAAGTCTGAATTTGGCAATAAGGAGCTCATGATCTGAGCCACAGTCAGCTCCCAGCCTTGTTTTTACTTACTGAATAGAGCTTCTCCATCTTTGGCTGCAAAGAATATAATCAATCTGATTTTGGTGTTGATCATTTGGTGATGTCCATGTGTAGAGTCTTCTCTTGTGTTGTTGGAAGAGGGTGTTTGCTATGACCACTGCATTCTCTTGGCAAAACTCTATTAGCCTTTGTCCTGCTTCATTCTGTTTTCCAAGGCCAAATTTGCCTGTTACTCCAGGTGTTTCTTGACTTCCTACTTTTGCATTCCAGTCCCCTATAATGAAATGGACATCTTTTTTGGGTGTTAGTTCTAAAAGGTCTTGTAGGTCTTCATAGAACCATTCAACTTCAAGTTCTTCAGCGTTACTGATTGGGGCACAGACTTGGATTACTGTGATATTGAATGGTTTGCCTTGGAAACGAGCAGAGATCATTCTGTTGTTTTTGAGATTGCATCCAAGTACTGCATTTCGGACTCTTTTCTTGACCGTGATAGTTACTCCATTTTTATAAGGAATCCTGTCTGCAGTAGTAGATATAATGGTCATCTGAGTTAAATTCACCCATTCCAGTCCATTTTAGTTCGCTGATTCCTATGTTCACTCATGCCATCTCTTGTTTGCCACTTCCAATTTGCCCTGATTCATGGACCTAACATTCCACTTTCCTATGCAATATTGCTCTTTACAGCATCAGACCTTACTCCTATGACCAGTCACATCCACAACTGGGTATTGTTTTTGCTTTGGCTCCAACCCTTCATTATTTCTTCAGTTATTTCTCCATTGATCTCCAGTAGCATATTGGGCACCTACTGACCTGGGGAGTTCCTCTTTCAGTATCCTATCATTTTGCCTTTTCATACTGTTCATGGGGTTCTCAAGGCAAGAATACTGAAGTGGTTTGCCATTCCCTTCCCCAGTGGACATTCTATTAAATGAGCACATTTTTTACAAGTAAGAAAAATACTTGTTTATGATTTTAAATTCTTATTTCATTTAACTGAAACACTTTTAAGTATTAAATGAGTAAAATATAAAGTAAAACATCAGCTTTTTATATTAATAATATAAAATCATGATAAAAGGCCTAATCATTTTTTGTTAAAATAATTCTGATATTCAAATTCTCATCTATATGTGATTATAAAATATGCTCAATTTTTTTTGTGGTTATAAAAGTTCAGAAACTAATACTATCCCTAGATAGATGATATGGCTGTCTCTGCATTAGGAGGCAGAGATGATGTGGGATGAGTGAGCAGTTAGTAAGATTTCAGGCAAGAAAAGCAAATCTAAATTTCAAGTGCTAACCAGAAAGATTTGACTTTTTTGAAAGGTACTGAGAATCACAGAAAACTAAAAAATAGCATCAACACAATCAGATTTGACAAGATTATATCTAATATCTAAAGCAATAGCTTAAAGGGTTTAACAATTCCTGACAGCATATGCCTTTAAACAAAGACAGGGTATGTCTTCGGTGACATAATCAAAGGTATGACTTGTTGAACATATTTACATATTAAATCTGTAGGATTTATGTTATTACTCCTTTCACAATAATGTGTTTACCTAAGAAAAGAGAGGAATAGTTTTCTAATAAGACTTCAGTATACACAGATGTGTCTTCAACTACTTCATAGTGTTTCCTCCTTTGAGATTCATCCCCGGAAGATTAGGTAGCCTTTAAGTTCCTGAAATAAGGAAGACAGGTGTCAGAGGCCACTCTCAAGGGGGAAGGTGTTGTCAAGGTGCTATACAGGTTGATACACTGCAGAATGAACAAAGAGAGTAACATTAAAACTCCAGAAGCACACATTTTACTCTCTCTTTCTCCAAGCAACTTAGGAAGTTTTGGTCTAAAAATGTTTGAAAACAAGCTTTACCAATGATAACAAACCTAACAGCTTGTAGTTCCAAGTTTGTTTGCATTAACACTGCCTGTAGGTTTTACCTGATAAACTTGGTCAATCACTGCCAACTATTCTTCTCCAAACTGTGTGTGTGTGTGTGTGTGTGTGTGTGTGTAATTACTCTGATCAGAATCTTCACATTGGAGCCTGGTCTGAAAATATGACCTGAGATGTGGAACCCCCATAATCTAACACTAATATCTATAGTTCCTCATCTCACTATTATTTTTAAATATTAGGTTCCAATGAGCCTACCCAGTACATTTTTAGGAATGAGTCAGAATGCAGAAAATAGTTTCCATACATGTAAAAGCTGCAAAATTTTGGAAGAACAGAAAATTGCCCAGGCATGATTTTGTCTTCACCATCTGGCTGTTTTTTCACAGTTTATAGCCTTAGAATCTTCAAACAAGCAAGACCTAGGTGGTTGGCTTTAAATAGAACCAAGAACCAAACCTGAATGCTATGGGAATTATCTGGGAAGATTTTCAGAAATACTGACACTTGAATTCCATTTTCATTATCATTGGTCTAGGGTGAAGACTGGCATCAGTATTGTTTAAAGTGTTTGTAGGTGATATTGTAATGCAGAAAAGGTTGGAAATCAGTGAGTAGGGAAGGATCAGTAGCTATGAGTTATGTGCCTCAATGCAATGCAATTCTTCCAAGGATCTAACTCATGAGAGAAAATCACCAACTAATTACATCAGAATATACTATATATTTTAGTTAAAAATAGCTAGAGTATTTAATGTTCCAGGCAATAAATCTTCATTTCATGTATGGTTTTAAATAAGACAGAGATTCTATTCTTGAAGAGTATAAAACAAAAGCCATGGTTACCGATGGGATCTGGCATTCTTGGAGATAGTGTTCTTATTTCACTTTATGCAAATTACTCAAATTAAAATTATCAAGTGTCTAGAAATGAATCCAATGAAAGTTGTGAAAGGTATTTATACCAGATCATATATTAATATAACATCACTAAGTGTGAGTTACAACTCTGGTGTGGCAGAGAAAGTTGCCAGCAGACTGACTCTCCCACACATATGGAAAAGCACTTAATATAAAAACAAAACAAACAAACAAACAAAAAAAAAAGATGGCAGAGAAATAAGCTGAGGGAGACCATTTTCTCTCCCACCAATTCATCAAAAGGTTATTTGAGTGATAAGCAACTTTCACAAAACAACTTCTGAATGCTGGCAGAGGACACCAGGCACCCAGAAAGGCACCCCATTCTCTTCAAAGGGAGGTAGGACAAAATATAAAAGACAAAAAGAGAGACAAGTGAGTTAGGGATGGGGACCCATCCTGGGGAGAGAGTTGTGAAGGAGGAGAAGTTTCCAAACACCAGGAAATTCTCTCACCAGTGGGTCTGTGGGGAGTTATGGATCTCAAAGGGCAACATAACCAGGAAGAAAAAAACAACAACAACAACAACAAAATCCACAGAATATGGGCCTAACCACAACTCCCAGTGGAGAAGTAGCCAAGACGTTCACATACACCACCAGTGAGAGGGGGTTGAACAGAGAGAGTCGCAGGTTGCATGCTTAGGGTAAGGACTGGGTATGAATGCCCTGAGGACAATCTAAGGGAGCTAACATGAGATAGCAACCCAAACTATGATAGTCAGAGGGCAAAAAAAAAAAAAAAAAAGAGAGAGAGAGAGAGAACTTTCCTGTGAAAAGCTCTAACTTAAGGCACAGCCTGGCCTGCTCACAAAACAAAGGATTGAGTGAATACCAGAGGAGAGCTAGCAAGCTGTGGATCAGCCCATCTCCCAGCCAGAGTCAGAGAGGCAGGTGGGTGAAAGCCAGAAGGCAAGGGGCAATCTCAGCCCCAGAGACAGGATCCTCCACAAAATTGTGAGCAGGCTCCCAGTTGCTAACCAAGTCTTCCTCAGATCCTGCATGGTTGACATCTGCCAGGAGGGTCACAATCAGAGATCCGCTCCCCAGAGGAGACACATGGTACACTTGAGATAGCACTTTTGTGGCTCATCCAGGAAACCAAGTGGCAGGGACCAGGGAGGAGATTAAGACACACAGATCACCTGAAACAGTGTGATCACAAAGCACCTGGTTGCCTGAGCTGCTTGGACCTGGGAATGGCACAAAATGCATGCCCAACTGAGTCTGTGCCTTTGTGGAGTCCCCAAGAACCTGAACCTGAGCAGCTTAGGCCTGGGAAGTGCATGGAACCCAGGGCCCTCTTTGGACAGTTCCCCTGCAGAACAACCTGGAGTCTGAGCAGTGTAGACCAGGAAAGCACATGTGCTATGAGCTGGGACAAACCCAGTGTGGTCCATATACTGGGAGCACTCTTTACACACAGCAGTGATATTTTGTTTGCAGTGTTCCTCTTTCCCCACAGAACAGCTGAACAAGTAAGCCTAAATAAGTGACCACCTTCACCCCCTTCTGTCAGGATGGAAGTTAGACCCTGAAGAGACTTGCAAACAGAGGAAGCAAAAAAAAAAAAAAAACAAGAGGGGACAACTTTGGAAGTGACAGGTGCAACAGATTAAAACCCTGTAGTTAGCATTGACTAAGCATTGGAAAGGGCCTAAAGACCCTGCTTATTTAACTTATACTCAAAGTATATTATGAGAAATGCTGGGCTAGAAGAAGCACAGGCTGGAATCAAGATTGCCAGGAGAAATATCAATAACCTCAGATACGCAGATGACACCAACCTTATGGCAGAAAGTGAAGAGGAACTAAAAAGCCACTTGATGAAAGTGAAAGAAGAGAGTGAAAAAGTTGGCTTAAATGAAACATTCAGAATACTAAGATCATGGCATCTGGTCCCATCACTTCATGGCAAATAGATGGAGAAACAGTGAAAACAGTGTCAGACTTTAATTTTTAGGCTCTAAAATTACTGCAGATGGTGATTGCAGCCATGAAATTGAAAGATGCTTATTCCTTGGAAAGAAAGTTTTGACCAACCTAGATAGCATATTCAAAAGCAGAGACATTACTTAGCCAACAAAGGTGCGTCTAGTCAAGGCTATGGTTTTTCCAGTGGTCATGTATGGATGTGAGAGTTGGACTGTGAAGAAATCTGAGCGCCAGGAATTGGTGCTTTTGAACTGTGGAGTTGGAGAAGAGTCTTGCGAGTCCCTTGGACTGCAAGGAGATCCAACCAGTCCATTCTAAAAGAGATCAGTCCTGGGTGTTCATTGGAAGGACTGATGTTGAAGCTGAAACTCTAATACTTTGGCCACCTCATGCGAAGAGTTGACTCACTGGAAAAGACCCTGATGATGGGAGGGATTGGGGGCAGGAGGAGAAGGGGACGACCGAGGATGAGATGGCTAGATGGCATCATGGACTTGATGGACATGAGTCTGAGTGAACGCCAGGAGATGGTGATAGGGAGGGCAGGCGTGCTGCGATTCATGGGTCACAAAGAGTCAGACATGACTGAGCAACTGAACTGAACTGAACTGAAAGACCGTGAGAAGTATAAGCTGGAACAAGGAACTATCTGAAACTAAACTGACTCCACGCTGCCCTCAACATCTCCAGAGAAATACCTGGATATATTTTATTATTATCATTTTTTAAAAAGTCATTATTACTCCTTTAATTTTCATTTTGCTAATCTACTAGTACCTTGCAAAAAAAAAAAAAAGGGCCCCTATTTTTAAAGCAAACTTCATATATATATAATATATATATACATATAATAAATTTTGTGATTTGTTTTGTATTTTTAATATTGTATGTTTGAGAGTCTAACCTCTATTCTAGATTTTTAATCTTTGCTTTTTGGTATTTGTTATCAATTTTGCACCTTTAAGAATCAAATCCTCAGTATCCATTTTTACTTTAGTTCAGTTCAGTCACTCAGACATGTCTGACTATTTGCGACCCCATGAATTGCATCACGCCAGGCCTCCCTGTCCATCACCATCTCCCGGAGTTCACTCATATTCACGTCCATCGAGTCGGTGATGCCATCCAGCCATCTCATCCTCAGTCGTCCCCTTTTCCTCCTGCCCCCAATCCCTCCCAGCATCAGAGTCTTTTCCAATGAAGTGAGGTGGCCGAAGTACTGGAGTTTCAGCTTTAGCATAATTCTTTCCAAAGAACACCCAGGGCTGATCTCCTTTAGAATGGACTGTTTGGATCTCCTTGCAGTCCAAGGGACTCTCAAGAGTCTTCTCCAACACCAGTTCAAAAGCATCAATTCTTTGGCACTCAGCTTTCTTCACAGTCCAACTCTCGCATCTACATGACCACTGGATAAACCATAGCCTTGACTAGACGGACCTTTTTTGGCAGGTAGTGATTACTGCCTTGATTGCTCTCTCCCTTTTACTGTCCTTTTTCTCCCCCAGGTCACCTCTATCTCTTCCCTCCCCCTTCTATTCTCTACATAATTCTGAGAATTTCTCTGGGTGTTCTAAGCTGTGGAGAACATTTAGGGAACTGATTACTGGCTAGATTACTCTCTCCCCTTTTGATTCCCCCTCTTCTCTTCCTGGTTAGTTCTGTCTCCCTCCTCCCTCTTCTCTTCTCCATGTAACTTTATGAACCTCTCTGGGTGTCCCTCACTGTAGAGAATCTTTTCACCATTAACCTAGATGTTTTATCATTGGTGCTCTATGGATGCAGAAGTCTTGAGGCTACTGTAAGAATAAGACTGAAAGCCAGAGGCAGGAGGATTAAATCCAAAACTTGAGAACACCAGAAAACTCCTGCATTCAGGGAACATTTATCGACAAGAGCTCATGAAAAAACATCCACAGCTACATGGAAACCAAGCTCCACCCAAGAGCCAACAAGTTTCAGAACAAGATATACTACACTAATTCTTCAGCAACATAGGAATATAACCCTGAGCATTAAAATACAGGTGGCCAAAAGTCACATCAAACCCATAGACACCTCAAAACTCACTACTGGACAATTCACTGCAATCCAAAGAGAAGAGATTCAGCTCTACCCACTAGAACACCGATGCAAGCTTCCCTAGCAAGGAAACCTTGACAAGCCACTTGTCCAAACCACGCACAGGGAGGAACCTCCATGATAAAGAGGAACCACAAATTTCCAGCATATAGAAAAGCAACCCCAAACACAGCAATCTAAACAAAATGAAAAGACAAAGAAATATTCAACAGGTAAAGGAATATTATAAATGCCCACCAAACCAAACAGAAAAGGAGGAGATAGGGAGTCTACCTAAAGATAATTCAGAATAATGATAGTAAAGATGATCCAAAATCTTGAAAACAAAATGGAGTTACAGATAAATAGACTGGAGACAAGGACTGAAAAGATGCATGAAATGTTTAACAAGGACCTAGAAGAAATAGAAAGGAGTCAATCAATAATGAATAATGCAATAGCTGACATCAAAAGTACTCTGGAGAGAACCAACAGTAGAATAACTGAGGCAGAAGATAGGATAAGTGAGGTGGAAGATCGAATGATGGAAATAAATGAAGCAGAGAGGAAAAAAGAAAAAAAATTAGAAAGAAATGAGGACAATCTCAGAGATCTCTGGGACAATATTAAATGCCCCAACATTCGAATCAGGAGTCCCAGAAGAAGAAGACAAAATGAAAGGCCATGATAAAATACTTGAGGAGATAGTGGTTGAAAGCATCACTAAAATGGGGAAAGAAATAGCCACCCAAGTCCAAGAAACCCAGAGTATTCTGAACAGGATCAACCCACAGCAAAACACCCCAAGACACATATTAATCAAATTAATGAAGATCAAACACAAAAAGCAAATACTAAAACCAGCAGGGGAAACACAACAAATAACACACAAGGGGATTCCCATAAACTTCCAAAACTGAACCTGGAAGAAATAGAAAATCTTAACAGACCCATCACAAGCACAAAACTTGAAACTGTAATCAGAAATCTTCCAACAAACAAAAGTCCTGGACCAAATGGCTTCACAGCTGAATTCTACCAAAAATTTAGAGAACAGGTAACACCTATCCTACTCAAACTCTTCTAGAAAATTGCAGAGGAAGTTAAACTGCCAAACTCATTCTACGAGGCCACCATAACCCTAATACCAAAACCAGACAAAAAAAAAAAAAAAAAGAAAGAAAACTACAGGCCAATATCACTGATGAACATAGACGCAAAAACCCTTAACAAAATTCTAGCAAACAGAATCCAACAACATATTAAAAAGATCATACATCTTGACCAAGTGGGCTTTATCCCAGGGATGCAAGGATTCTTCAATATCTGCAAATCAACCAGTGTGATACACCACATTAATGAATTGAAAGATAAAAGCCATATGATTATCTCAATAGATGCAGAGAAAGTCTTTGACAAAACTCAACATTCATTTATGATAGAAACCCTCCAGAAACAGGCGTTGAAGGAACATACCTCAATATAATAAAAGCCACATATGATAAACCCATGGCAAACATTATCCTCAACAGTGAAAAATTGAAAGCATTTCCCCTAAAGTCAGGAACACGAAAGAGTGCCCACTCTCACCACTACTATTCAACATAGTTTTCAAAGTTTTAGCTACACCAATCAGAGAAGGAAAAGAAATAAAAGGAATCCAGATTGGAAAAGAAGTAAAACTCTCCCTGTTTGCAGATGACATGATCCTCTGCATAGAAAACTCTAAAGACACCACTAGTAAATTACTAGAGCTAATTAATGAATATAGTAAAGTTGCAGGTTATAAAATTAATGCACAGAAATGCCTCGCATTCCTATACACTAATAATGAGAAAATAGGTAGAGAAATTAAGGAACCAATTCCATTCACCATTGCAACAAAAAGAATAAAATACTTAGGAATAAATCCACCTAAAAACAAAAGACCTATATATAGAAAACTATAAAACACTTATGAAAGAAATCAAAGATGTCACAAATAGATGAATAAATATACCATGTTCATGGGTTGAAAGAATCCAGATAGTGAAAATGAGTATACTACCCAAAGCAATCTATAGATTCAATGCAATCCCTATCAAGCTATCAATGGTATTTTTCAGAGAACTAGAACAAGAAATTTCACAATTTGTATGGAAATACAAAAAAAAAAAAAAAAAAAAAACTTGAATAGCCAAAGCAATCTTGAGAAAGAAGAATGGAACTGGAGGAATCAACCTGCCTGACTTCAGACTATACTACAAAGCTACAGTCATCAAGACAGTATGGTACTGGCACAAAGACAGAAATAAAGATCAATAGAACAAAATAGATAAACCCAGAGATAAACCCACGCACCTATGGACACCTTATATTTGATAAAAGAGGTAAAAACATACAATGGAGAAAAGACAATCTTTTTGAGAAGTGGTGCTGGGAAAACTGGTCAACAACTTGTAAAAGAATGAAACTAGAACACTTTCTAACAACATACACAAAAATAAACTCAAAATGGATTAAAGATCTAAATGTAAGTCCAGAAACTATAAAACTCCTAGACAAAAACACAGGCAAGCACTCTCTGACATAAACCACAGCAGGATCCTCTGTGACCCACCTGCCACAGTAATGGAAATAAAAGCAAAAATAAACAAATGGGAACTAATTAAACTTAAAAGTTTTTTCACAATGAAGGAAACTATAAGCAAGATGAAAAGACAGCCTTCAGAATGGGAGAAAATAATGGCAAATGAAGCAACTGACAAAAAATTAATCTCAAAAATGGGGATGGGTGGGAGGGGGGTTTGGGATTGGGAACACATGTACACCTGTGGCAGATTCATGTTGATGTGTGGCAAAACCAATACAATATTGTAAAGTAAAAAAAATAATAATAATAATAATAATGATAAATAAAAAGGAAGAAATATATATATACAAGCAACTCCTACTGCTCAATTCCAGAAAAATAAATGACCCAATCAAAAAATGGGCTTAAGAACTAAACAGACATTTCTCCAAAGAAGACATACAGATGGCTAACAAACACATGAAAAGATGCTAAACATCACTCTTTATCAGAGAAATGCAAATCAAAACCACAATGAGGTACCATCTCACGTCAGTCAGAATGGCTTCTATCAAAAAGTCTACAAGCAATAAATGCTGGAGAGGGTGTGGAGAAAAGGGAACCCTCTTACACTGTTGGTGGAAATGCAAAGTAGTACAGCCACTGTGGAGAACAGTGTGGAGATTTTTAAAAACTGGGTACAGAATTGCCATATGACCCAGCAATCTCACTGCTGGGCATATACACCAAGGAAACCAGAATTGAAAGAGACACATGTACCTCAGTGTTCATCACAGCACTGTTTACAGTAGCTAGGACATAGAAACAACCTAGATGTCCTTTGCCAGATGAATGGATAAGAAAGCTGTGGTACATATACACAATGAAATATTACTCAGCTATTAAAAAGAGTGCATTTGAATCAGTTCTAATGAGGTGGATGAAACTGGAGCCTATTATACAGAATGAAGTAAGTCAGAAAAAAAAATACAGTATATTAATGACTATATATGGAATTTGGAAAGATGGTAATGATGACCCTATATGTGAGACAGCAAAAGAGACAGATGTAAAGAACAGATTTTTGAACTCTGTCAGAGAAGGTGAGGGTGGGATGATTTGAGAGAATAGCATTAAAACTTATATATTGCCATATGAGAAATAGATAACCAGTCGAGGTTTAATGCATGAGACAGGGTCCTCAGGGCCGGTGCACTGGGATGAACCTGAGTGATGAGATGGGGAGCAAGGTTGGAGGGGGTTCAGGATGGGGAACACATGTATACCCATGGCCGATTCATGTCAGTGTATGGCAAAAACCATTACAATATTGTGAAGTAATTAGCCTCCAATTAAAATAAACACATTAATTTAAAAAAATAAATAAGATAAAGCATACAAATTTTAAAAAATTAATGCTTTTTAAATGATCTAGAGAGCAAACAATTGCAGGCACATTTGGAAGAGAGTAGAGTCTTGTATGAACAAGCAAGACACAGAGAAAAAAAGTCAGTTGTTTTTTTTTTTAATAAATTGAAACAATAATTTTTTTATCTATAATTGCAAACAAAAGATAAAAGCACATTAATTATCAATATCAAGAATGAGGTTACTATTTGCAGTGTAGATCAATAAAACACCACTTTTTCATGCCAACTTCTTGCCTGAAAAATGTCTGAGTTTCTAACTGTATGAATATTTAAGGCTGATGTTAATTGCCTCTCCTAAGCTATCTCTTGCTATTTTTTCCTCTTTTCCTAATTTTCATGTTGAATCAAAGACCAAGTAATATTAACATATGTATTATAATGATAGCATCTCACTGTCTTGAGCAGTCTTGTAAAATCGAAGCATTGTTTCTGTTAAGTGATTCTGGGAACTAACAACCAAAAGTAACATGCATTTTCCTGAGAAGAATAATGCAGGGAATAAGGCTTCTAACCAGAAAAACGAAAATCAGAAGAGGGGCCATTATTTGGAAAATCCCCTGTGTACAGAAATAGTCACATAGAGATTCTTGACCAGACTTATATTCAGATTTTATAACTTTGCGTCTTTCCAACATGCATGTGAAGTCAAGTGGGCCTTAGGAAGCATCACTACGAACAAAGCTAGTGAACATGATGGAATTCTGGTTGAACTATTTCAAATCCTAAAAGATGATGTTGTGAAAGTGCTGCAGTCAATATGCCAGCAAATTTGGAAAACTCAGCAGTGGCCACAGGATTGGAAAAGGTCAGTTTTCATTCCAATCCTAAAGAAAGGCAATGCCAAAAGAATGATCAAATTACTGCACAATTGCACTGATCTCATTTATACTAGTAAAATAATGCTCAAAATTCTCCAAGCCAGCCTTTAACAATATGTGTACCATAAACTTCCAGATTTTCAAGCTAATTTTGGAAAAGGCAGAGGAACCAGAGACCAAATTGCCAACATCTGCTGGATCATCAAAAAAAAACAAGGGAGTTCCAGAAAAGCATCAATTTCTGCATTATTGACTATGCCAAAGCCTTCAACTATGTGGATATCAGCAAACTGTGGAAAATTCTGAAAGAGGTAGGAATACCAGACCACCTAACCTGCCTCTTGAGAAACCTGTATGCAGGTCAGGAAGTAACAGTTAAAACTGGACATCGAACATCAGAGTGGTTCCAAATTGGGAAAGAAGTATGTCAAGGTTTATATTGTCATCTTGCTTATTTAACTTATATGCAGAGTACATCATGAGAAATGCTGGACTAGAAGAAGCACAAGCTGGAATCAAGATTGCTGGGAGAAATATCAGTGATCTCAGACATGCAGATGACATCTCCTTAATGGCAGAAACTGAAGAAGCACTAAAGAGCCTCTTGATGAAAGTGAAAGAAGAGAGTGAAAAAGGTGGCTTAAATCTCAACATTCAGAAAACTAAGATCATGGCATCCAGTCCCATCACTTCATGGCAAGTAGATGGGAAACAGTGGAAACAGTGGCTGACTTCATTTTTCTAGGCTCCAAAATCACTGCAGATGGTGATTGCAGCCATGAAATTAAAAGACACTTACTCCTTGGAAAGAAAGTTACGACCAACCTAGATAGCATATTCAAAAGCAGAGACATTATTTTGCCAACAAAGGTCCGTCTAGTAAAGGCTATGGTTTTTCCAGTGGTCATGTGTGGATGTGAGACTTGGACTATAAAGAAAGCTGAATGCCGAAGATTTGATGCTTTTGAAATGTGGTGTTGAAGAAGACTTTTGAGAGTCCCTTGGAATGCAAGGCGTTCCAACAGTTCATCCTAAAGGAGATCAGTCCTGGGTGTTCTTTGGAAGGACTGATGTTGAAGCTGAAACTCCAATACTTTGGCCACCTTATGCGAAGAACTGACTCATTGGAAAAGACCCTGATGCTGAGAAGGATTGAGGGCAGGAGAAGGGGGTGATAGAGGATGAGATGCTTGGATGGCATTACCAACTTGATGGACATGAGTTTGAGTAAACTCCTGAAGTTGGTGATGGACAGGAAGACCTGGCATGTTGCTGTCCAAGAAGTCACAAAGAGTTGGACACAACAGAGCGACTGAATGAACTGAACTGAAAATGCAAACTAATAGAGAATTTCTTCTGTATAAATGACAATTTATAAAAAATACAACTGAATACCACTACAAACAAAGCTAGTGGAGGTGATGGAATTCCAGTTGAAATATTTCAAATCCTGAAAGATGATGCTGTGAAAGTGCTGCACTCAATATGCCAGCAAATTTGGAAAACTCAGCAGTGGCCACAGGACTGGAAAAGGTCAGTTTTCATTCCAATCCCAAAAAAAGGCAATGTCAAACAAAGCTCAAACTACCGCACAATTGCACTCATCTCATATGCTAGTAAAGTAATGCTCAAAATTCTCCAAGCCAGGCTTTAGCAATACGTGAACCGTGAACTCCCTGATGTTCAAGCTGGTTTTTGAAAAGGCAGAGGAACCAGATATCAAATTGCCAACATTCACTGGATCATGGAAAAGGCAAAAGAGTTAGTCTTTGACTGTGTGGATCACAATAAACTGTGGAAAATTCTGAAAGAGATGGGAATACCAGATCACCTAACCTGCCTCTTGAGAAATCTGTATGCAGGTCAGGAAGCAACAGTTAGAACTGGACATGGAACAACAGACTGGTTCCAAATAGGAAAAGGAGTGCATCAAGGCTGTATATTGTCACCCTGCTTATTTAACTTCTATGCAGAGTACATCATGAGAAATGCTGGACGGGAACAAACACAAGCTGGAATAAAGATTGCTGGGAGAAATATCAATAACCTCAGAAATGCAGATGACACCACCCTTACGGCAGAAAGTGAAGAGGAGCTAAAAAGCCTCTTGATGAAAGTGAAAGAGGAGAGTGAAAAAGTTGGCTTAAAGCTCAACATTCAGAAAACGAAGATCATGGCATCCGGTCCCATCACTTCATGGGAAATAGATGGGGAAACAGTGGAAACAGTGTCAGACTTTGTTTTGGGGGGCTCCAAGATCACTGCAGATGGTGACTGCAGCCATGAAATTAAATGATGCTTACTCATTGGAAGAAAAGTTATGACCAAGCTAGATAGTATATTCAAAAGCAGAGACATTACTTTGCCAACTAAGGTCCGTCTAGTCAAGGCTATGGTTTTTCCTGTGGTCATGTATTGATGTGAGAGTTGGACTATGAAGAAGGCTGAGCACCAAAGAATTGACGTTTTTGAAGTGTGGTGTTGGAGAAGACTCTTGAGAGTCCCTTGGACTGCAAGGATATCCAACCAGTCCATTCTGAAGGAGATCAACCCTGGGATTTCTTTGGAAGGAATGATGCTAAAGCTGAAACTCCAGTACTTTGGCTACCTCATGGGAAGAGTTGACTCATTGGAAAAGACTCTGATGCTGAGAGGGATTGGGGTCAGGAGGAGAAGGGGACGACCGAGGATGAGATGGCTAGATGGCATCATGGACTTGATGGACGAGAGTTTGAGTGAACTCCAGGAGATGGTGATGAACAGGGAGGCCTGGCGTGGTGTCATTCATGGGGTCGCAAAGAGTCGGACACGACTGAGCGACTGAACTGAATTGAACTGAACTGAACTTACATATTTAATAAAGCACTCCAAATAATTTTTCCACCTACATCTGGAGATACCACCTTATATCTGTCAGGATGACTATTATCAAAAAGGCGGCACACAACAATTGTGGGCAAGGATGTGAGAAAGGGGAGCCCTTGTGCACTATTGTTGAGAATCCAAATAGGTCCATCCACTATGGAAAACAGTATGAAGATTCCTCAGAAAGTTAAAATAGAATATTATATGATCCAGCAGTTCCACTACTATGTATTTATCTAAAGAAAATAAAAACACAGATTTTAAAAGATATATGCACCCTTATATTCATTGCAGCTTTATTTACAATAACCAAGATATAGAAAAAACCTATATATCTATCAATAGATGAATGGGTAAAAAAGATGTTAGAAACCTATCTATTACTCTGTCATTAAAAAAAAAAGAAATATAAATATAAAATCTTGTTATTTTCAACAATGTGGGTGGACCTCGAGAGTATTATTCTAAGTGAAATAAGTCAGAGAGAAAAAGATACATACAAAGAAGAAACTGATGATTGTCAGAGGGAAAAGTGAGGAGAGAAGAGAACTAGGTTAGGGAGAATAAGAAATACAAACTTCCATTTACAAAATAGATGAGCTAAGTTTATGAAATGTTCAGAGCGGGTAATATAATACAATAATTTCATATATTTGTATGGTTACAGGTCATAACTAGACCAATGATCCTAATCATTTTGAAATGTACAGAAATATCACATATGTTGTATATCAAGAACTAACATGTGTTGTAGGTCATGTATACCTTAAAAAAAAAAAAAAAGAAAAGAAAAGAAAGAAAGAAAAGAAAAGAAACCAATTCATCAAAAAAGAGATCAGATTTGTGTTACCAGTGTCAGGGCTCAGGGGAGGAGTAACTGGATGAAGATAATCAAAAGATTTAAACTTCCACTTATAAATAAATACCCAGGATATAATGTACAACATGATAAATATAATTAAAACTTCTCTAGGTTATGTAAATGTTGTTATAAGAGTAAATCCTAAAATTTCTCATTACAAGGAAATCTTTCATCTATGTTTTTAATCTTAAGGTGAAAAATGTTCACTAAACTTACTTTGGTCATAATTTTATGACATATACAAGTCAAATCCATATGCTGTATACTTTAAACTATAGAGTGATATCAATTGTATCTCAATAAACTTGGAAGAAAAAGTTTCAAAACTGAGATGAGTAAGAGGTTCATAGGAAACTATATAGACAGAAAATATTAAACAGCTGATGATAGCTAGTTATTACTTTCTAAACACAAAATTGCAATTGCAACCTTTGTTCATAAATAAGGAATTGAGCTATACACAGAAAGTTATAGCTGTAAATAGTTCACCTTCATATGGATTAAATATGAATGTTTTAGAGGGAACATATACAGTAGTAAAATATTAAGCTTGCCAGAGATATTAATTTCTTTTTGATGATGTTTAAAAAGCTGTGTAGGTGGATTCTGCATATATTTATTAAACTCTTTTGAAAATGAATAAGCAAAGGGATCTAGCTTATTAATGCAGATGGTGTATATCAGATGAGGGAAAGGGGATTTGAGAAGAGAAAGACAACACATTTACTGTCAATTAAATAATAGCATAAATTTTTCAATACAACACAAGAAATTCTAGAGTGAGAGAAAGGGGAAACATAAAATCTGGATCAAATTCAACAAAGTAATGAATTTCTAGACTCTGTTAAGATTCTGCACATGAATTGGAGCTCATGGAAACTACGAGGCTTGATATAGAAGCATGTATTACTTAAGATCTTCCTATGGAGTTGATGGGTTCAGTTCAGTTCAGTTCAGTCACTCGGTAGTGTCCAACTGTTTGCGACCCCATGAACTGTAGCACGCCAGGCCTCCCTGGCCATCACTAACTCCCGGAGTCCACCCAAACCCATATCCATTGAGTTGGTGATGCCATCTAACCATCTCATCCTCTGTCATCCCCTTCTCCTCCTGCCCCCAATCTTTCCCAGCATCGGGGTCTTTTCAAATGAGTCAGCCCTTCACATCAGGTGGCTAAAGTATTGGAGTTTCAGCTTCAACATCAGTCCTTCCAATGAACACCCAGGACTGATCTCCTTTAGGATGGACTGTTTGGATGTCCTTGTGGTCCAAGGGACTCTCAAGAGTCTTCTCCAATACCACAGTTCAAAACCATCAATTCTTTCATACTCAGCTTTCTTTATAGTCCAACTATCACATCCATATATGACCACTGGAAAAACATTAGCCTTGACTAAATATACCTTTGTTGACAAGGTGATGTCTCTGCTTTTTAATATACTGTCTATGTTGGTCATAACTTTCCTTCCAAGAAGTAAGCGTCTTTTAATTTCATTATCAGGAGAACTCTCAGGACCTACATATTAGTACCTATTTAATTCATAATTGTTGAAAGCATATAGTACTTATCATGAATTAGTATCTTAATGTAAAAATAAGTAAAATGAGGTTATCTGCTAGTCTTATTAGATGCCTCTCTGGTTGATGGTGGTTTAGTTTCTTAAGTCATGTCCGACTCTTGTGTCCCCATGGACTGTAGCCCACCAGGCTCCTCTGTCCATGGGATTCTTCAGTTAAGAATACTACAGTGAGTTGCCATTCCCTCTCCAGGGGATCTTACTGACCCAGGGAATGAACCCAAGTCTCCTGCATTGCAGGTGGATTCTTTACCAACTGAACTACCAGGGACACAGGACGAGAAATGAATGACCTAAGGAAGTGGAAGGGCTTTCAAAATCATGAAGAAATTATATGTAAACAGTGAACCTGCCATAATGGTTCTATTATTGTTACTTACACTGACTATAACCCACACAACCAACATCTGAAGAGAGTTTTCAGGGATGTATAGATAGCCCTTTATATTTATTTCTAAAGTAATTTCATATATTGCCCTGGATAGAGCTGCATTATCAAAAGAAAATAAGTAACTTTTTATTTTATTATTTCCTAGATCAAGGATCAAACCCATGTCCCCTTCATTGGCAAGTGGATTCTTTACCACTGAGCCCACAGGTAAGCCCTTTGTAACTTCTACAAGGCTACTTTTCCCAATATGATGTCAGATCCACAGTAAGTTTTCTGCCCAAATAGATATATGTTTTAAAAAACCAAGGTTGAAAGGTTTTACATGTTGCGTCCCTCACAACCATTGCCCTTTTGCACATAGGGTAAGTATCAGATATGATAAATATATTTCATTTTGCATTTGAGCTCATGTTATTGATACTAGTAATTAAAACCTTCTGTGTTAAGTAGGACTCAGGCATGTCTAACTTCAGTGGAAGCATGTTTGCTCTGGCAAGAGATGATGGAGAGGCTGCTCTCATGAGAAAAGCTACACATTTCCCAATCTCAGTGAATACTTTTATGTGCACAATAAATTGTCAATTTAAAATTTTATTTTATAACATGAAATATTACAGTAAACATTTGATGAAACATCTGTCATTCTCTTAAATTTCAGTAGAAATAAAATTGGAGAGTTTCTGTCATTTGCCAAGTAGTGGATGTCAATTAACACAATAGCAAAGCCATAAAACATGGCTGAAATGATGCAAAACAGTAGTAAAACTTATTGACAATTTTAAAAGCAGTTTGTCCTCCAATTTCTGGAGAACATTGGCTATTTTTGACCCTTTAGCATCCATTTCCAATTTAGTTTACTCATAATACCTTGCTTTTCCTATAGAAATTCATATCTCCATCCTTATGACTACATGCCATATCTAACTCACTCCTTGGGAAGGAAACAGCCACTTGTCTGGTTCAGAGTACCCAGAGGTGTAGTATTTGAAAAGAGAAACTTCTTTACCATTCAGAAAGAATTCCTGGGAAAGAGCATGTAATTGTGGAACACCTAGAAGTTGCTGGCAAATATCTCACAGGGTGATCCAGCCAGTTTTCTTGTAAAGAAGATGCAAAGGAATACTTAGAAGAGGAAAGAGGAAAGAACCGAGAAAAAAGAGGAAGTGAGGGAGAGAGAGAGGTGTTGGAAGAGGGGAAGGAAAAGGGGGAGGGTGAGGAGAGAGAGAAAGGATGATATTTTGGACGTTGCTTCAATTCTGCATCAAATTGTTGTTGTCGTTCAGTCATGTCTGACTCTTTGCAACCAGATAGACTGAAGCATGCCAGGTTTCCCTGCCCTTCACTATCTCCCTGAGCTGGCTCAAACTCATGTCCATTCAGTCAATGATGTCATCCAACCATCTCATCCTTTGGTGCCCCCTTCTCCTCCTGCCCTCAGTCTTTCTCAGTATCAGAGTCTTTTCCAATGAGTCAGCTCTCCACATCAGGTGGTCAAAGTATTAGAGCTTCATCTTTATCATCATTTCTTCCAATGAATATTCAGGTTTGATTTCCTTTAGGATTGACTGGTTTGATCCCCTTGCTGTACAGGGTACACTCAAGAATCTTCTTCAACACCACAGTTTAAAAGCAGCATCAGTTCTTTGGTGCTCAGCCTGATTTTACTTAACATAATTTCTACAACTGGACTTTTAAGTTAACAAAGCCAACATTATTGCTTGAGCCAGTTCGAAAATATTTTCTATTATTTATATACCCAAAATGTCTCACTTACACACCATTAACTCTGCTAATTATATATTTTGTTGTCTTTGCTACACATTGTTTTTGTAGATGCAGGAAGAGGTAGAAAGAAGCCCTTTGCAGTAATAGTCCATAGACAGCAAAAGTTCCCCAAACCCTCACATACACTGCAATCTACACGACCTGACCAAATAAGACTTCAATTCTCTCATGCCCAGAATTATGGTCTGAAGACTTGTGCATCAGGTAGGCTCATTAATTTTTATGGCTTTTCCCTTTTACCCTAGCCTCCCATAACCACAGGCTTAGGTGATTGCTTTTGGGCAGAGAAAACTGATTTGCAATCCATGATTCCAGCAGGAGAAGAGAAAGTTCACTTTCTGGCTGGTTAAGTTCTTGGAGAATAGGACAGGCATTTTCATTAAATCATGGGAGGGTCTAAATAGGATACCGTAGTCCCACCAAAGCTGAGCTAACAGGATAAAATACACTTTATTAGTTCAGCTACTACTTTGCTTATACAGTTATCTAATGCCCATAAATATCTGCAATTAAGCTTTAGTAAGATGACAAAGGACTTTTAATTAGACACATCACAACACCTTTGCATTTATTAATACTTTCCTTTAGATTTGCCTTTTAAACATATGTCTGGCTAATTAAAACCTGATAAGAAGTAACATTGCTTCCTAAAGTGTTGCTCTCAGAAAAAAAAAAAAAAAAAAGAAAGTGTACTTCTCTCTCTTGCAAAAATAGAAAATATATAAATGTATCTGATGAATACCAAAAAATATGTTGGCCCATTGGAATTTCAGCCTGAGTGACTGGAGTTAGGGGGTCATATCAGAGAATGATTGAAAAGTCATGATTTAGGAATAAATGTAGAAGACCAGTGGCTACCCTTGAAGAAATACTACCTAGTTTGGTAAGTTTGCTTTGGAATGTGCTTCTGTGAGAGTGATAGTTGCTCTTAGTGTTATTACTATCTGCTTATATAGTACCTATGGCAATCCACTCCAGTATTCTTGACTGGAGAATCTCATGGACAAAGGAGCCTAGTGGGTTACAGTCCATGGTGTTGAAAAGAGCTGGATACAACTGAGCAATTAACACTGTATTCTCATGTTAGCTATTTCTCTTTAATTGTAAGTCATCTTATTTTTTATGATATCTACTCTATATTTACATGGAATCACAGAATGAAGGGCTTCCCTGATGCCTCAGATGGTAAAGAATCTGCCTGCAATGTGGGAGACCTGCATTCGATCTCTGAGTCGGGAAGATCTCCTGGAGAAGGAAATGGCAACCCACTTCAGTATTCTTGCCTGAAGAATCCCAAGGATAGAGCAGACTGGTGGGCTACAGTCTATGGGGTTGCAAAGGGTTGGACATGGCTGAGTGACTAACACACATAGAAGCAAAGGTTTTGAAAGTTTGGTTAGGTTTTGCCTTAATGCTTAACTCTTCAGAAAGAAAATCTGGGGAAAAAAAATCTAAGATATCATTCATCCCTATTTTGAACAGGAATAGTGATCATAAACAGGAGAGTCATATGCCCAAGATTATCTTCTCCAATTCCCTTTATTTGGCCTTTCACACTTATAGGCAGGGCTATGCTCAGCACCACTTACCAGTACCTCCATGTTACAAGTCTTGGTGGAAAGTCCAAAAAACTAAACAAATAAATGGAAAATTTATCAACAAGTGGTAGATACAGATACACAAGGCATAGTTCAATAAGAGTATTAACCTCTAGTATTTTCTTCAACTATAAAGCTAGTTCCTTACAGTACTATTTATGCATTTTAAATAAAAGGTTTAAGTGATTTGAGGAAAACTTTTTTGCAAAAAGCATGAAGAGCAGTAATAATCTAATAAATCAATAAATCAATCTAATTAATCAGAATAATAAAAAATAAATTAATGAAAAAATAAGTAAAATTCTGAAAGTGCATTTCTTAAGAGATAATAAATGTTTTGATATGTATCTAACTTTCTAGGTTAGGGTTAGAAGAGAGTAATGGACTTTGAAATTCCATTTATAAGAAGAAAACAAATTAGGGGTGAACACTTTTTTGATTCATTTTTAATTCTACAAAATTTTAATATGAATTTTAAATCTTAATTTTTAAATTTTATAAACTGATGTAATTTTGGTTGCTTTTTAAAAAGCAATTTTATATATATATATATATACTTAATTTAAAATATCAATGTTGCATAAGATATAGCAGTCTGGATGGTGAAAATACTTCCTGGAGATACACTGATGATAACAAATGATTTCTCCAAACTATTTCATGGATCTGATAGGCAAAGAACCTCAAACACTTGAAATTCCGAAAAGTATACAATAATCTATGCTGTTGTTGTTCAGTTGCCCAATTGTGTCCAACTCTGCAACTCCATGGACTGGAGCTTCCCTAGCCTCCCTGTCTTTTACCATCTCCTGGAGTTTGCCCATGTTCATGAACATTGCGTCAGTGATGCCATCCATTGCATCCTCTGACCCTCTTCCCCTTCTGCCTTCAGTCTTTCCCAGTATCAAGGACTTCACCAATAAGTTGTCTGTTTGCATCAGATGACCAGAATACCAGAGTTTCAGCTTCACCATCAGTCCTTCCAGTGAGTGTTCAGGGTTGATCTCCCTTGAGGTTGACTTTAAGTTCAAGGGGTTTCAGGAGTCTTCTCCAGCACCACAGTTTGAAGCCATCAACAATGATCTATAGCTAAATGGAAAATAGAAACACACATTGTTCATTTCTACTTGTTAGAAACAGGTTGAAGAGGAACAGGAATAAGGACACAGAAAAGTAAAAAATGATTCTACATAAAAGTGTAAACTTTCTAGGTGATGAAAATAATTTAAAACATAAAAAAGAAATACAAAGTTCAAACTTAGATGACAAATTAATCAATAATCTCAGTTATTCAGATAAATGGTTTTAGCTATTCTTTTAAGAACCTAAATAATTTTCTAAGAAGTAAATGCAGAGATAAAAAAAAAAACTAGGATATTTGTGTATCTGGATATCTAGCAATCTTTGTAATTTTGTAAAATGTCTTTTTTAAATGGGAAAGACAAAATCTTAGAAATAGAAATAGAGAAGGAATGATGATGGATGTCATCTTTTCTACTTTTCAGTAGCAAAATGCAAACAATCTCACTATTTTTAATATCACTTGTCCCTTTTATATTATTTTCCTCTGTCACTCTGCTCATACACTTTTATATACAGTTAGAGAGAAAAGACAACACCAACTTCCCTCAAAGTAATTCTTCCTATCTTCCTTCTCAACCCCTCACCGAATGACACACAAAGAAGAGTATCAGTAGTGCCAATCCTCAACCCCTAAACAGTGCATGCTTGCTAAGCGGCTTCAGTTTTGTCTGACCCTTTGTAACCTTATGGACTGTAGCCCGCCAGGCTCCTCAGCCAAGAATACCAGAGTGAGTTGCCATGCCTTCCTCCAGGGGATCTTCCTGACCTAGGGATGGAACCTGTGTCTCTTATGTCTCTTTCATTGGCAGACAGGTTCTTTATCACTAGTGCTATCTGGGACACCCTAAAAGGAGTGAAAACTAGCATTTAAATAGTCTTTGACATGTGTATGTGTGTTAGTCACTCAGTAGTGTGCAACTCTTTGTAATCCTCCAGGCTCCTCTGTCCATGGAATTCTCCAGGAAAGAATACTGGAATGGGTTGTCATTCCCTTCCGCAGGGGATCTTTACCACCCAGGGATGAAACCCAAGTCTCCTGCCTTGCAGGCAGATTCTTTACTGTTTGAGCCACCAGGGAAGCCTTTACCATATCACTACTCAATTTGCCTGACTTAATCAGTGTGTTCCTGACTGTGCGGTATGCTGGGAGCATTCCAGCAAAACAAGTTTGAAACAGCCAATGACAGAAAGGCATGGGGCTGGAGAAAATTAACATTGCAGCCCAAATTTTGGGGGCCAACTGTCAGGAGTTAATAGTTCAAATCATCAGAAATGTGCCTTAGCATCTGAGCCTGCTCCTGCTTACACTGAAATACCTACCTAAGCGTTCTGATTGTGGGACTGACTAGTTCAGTTCAGTTGAGTTCAGTCGCTCAGTCGTGTCTGATTTTTTATGACCCCATGAATCACAGCATGCCAGGCCTCCCTGTCCATCACCAACTCCCGAAGTTTACCCAAACTAAAGTCCATTGAGTCAGTGATGCCATCCAGCCATCTCATCCTCTGTCTTCCCCTTCTCCGCCTGCCGCCAATCCCTCCCTGCATCAGGGTCTTTTCCAATGAGCCAACTCTTACATGAGGTAGACAAAGTATTGGAGTTTCAGCTTCAGCATCAATCCTTCCAATGAACATCCAGGACTGATCTCCTTTAGGATGGACTGGTTGAATCACCTTGCAGTCCAAGGGACTCTCAAGAGCCTTCTCCAACACCACAGTTCAAAAGCATCAATTTTTGAGCACTCAGCTTTCTTTATAGTCCAACTCTCACATCCATACATGACCACTGGAAAAACCATAGCCTTGACTAGACTGACCTTTATTGGCAAAGTAATGTCTCTGCTTTTTAATATGCTTTCTAGGTTGGTCATAACTTTCCTTCCAAGGAGTAAGCGTCTTTTAATTTCATGGCTGTAATCACCATCTGCAGTGATTTTTGAGCCCCCCAAAAATAAAGTCTGACACTGTTCCCACTGTTTCCCCATCTATTTCCCATGAAGTGATGGGACCGGATGCCATGATCTTAGTATTTTGAATGTTTCATTTAAGCCAACTTTTTCACTCTCCTTTTCCACTTTCATCAAGAGGCTTTTTAGCTCCTCTTCACTTTCTGCCATAAGGGTGGTGTCATCTGCATATCTGAGGTTATTGATATTTCTCCCAACAATCTTGATTTTAGCTGTGCTTCTTCCAGTCCAGCGTTTCTCATGATGTACTCTGCATAGAAGTTAAATAAGCAGGGTGACAATATACAGCCTTGACGTATTCCTTTTTCTATTTGCAACGAGTCTGTTGTTCCATGTCCAGTTCTAACTGTTGCTTCCTGACCTGCATACAGGTTTCTCAAGAGGCAGGTCAGGTGGTCTGGTGTTCCCATCTCTTTCAGAATTTTCCACAGTTTATTGTGATCCACACAGTCAAAGGCTTTGGCATAGTCAATAAAGCAGAAATAGATGTTTTCCTGGAACTCTCTTGCTTTTTTCATGATCCAACGGATGTTGGCAATTTGTTCTCTGGTTTCTCTGCCTTTTCTAAAATCAGCTTCAATATCCAGAAGTTCACGGTTCACATATTGCTGAAGCCTGGCTTGGAGAATTTTGAGCATTATTTTACTAGTGTGTGAAATGAGTGCAATTGTGCAGTAGTTTGAGCGTTCTTGGGTATTGCCTTTCTTTGGGATTGGAATGAAAACTGACCTTTTCCAGTCCTGTGGCCACTGCTGAGTTTTCCAAATTTGCTGGCATATTGAGTGCAGCACTTTCACAGCATCATCTTTCAGGATTTGAAACAGCTCAACTGGAATTCCATCACCTCCACTAGCTTTGTTTGTAGTGATGCTTTCTAAGGCCCACTTGACTTTACTTTCCAAGATGTCTGGCTCTAGATTAGTGATCACATCATCATGATTATCTGGGTCGTGAAGATCTTTTTTGTACAGTTCTTCTGTGTATTCTTGCCACCTCTTAATATCTTCTGTTTCTGTTAGGTCCATACGATTTCTGTTCTTTATCAAGGCCATCTTTGCATGAAATGTTCCCTTGGAATCTCTAAATTTATCTCTAGTCTTTACTATTCTATTGTTTTCTTCTATTTCTTTGCATTGATCACTGAGGAAATCTTTCTTATCTCTTCTTGCTATTCTTTGGAACTCTGCATTCAGATGCTTATATCTTTCCTTTCTCCTTTGCTTTTCACTTCTTCTCTTTTCACAGCTATTTCTAAGGCCTCCTCAGACAGCCATTTTGCTTTTTTTGCATTTCTTTTCCATCGGAATGGTCTTTATCCCTGTCTCGTGTACAATGTCACAAACTTCTGTCCATCATTCATCAGGCACTCTGTCTATCAGATTTAGTCCCTTAAATCTATTTCTCACTTCCACTGTATAATCATAAGGGATTTGATTTAGGTCATACCTGAATGGTCTAGGGGTTTTCCCTACTTTCTTCACTTTAAGGAGTTCATGATCTGAGCCACAGTGAGCTCCCAGTCTTCTTTTTGCTGACTGTATAGAGCTTCTCCATCTTTGGCTGCAAACAATATAATCAATCTGATTTCTGTGTTGACCACCTGGTGATGTCCATGTGTAGAGTCTTCTCTTTTGTTGTTGGAAGATTGTGTTTGCTGTGACCAGTGGGTTGTCTTGGCAAAACTCTATTAGTCTTTGCCCTGCTTCATCTGTACTCCAAGGCCATACTCCAAGTAACTTTGCCTGTTACTCCAGTCATTTCTTGACTTCCTACTTTTGCATTCCAGTCCCCTATAATGAAAAGGACATCTTTTTTGGGTGTTAGTTCTAAAATGTCTTGTAGTTCTTCATAGAACCATTCAACTTCAGCTTCTTCAACATTACTGGGTGGGGCATAGGCTTGGATTAACATGATATTAAATGGTTTGCCTTGTAAATGAACAGAAATCATTCTGTCATTTTTGAGATTGCATCCAGATACTGCATTTTGGACTCTTTTGTTGACCATAATGGCTATTCCATCCTTCTCTCTAGTACTTTCCAAAAGTAAAATGCATTTCAAATTCCTTTATTCTTCTCTTTGTGTTAAATCCACTTTTCTTCCTGCCTGACACATAAACTAGTGAGGATGAAGTCGATACAGAAAAGACATTAATATATACTGAATTTACAAAGAACATTTAAAGTGTTCTTTATTATTCTATGTCCTATTAAATATGACAAACTGCTCTATTTTGTAAAAGTGATTAATGGAGTATGACAGACTGGAATATGTTCTCAGTCATTTCCTCCCTGCTTCACAACTGGATTATGCAGTCTCACTTTCTGTCTTGTTAACTGCAGTAATTTTAAATTTCTTGATGTTGGGCTTATCACTTGATTTTCTTATGCCAATGAAATGTTATTAGATGAAATACAAGCATTGGCTGGAATCATGACTGTGTAATTAAAGTTGGTCTCTCATTCCTTTGTCATTACCATGACAAAAAAAGAAAAAAAGAAAAAAAAAAAAAAAGCCTCAGCTGCCTAGCCACTCAGAATTCAAGTTCGTTGGAGAAGAGCTTTTGGCCTAAGCCCAGACCCTGCCCTTGACCCAAGGAAATGTGAAAATAAATGCTTATTTTTGAATGACACTGAAGCATGTTGGTTGGTTATTATACAGCATTACTTTTGTGTAGGTTAATGGAAAGTTATAGGGTTTTTTGCTGACATGATTACTGGAAGGGCCAAAGGATCTGACTCTAGATGAAAATTTCAGAATGCCTCCCCAGGAGCAAATGAACGGGCTCATGTGGAAACTGCCCTTTCTGGTACAATTGCTCAGTTGCTATAGGAACTACTGATTCAAATATCACTTGTCCTAGAAAACATGTGTGAGAGAAGTTGGCTAATATAATCTATATTCATGGTTGAGATCTATGCTTAGCAATAATATACTATTAAGCCTTACTTTGACTCAAAGATTGGAAACAAGTTAACAAATAGATGGGCATTTACCCCTTCTTGGATAAGTCACAAGCCACCAAGAACCATTGAAAGTGCTAAAAAGTGAAAGTGTTAGTTGCTCAGTAGTGCACAACTCTTTGTAACTCCATGGACTGTAGCCAGTCTCTTCTATCCATGGAATTTTCCAGGCAAGAATACTGGAGTAAGTACCCATTTCCTTCTCTAGGGGATTTTCCCTACCCAGGGATAGAATTTGGTCTCCTACATTGCAGACAGATTCTTTACTAACTGAGCTGCCAAAGAGACTGTTGAAACCTGCCAAGAATCTATGCAAAAATATAGAAATATATACACTTTTATATGAAAATAATATACAAATGAGACAGCATTTCAATTTTCTTTTTTCTCACTTAATTTTTCATACTCTTATCAACACTTTAATCAAGCAACAATAAGCAGCAAAACAAAACATAAAAACAAAAATAAAACAGAAGCATTTGTGAAGAAATAATAAAGTTTTTACACTCATGGAACAGTAGCACAGTAGGGAATATGTTGAAGTTTCAACATAGACATCAAAAACTACTTTAATCGGCTTAACTCATGTAAATAATTTAACAATCTTAGTAGCATCCAAATTTCTATAAAAATCAAGCCTGTCTGTGGGATTTATGGGTGCTGACACCTCAGGGTAAATAGTGATCCATACTATTGGCTTGATCTAATGTTGAATACAGTTTTGTGGGAGATCTGAAGAATCAAAACACACATAGGTATTTCATTGTCATAGTCAACTGTAGTTTGGTTTAATTTGATTTTACAGCGTTGATAAAAATGTACCATGATGACCTATAATCTCAGTCTAGTTATGAGAAACAGCATAAGACTGGTCTCATTCATCTGACCAGGAATAACTATCGGTAACTCTCTATGAATATCAATAGTTCTCAAGACTTTGAAAATCATCAAAAACAAAGACAGTCTGAGAATGTGTCACAGCTAACAATAGCCTAAGATTACAGGAATACCACATGTAATGTAGTTTCTTGGATAGAATGCTGGAACAGAAAAAAGAATTTTAGATACCAAAATTAAGGAAATCAGAATAAATTACATAATTTACATAATGATGATGTGCCAAATTGATTGTGACAAAAACACCATACTAATGTTACTTGTTGGTAGAGAACATTTCTATTTTTTAATCTTCACATTTTTTATAAATCTAAAACTATTCTTAAATTAAAAAATCTATTTAGTAAAATAAAATAACAAAAAGAATTCTGTCAAGAAGCCACATTACTTCAGAAGAGTCGCTCAGTCGCATCCTACTCTTTGTGACCGCATGAATCGCAGCACGCCAGGCCTCCCTGTTCATCACCATCTCCCAGAGTTCACTCAGACTCAAGTCCATCGAGTCCGTGATGCCATCCAGCCATGTCATCCTTGGTCATTCCCTTCTCCTCCTGCCCCCAATCCCTCCCAGCATCAGAGTCTTTTCCAATGAGTCAACTCTTCCCATGAGGTAGCCAAAGTACTGGAGTTTCAGCTTTAGCATCATTCCTTCCAAAGAAATCCCAGGGTTGATCTCCTTCAGAATGGACTGCTTGTATATCCTTGCAGTCCAAGGGACTCTCAAGAGTCTTCTCCAACACCACACTTCAAAAGCATCAATTCTTCGGCGCTCAGCCTTCTTCATAGTCCAACTCTCACATCCATACATGACCACTGGAAAAACCATAGCCTTGACTAGATGGACCTTAGTCGGCAAAGAAATGTCTCTGTTTTTGAATATACTATCTAGATTGGTCATAACTTTTAAGGAGTAAGCGTCTTTTAATTTCATGGCTGCCGTCACCATCTGCAGTGATCTTGGAGCCCCCCAAAATAAGGTCTGACACTGTTTCCACTGTTTCCCCATCTATTTCCCATGAAGTGATGGGACCGGATGCCATGATCTTCGTTTTCTGAATGTTGAGCTTTAAGCCAACTTTTTTGCTCTCCTCTTTCACTTTCATCAAGAGGCTTTTTAGTTCCTCTTCACTTTCTGCCATAAGTGTGGTGTCATCTGCATATATGAGGTTATTGATATTTCTCCTGGCAATCTTGATTCCAGCTTGTGTTTCTTCCATTCCAGGGTTTCTCATGATGCACTCTAAATAGAAGTTAAATAAGCAGGGTGACAATATACAGCCTTGATGGACTCCTTTTCCTATTTGGAATCAGTCTGTTTTTCCATGTCCAGTTCTAACTGTTGCTTCCTGACCTGCATACAGATTTCTCAAGAGGCAGGTCAGGTGGTCTGGTATTCCCATCTCTTTCAGAATTTTCCACAGTTTATTGTGATCCACACAGTCAAAGGTGTTGGCATAGTCAATAAAGCAGAAATAGATGTTTTCCTGGAACTTTCTTGCTTTTTCCATGATCCAGCAGATGTTGGGACTTTGATCTCTGGTTCTTCTGCCTTTTCAAAAACCAGATTGAATATCAGGGAGTTCACGGTTCACATATTGCTGAAGCCTGGCTTGGAGAATTTTGAGCATTACTGTACTAGCATGTGAGATGAGTGCAATTGTGCGGTAGTTTGAGCATTCTTTGACATTGCCTTTCTTTGGGATTCGAATGAAAACTGACCTTTTCCAGTCCTGTGGCCACTGCTGAGTTTTCCAAATTTGCTGGCATATTGAGTGCAGCACTTTCACAGCATCATCTTTCAGGATTTGAAACAGCTCAACTGGAATTCCATCACCTCCCCTAGCTTTGTTTGTAGTGATGCTTTCTAAGGCCCACTTGACTTTACTTTCCAAGATGTCTGGCTCTAGATTAGTGATCACATCATCATGATTATCTGGGTCGTGAAGATCTTTTTTGTACAGTTCTTCCGTGTATTCTTGCCACCTCTTCTTAATATCTTCTGCTTCTGTTAGGTCCATACCATTTCTGTCCTTTATCCAGCCCATCCTTGCATGAAATGTTCCCTTGGTATCTCTAATTTTCTTGAAGAGATCTCTAGTCTTTCCCATTCTGTTGTTTTCCTCTATTTCTTTGCATTGATCACTGAAGAAGGCTTTCTTATCTCTTCTTGCTGTTCTCTGGAACTCTGCATTCAGATGCTTATATCTTTCTTTTCTTCCTTTGATTTTCAAGTCTCTTCTTTTCACAGCTATTTGTAAGGCCTCCCCAGACAGCCATTTTGCTTTTTTGCATTTCTGTTCCATGGGGATGGTCTTTATCCCTGTCTCCTGTACAATGTCACGAACCTCATTCCATAGTTCATCAGGCACTCTATCTAAGAAATCTAGGCCCTTAAACCTATTTCTCACTTCCACTGTATAATCATAAGGGATTTGATTTAGGTCATACCAATGGTCTAGAGGTTTTCCCTACTTTCAATACAAATACTTTTCAGTGCAAAGGAAAGTTCCTACCTAAAAATGGTAGAGCATTACAGGGTTTCATTTTGGAAAAAAAAAAAAAAGGCCTGAAAGTCACATGATCCAAATATAAGCTTCAGGATATCAAGCTAACCTCAACTATTCTTTCTCTGGGAGACAGGAACTACACATTTAAGCATAAAATCTAGTATTAAAATAGTTTTAAAGAACCACTGTCATCTTTATTCTTACAGGCTAGAGGGGAAAATTTTAAGCAGCTGTAGATTTTCTAGGTGAATACCGTCAGCTGAAAAACTCAAATATGAGTTATGATAGTTACTGTGAGACATCTGAATATTATTACATCTTAAGTAACTATCTTTTACTGAAGTGTTTCTATAGCTTTTACAATTTTCCTGAGATATGACATGGCTCATATATAAAAGTTAAATACTTACTTTTGCCTTTTAGGTGTTTTAGTTGTAATATATTATCTTTCATTGTAGTGAGTGAGACAGAAACATGAATAGGCAGACTGAAGGTATGCTTATTTTGTTATTCTTGAGAAAAACATAATTATAATAAAAATCTTTCTTTTTAAGATGTGGCCTATGGATAGGCAAAGAGCTTGATAGAAATGTGAAATTCATACTTAGCCAGAACTTCTAATTATTCATTTTGAAAAAATTCCCTAGTGATTTGCATGTGCATTAAAATTTGCAAAATACTGAATTAAGCTACTTTATTACTACTTAATGGCAATTATCTAACATTCACACACACACAAACACACATGCACATGCATGTGCAAAATATGCATTTTTTATTCATTTATATCATGAAGCAGAAATTTAAATTCTAATGAACTTATCTTCAAATGGCTACATGATGAATGGAGTCAGCTCTAGATAAAAAGTGATGAGATACTATCATTTCTGCCGTTTATTATTGGAGTAGCTTAGATGTTTATTAAAAATCTGAGCCTCATTTAATTCACCAGCAAAGTGGGGCTGTAACATCAATCCTGACTGCTTCACATGAGTTTTCATGAGAATAACAATCAATTATTCACATGTCTACTTTGAAGTCCATAAAATACTAAAGTCATATGAATTTTGCCATGATAATTACTGTTAGCACCATTTAATGAAGGAAAATGTCACAGTTGCAATATTTCTAAGTCTACAAGTCCAACAACAGATAGACTTGGTTCATTTGTTGTTCTTGTTGCTATGGTAATGCATAGATATACAATTTTTATTAACTGATTTCCTCTTTCATCAACTGATTTCTGTTCATAATGCAAGAGTCAGCGTGAGATGTTATCTATGGTAAAGCTTTTAATTATCAATTTGGCAAAAGTTAATCAAACTATTGTCAAATCTCCAAATAAATAACACCTTTACCAAAAAAAAAAAAAAAAAAAAAAAAAAAACATAAAATTGACTAAATTTTATGTAGACACCAAAACAAGGTTAATTTTTTATTTTTATAAAGATTTATTTTTTTTGTTACTTTATGAGTAATATTTGGGAATGATTTAATCCATCTAAGATGACTACTAGACCTGCAGAGGTATAAATTATCTTCCTACCCTCTTGCTCTTTGTGAAAGCAAGTTAGTTTTACTGTGGGCTACAAAAATTTAATTCAGTATCCTTTCTCAGAGTATTCTCCATCAATATCATTACTTTACTCCCTGATATAAAGATTTAGTTTCCCAATTCAGGTGGGAACAGTTTTGCAAATCCTCATATAGGCACCAGTTTGCCAAGTCCTTATACATACATCTATACATCTAATGTTTAGGTTGATTCTTATCTTTATGCATTAGAATTAAAAATTGAATAAATATTTATATACTATATAACCAAAATAGCTTGTCAATTAGATTAAAATTCTTAAACTAAAATTTAAGGATCAAAGTTATCCTTCTTATAAGGATTTTTATATATCTATCAAATAACATATTTCCCTGAAAGTTTGAACCAATATAATCTCCCAGAGGACAACAATAACCATGGCTCTCTTTCATTCCAACATCAATGATTATATTTAAAAATTAACCAATTAAACAGCAAAAATAGAACCTAACTTTTAAAATGTATATTCATTAAATTTATGAAGGAAAATAAGTTTAGCTTTATCAGTTATTTTTGGTCATCTGCCTTCTTTCATTCCTATCTCTCTCTTTTTGAAAAAGAATACTTAAGTTACTGTTTGTGTTATTTTACATTTTTAAAATGAAATTTATCACAAAATACATAAAAACAAATCCTTTATTTTTGAAGATAATTTGTTGTCAAATGTGTCACCAATGTGTTTTAATCAAATTTTTGTTCATTTGTTTAATGTATTTTTTTTATTTAGTTCAGTTCAGTCCCTCAGTTGTGTCCCACTTTTTCTGACCCCATGGATTGCAGCACACCAGGCTTCCCTGTCCATTACCAACTCCAGGGGCTTGTTCAAATTCATATCGATAGTGCCATCAAACCATCTCCTGTTGTCCCCTTCTCCTGCTGCCTTAAATCTTTCCCAGCATCAGGGTCTTTTCCAGGATGTTAGTTCTTCGCATCAGGTGGCCAAAGTACTGAAGCTTCAGCATCAGTCCTTCCAATGAATATTCAGGACTGATTTACTTTAGGACTGACTAGTTTGATCTCCATACAGTCCAAAAGACTCTCAAGTCTTCTACAACACCACAGTTCGAAAGCATCAATAATTCAGCACTCCTCTTTCTTTATAGTCCAGCTCTCACATCCATACATGACTCCTGGAAAAACCATAGCTTTGAGTAGACAGATCTTTGTCAGCAAAGTTATGTCTCTGCTTTTTAATTTTGTCTACATTTTTCATAGGTTTTCACCAAGGAACAATTGTCTTAATGTCAAGGCTCCTATGATTTTGGAGCCCAAGAAAATAAAGTCTGTCAGTGTTTCTATTTTCCCCCCATCTGTGTGCCATGAAGGGGAACACAACTGTGGTGTTGGAGAAGACTCTTGATAGTCCCTTGGATTTCAAGGAGATCAAACCAATCCAACCTAAGAGAAATAAGTCCAGAATATTCATTGGAAAGACTGATGATGAAGCTGAAACTCCAATACTTTGGCCATCTGATGAGAAGAACTGACTCATTTGAAAAGACCCTGACGCTGGGAACGACTGAAGGCAGGAGGAGAAGGGATAATAGAGAATGAGATTTTGGGGTGGCATCACTGACTCAATGGAAATGATTTTGAGTAAACTCTGGGAGTTGGTGATGGACAGGGAGATCTGGCCTCCTGCAATCCATGGGGTCACAAAGAGTCAGACATGACTGAGTGGCTGACTGAAGTGATATGCCATGAATTTTAAGCCAACTTTTTCACTCTCCTCTTTCCCTTTCATCAAGAGGCTCTTTAGTTCCTCTTCACTTTCTGCCATAAGGGTGGTGTCATCTGCATATCTGAGGTTATTGATATTTCTCCCAGCAATATTGATTCCATCTTGTGCTTCATCCAGTTCAGCATTTCAGATGATGTACTCTGCATATAAGTTAAATAAGCAGTGACAATATTTTGACTGTACAAGATTTACTGTTTCCATGCAAAATATTTAAAGCCATACATTATGCTAATCTCATCTTTATTTTTTGCTATTTACTTTCCAATTTACACTTGTCTAAATTAAGTTTGCTTCTTGTATTTTATCTTAATTTTTATCTCCTTACTTTACCTATAATTAATATAATTCCATGCTCTAATATAAAAATTTACATCTCTGTGTATCTCAACAATTAATTATCTGTCTTAACACCATGTATTATATTTAGACTTATCTGTTTTTAACAAATATCATCATTGCTGCTCATTGTAAGGTAAACTAGATTAACATTCTGGTTATTCTACTCTGTTCCAGTAATGTATTCACTCCTGTACCAGCAACATTTTACATATACTGTCACTTTCTGAAGCATTTTACTATCCAACAGAATATATTCCTCTCATAAATTTTTACATTTAAAATTTTTTGTTGAAATATAGTTGATTTGCAACATTGTGTTAATTTCTGCTGTATAGTATAATGACTCAATTATATACATATATATACTTTTAAGTGTTCTTTTAGATTATGGTTTATCACAGGATATTGAATATAGTTCCCTATGCTATATATTAGGACCTTGTTGTTCACCCATTCTATATGTAATAGTTTGCACCTACTGTCCCCAACTCCCAACCCATTCATCCCCCACCCACCCTTCCCCTTGGCAACCACAATCTGTTCTGTATGTCTGTGATTCTGTTTCTGTTTCATAGACAGGCTCATTTGTGCCATATTTCAGATTTCACATATGGTTGTATCTATGTTTATAAAAATGGCTTTATTAAGTTCTTTATTATGACTGGATAACATCCTATTGTGTGAAAGTGAAAGTGTTAGTCACCCAGTTGTGTCTGACTCTTTGCAATCCCATGGACTGTAGTCCATCAGGCCCTTCTGTCCATGGAATTCTCCTGGCAAGAATACTAGAGTGGTTTGCCATTTCCTTCTCTTAGGGATCTTCCAGACTCAGATATCAAACCTGGGTCTCCTGAATTGCAGGCAGATTCTTTACCATCTGAGCCATCAAGGAAGTCCATTCCATTGTATATCTCTACCAAATCTTCTTTAACCATTCATCTGTAAATGGACATTTAGGTTCTCTCATGCTTTCTCTATTGTGGTTAGCAGAATATAGAATAGTTGCAATAAATAGGTGTGAATGTTTATTTTTGAATCATTTAAAAAAATTTTTGAAGGTAGACACTAATCACACAAAGATTTTTATTGACATATAATTGAAATATTACATCTGGAAGTCATATATATCTATGCAATTAAAACAAAAATATATCTCTATTTTTATCATTGTGCTTTCTTTAGTCTTTCTAGAAAAAACATATTTTCATCAAGAATACTCTGTTTCTAATGGCTGTCTCAATATCTGTGTGTGGTTGTTCTTAAAAAGGAAATGGAAACCCAAAACCTAACCTACTCTGAGTATAATTTACAGCATTTGTAATCAGCACATTTAGAAACTCCAGGTAGCTAAGAATGTGTTCTAAAAGAAGCTCTTTCATATAAAAAGAAAAATAATAATGATGCCACACATTACTGCTCTCCACTAAGCATTGTTCCCCTGTCTTCATTTATTTTGTATCACTTTAGCTTACATATAAATAAACTTTCCATGCAGGAATTAAAAAAAAAAAAAACTAACAAAAAGTGATATGAATGGTGGTTTAATTTTTATAGCAACATTTCACACTTTTTTTTTATTGCAAAGTCAGATTCAGAAGAGAAATGATGAGACACTTGAGGCTTAACAAGTCAAAGTTAAATGACTTAGGGTGCATTTTCAATAAGGAGCAAAACTGGGGAAGAGAGTGCGGGTATACAAAACACTGTTGCCATTCAACCACAAAACCCAGTTCTCATCTAATATGATACAAAGGATATTTTAAAATTATTATATGTATATCACTTGTCTAGGTTCCTTCCCTGATTTGGGAAGATCTCCTGAAGAATGGAATGGCTACCCACTCCAGTATTCTTGTCTGGAGAATCCCATGGGCAGAGGAACCTGGCGGCCTACAGTCTATGGAGTCACAAAGAGTTGGACATGACTGAGAGACTTTCACTGCCCACAATTAATCATAAATAGAAACAATTTCTCACTCTTATACTCATATTATTAGCCAGTTGTTTTTAATTATTGTGTCAGGCTCAGATTATATTTGATTGTTTATTTAAAGCTGCATATGTCAGGTGACATCAGTAGCAAAATTATTCTAGTAAATCTAAACTTTTCCATAAACATTTGCTCAACATTTTAAAACAGAAAAGTTAATTCAGAAAAGAAAATAAAAACTTTCCTTTTTTTTTTTTTTACTGAATTTGGAAATGGAATATTTCTTAAATATTCTTTGGGCTGCAGTCTTTATATCAAGTAAATTAAAAAGTTAAAACAAAGGAAATAGAAGTTCTATTAGAATGCTTAGACCACTTCAAGACAAGCACTTAGATATCTAGTTCAAGGAATTAAATATTCAAATACTTGTGTGATAGCTAAGAAAGTATCTCAAAATCAGATAGCAGTAGAAGCCATATTTGAACACAGATCAGTTTGAGCTAGAGTGCTCTAGTATACAAAGAATAAAACACAAAGAATATCAGGAAAAAAAATATATATATATATACATATACACACTAACTCAAAAACAATTGCAGAATACAACATCAGATAACAGCAATGTGTTTTATATCAAAGTATTGATACAGGTTTCATCGAGGCAATACAAATTAATTGAGACTGAAGCATTTCTGAATTCAATCTAGTCTCTGATCACAAGTATCCTTTAAATTTTGTACTTCCGTCTCTCCTATTGAAATTGTTCTCTGACTACATACAGGTTTCTCTTATTTCACATTCCTATTTCTTTTATTTTCTCATTTAGAACCTGCCATTCCACTTGTTCACAAGGGAAAACACCAACCTACTATCAGTTTTTGAACCATGTGTGGAACCTCTTTAAAATACTCTCTTTGAATAAATACTAAACATGTGTGGAACCTCTTTAAAATACCCCCTTTGAATAAATACTGAACATGGTTTGAATTTATTACATTAAAATATAAACTTTCTTGGAGATAGAATCATTGCTCCAACTTCAATTTTCTTGTAAAGTTGTACGCATGGTATTTTAGTAACTGCCTTATTGTAACGTGGCGTCCATTGTAGTTCATCTGATTGGTACTCTGCAGCAGCAGCAGTCTGTCACTGAGGAGAAAGTAATGGCACCCCACTCCAGTACTCTTTCCTGGAAAATTCCATGGACCAAGGAGCCAGATAGGCTGCAGTTCATGGGGTGGCTAAGAGTTGGACACAACTGAGCGACTTCACTTTCACCTTTCACTTTCATGCATTGGAGAAGGAAATGGCAACCCACTCCAGTGTTCTTGCCTCGAGAATCCCAGGGATGGGGAAGCCCAGTGGGCTGCCATCTATGGGGTTGCACAGAGTCGGACACGACTGAAGTGACTTAGCAGTAGCAGCAGCAACAGTAGCAGTCTGTCACTGGGCTTCCCTGGTGGCTGATTTGGTAAAGAATTCACCTTCAATGAGAGAGACCTGGATTTGATCCCTGAGTTGGGGAAACCCCCTGGAGGAGGACATAGCAACTCACTCTAGTATTCTTGCCTGGAGAATTCCACAGACAGAGGAGCATGGCAGGCTGCAGTCCGTGTGGTCACAAAGAGTCAGACGTGACTGAGCGACTAAGCACAGCACAGCTGTCACTATCATTCTTAGCATATGACGCAGAAGATAGTATCAATGTATGTAATGTAAACATTATATTCATATTTTTAATTGAATAAGCCATTGATTGTATTATCAATGCATACACATATACACAGTGTTCTTTTTCTTTCCTTTGAGCCTTGTATATATACCAAAAGTCTTTAGTTTCTATTCTTAAAGCACCTTTCCCTACTTCTCTAATGAATACTTTCATTTAAAAAGTGTTAGAAAGTTTTTCCCACACTGAAATTTCAATTCAATAAATAGAGAGACAGATAAAAGTGTATTTCATATGCACATTGCAGAATAAATAATGGAACATTTTGAATCTTTCTTCAACTTCCACAGAATAAATGATCCTGCTTTAGAAAGGCAATGCAGACTTCTGGATGAAATGAGGGAAATATATCATGTAATTAATTGTAAAATACTCTATAGCACATTTGAATATATATATATATATATAATATGCATTACATATATAACGTATATATTTAAATAAGAAGGTAGTTCTATAAATTTCTACTTTTAAATGAAGCAGAAATATTTACAGATGGGAGTGAAAGTGAAAGTGAAGTTGCTCAGTCATGTTGGACTCTTTGCGACCCCATGGACTGTAGCCTATCAGACTCCTCTGTCCATGGGATTTTCGAGGCAAGAGTGCTGGACTGGATTGCCATTTCCTTCTCCAGGGGATCTTCCCGGCCCAGGAATCGAACCGGGTTTCCTGTATTGCAGGCAGATGCTTTACTGTCTGAGCCACCAGGGTTATAATTTCAAGGTCAATTAAATATTTTTCTTGCCTCACACAGTCCTATCTTCCTTCAAAATTTTCAGATGATGATATAGCAAAGAAGAATTAGGAGAGTCCTTTTTGAGGCTCTTGCCCAGGGACAATGAATGTTTACTTCTATGAAATGATTACAGAAAGTGTTGGTATTATTTAGTTGCTAAGTTGTGTCTCTTTGTGATCCCATGGACTATATAGCCCACCAGGCTTCACTGTCCAGGGAATTCTCCAAACAAGAAAATGGGAGTGAATTGCCATTTCCTTCTTCAAGGGATCTTCCTGTCCCAGGGATTGAATCCAAGGCTCCTGCCATATCCCCTATATTACAGACAGTTTCTTTATCACTGAGCCAAACAGGAAGCCTGTACAAAAAGTGTATATAATTCTCCTTTTTATTTCTGTGTTCTCTGTTTTTGGCATGCTAAAAGTTTTGTCTGCATATATTTTATTCTTAGAGTTCCAGGTGGCACTAGTGGTAAAGAACCCATTTGCCTGGACGGAAGACTTAAAGAGACATGGGTTCGATCCTTGGGTCGAGAAGATCCCCTGGAGGAGGGAATGTCAACCCACTTCAGTATTCTTGCCTGGAGAATCCCATGGACAGAGGAGCCTGTCAGGCTATGGTCCATAGTGTTGCAAAGAGTTCAACATGACCAATGCAACTTAGCACACAGGCACATTTTATTCTTATAAACATTAACTCTGACAGTTCTTGATATTCCAGTCTGAGAGCTCATTGCAAAGAAAGATATCATTGCTGTTTAGGGTGGGTTTTGAGCTTCAAAAGTAAGATTGGGGGAAAAGGACTTTGGGCATTTGCATTATTTAACATTCAGCAGATTTAAAATTTTCCAGGGATTCAGTGTAAGGGTCTGGTTTGCAGTCAAAGGAGTATGTCCATGTGGGATGTTCTTCTTCTTTTTTTTAAATTTTATATTGGGCTATAGTTGATTTACAATGTTGTTTAGCTTCAGGTGTACAGCAAAGTGATTCATTTAAACATATGTCTACTTCTTTTTTTTTCAAATCATTTTCCTGTTTAAATTATTACAGAATATTGAGAAGAGTTCCTTGTGGTATACACAAGTTTCATGCTGATTATCTGTTTTAAATAGTAGTGTGTATATGTCAGTCCCAATTTCCCAATTTATCCCCCTTCTCCTTTTGTTATTACTCCCTGACCTAGTTTATTAAAGAAATATTTTCTAAAGAAATTAAATAATGAAACTTATGTAGATACAGAATAAACATGTTAATAAACATGTGTTATAGTGAACAATATATTTTTTTCTTCCTTCAATTTTATCTTGTCCACTTAAAGAAATTACTTTCATTGGGATGAATATACATGTACTACTATATATAAGATAGATAACCAACAAGGACTTACTGTATGGTGCTGGGTTAGAATTTGAACCGTATTTATAACTCAGTGTGTTTTCTGTTTACTTCAGCAACGCCACCTCACCAAAGTCTTGTTTCTCTTTCTTTTGAGATTATAAGACCGTGATCTCCTAGATCCCTCCACAGAAAGAGAGGGTTGAAGTCTGGGTCAAGATTCACCACCTTTAAAGCCTACTAGGCATTTTTTGTTTGTTTGTTTTGTTTTGTTTTGGGTGTGTGTGTGTGTCCATTTCTGATATCCCATGGACTGTAGCCCTCCAGGCTCCTCTGTCCATGGAATTTTTCAGGCAAGAATACTAGAGTGGATTTCATTACCTACTAAAGAGGATCTTCCCAATCCAGGGATCAAACTCTCTTCTCTTGTGTCTCCTGTATTAGAAGGCAGATTCTTTAATACTAGCACCACCTGGGAAGTCCTATTAGGCACAATAGTTTAGCCATGCTTGAGGAATGAAAACTACTATGAGTCACAATATGTCAGAGGCATGAAGTACATCTTAAATGCAACCAAGTACTCTCAGTGAATTTTCAGTCCAAATATGGTGAAAAAAAAAAAAAAAGTAAGCTAATTATATAGCTAAGAGACCAAAATTGAGAAGTCACAAAAGACAAAAATGTTGAAACTAGAGTAGAAATTGGATCGCATATCTGCCCAACATTTTTTCAGAAAGCCAAGTCACACTTATTCAAATATTAGAATATTCTGATGGGTCTGATCATTCTTTCTTATTACAGATATAAGTAGACCAAGCAGAGTTCTATCTCTCTACATTTTCTATTAACATCAACAGAATGCAGAATATGACTTTTCTGGTGTTAATAAGCTATGCTCAGTTGCTCAGTTGTATCAGATTCTTTGTAACCCTGTGGACTGTAGCCCACCATGCTTATCTATCCAAGGGATTCTCCAGGCAAGAATATTGGAGTGGGTTGCCATTTGCTTCTCCAGAGGATCTTCTTTACCCAGGGATAGAGCCCTCATCACCTATATTTCCTGCATCCCAGGCAGATTGTTTACCCATTGAGCCATCAGGGAAGCCCTAAGTTTATTAAACTAAGAAGAAACTAAGTATGGATTGATGGGGGGTGGGGGGATTGCTACCAGGGAACAAATAGAAATAAAGCTAAGATAGAGGAATAAAATAAGATATGCCATGGAGGGAATGGTGTCTGCTGTCAGACATACAAAAACTTTCAGTTATTTGTACCATTTTGTAGATTAGCTTTGAAGTCACTTTTATTTCATGTCCCTGGATGGATGCATGCTAAAAAAAAAAAAGTCAATTCTAAGCACTGTGTATTTTAGCAATTGCAACAACCCTTAGGCTGGAGAGTATCACTGATGCAAAGGACAAGAACTTGGGCAAACTTTGGGAGATGGTGAGGGACATGGAGGCCTGGAGTGCTACAGTCCTTTGGGTTGCAAAGAGTCAGACACGACTGAGTGACAGAACAACAGCACTTCTGTAGTCCTCATTCTTAATCTTCTGAGCACTCTAGATGACACAAAATAGCATATGGACTTTAGAATTCAACCGTATCCATTTCATAGGATAATTTTGGAGGTTTGGGCATAAGAGGAAACCCATGACTACCTAGACTAGAGCCTACTGCAATGTCAGCTCATGCAAGTACATTTTGAGACAGCTATACTGCTACAAAGATGAGAGAGCATTGTAGTGTAGTGTTTCCATACCAAAGTAGATAAAACTGGAAGGTCATATTTTTGTAAAATAGCCATTTCAGAGCCCTAGAAGATGTGCCCATAAAGTAATATTGTGTGTGCCAAGTCACTTCAGTCATGTCTGACTCTTTGTGGCTCCTCTGTCCATAAGATTCTCCAGGCAAGAATACTTGAGTCAGCTGTCATTTCCTCTTCCAGGGGATCTTCCCCACCTAAGTAATATTAAATCAGATTAAAAGTAATAAAGTGAAGCAGCTCAGTCGTGTCTGACTCTTTGTGACCTCTTGGATTGTAGCTTACCAGGCTCATCTATCTGTGGAATTTTCCAGGCAAGAGTACTGGAGTGGGTTGCCATTTCCTTCTCCAAAAAGTAATATTTGAGAAAATAAAAATATGAAACCATTCCTAATCCTAGCAACGTGATACAATTATATCTGCTATCATGTATGTGGAGGGTCCAGAGAAAACCATCCCTTTTCCAAACTCTTCTGAGTTTTCTCACAGTGTTTCCACCATATTAACTGTTTCCATGCTGATTTTCTAACTATCCCTAGCAGTTTTATAATCTGCCCACAAATTAGTCCCAAGCAGGTAACACATACATTAGCATTTGTTCCCAAAGCACTGTTTCTCTCAGAGTCAATAATTATATCATCCTTTGGTTCATTGTAAAGCAGCCTAAAACACAGAGGTTTAAAACAACTGTTGTTTACGAGAGTATAATACATGGAATTAACAATTTGGGTGATTGTTAACACAGATCTCTTTTGGATTCATTCATGAACCGAGGTGAGAAAGGGCTAGATAGTCTAAAATAATTTGAAATGTAGTATCCAAAAATGGCTGCACCAGTATACATTTCATTTCTCATTATATCCGTACATTCACTATTGACCCTCCAGCACTGAGAACTGGAGTCCATATTTCCTCTCCTTGAACATGGATGGGCCTGTACCAGATGCATGATTTCCAAGGCTAGGATTAAAAAGGCTATACAGTTTGTACCTAGCTCTGTTACTTAAGATGGCCATTCTTCAACTAATCAAGCATGCTTGGAAGGAAGTCCAAACTGCACCATACAGATAAACCACACTGAGTTTCCCATGCAGAGGAATTGACACAGCAAATTCACAGTCAGCATTAACCACGAGGGAAGTGTAAGTCTTCAGATAACTTTAGCCTGCAGCCTTTAACCTGACCCAGGTGATAAGCAGAGCAGAGTTGAGCCATCCCTGCCAAGCTATGCTCAAACACCATATTCTGAAAAAAAGAGTAAACTTCTTTAAGCCTCGTTTTGGGTGTTTTTTAATCCATCATGGAATGACCAAAGCAGGTAACCTCAATCATACATCTTGCAGTTTGAAGGCTGTTGACTGGAGAGCTTCAGTTCAACTCAAAGTGGTTTCTCAAAGTAGAGGTTAACTCAGGCTTGTTCACATTTTGGTTTTTCATTTCCAAACACAGAGAAAGAGAGCAGGAGTTAAATGCATAGGCATTTTTTTAAGTCACAACTTGTGTTGAATCTCTTAATGTCCCATTGACCAAAGTAATCTATCTCCATGCCTACACCTTGTCAGAGTGCCTGGGTCATGACCTCTGCAAGGTATGGTACCTTCTGAAGTCATATGATTTATGGTACCAATTCAAATGTAACACAGTGAACTGCATGTGCAGTTTCCTTTCTGTATAAGTACCACAAATTTCCTGAGATCCTAAACTTAGAAGTAGCTGTGAATTTAGAAATTTTAATGGATTTTACTCAGTGTAGGCAGCTTAAATGTGATGAGAATAAAGATCAGAGATTTTCAGGACATAATCAGATTATAAGTGACCATATAAAACAGGTCTAAGGAGTCTTATGGAAAGTACAAGCATCTTGACATTTTTCATATTCACCAAGATTGGGAATAGAGTAGGATATTATGAATGTCAGTCTAAGACTTGAGCTATGGAATAATCTGACATTTCTCTGTTTAATATTGTCTTGGCTGGGAAACAGGAAAGCTGCTGTCAACTTATGTAACAAGGGACTTAGAAAACTCCTTCTGGAGGCCAAATACTCAGGCATGAATGAAAATGTTATTCCACGGTTTCTTCCAAGATGTAAGGGACGTCACAGAGAGCTAGGCATTTGTGAAGTTAAAAAGTGTCTCAACAATAAAGGCACAGTCACCCAACCTAGCTTACAAAAGCCTAGGTTGTTTTCATCAGAACATTTTAAAAGTAAGATTTTGAAACAGATGTTTAGACCAGTGAGGTGAGTCTAATTCATTTGAGGGGGAGAGCTGTGCTTCACAGAGGTGAAATCAGGGTGGTATTCTATTCACCAAGATAGATGTGCTGGGATAGCAGTCTATCTCAGGAGGATGAGGAAGGGACAATAAATTTTATAAAAAGGAAGGAGAAATAAAAGCTCTGGAGCACAGAATGAATGTATATGGGGAATTTTGTCAAGCATCACAGTGACATCTTCTAAGCATTCAGAGAGTAATCAAAGGAAAATATTCAGTCAGATCAGTTGAAATTACTCATTTTGTAAAATAAAAAAAAATTAACTTTCTGTATAGCTAAGAAAGTGAAGAAGAACTAAAAAGCCTCTTGATGAAAGTGAAAGAGGAGAGTGAAAAAGTTGGCTTAAAGCTCAACATTCAGAAAACAAAAATCATGGCATCCGGTTCCATCACTTCATGGGAAATAGATGGGGAAACAGTGGAAACAGTGTCAGACTTTATTTTTGGGGGCTCCAAAATCACTGCAGATGGTGATTGCCATGAAATGAAAAGACGCTTACTCCTTGGAAGGAAAGTTATGACCCATCTAGATAGCATATTCTAAAGTGGAGACATTATTTTGCCGACTAAGGTCCATCTAGTCAAGGCTATGGTTTTTCCTGTGGTCATGTATGGATGTGAGAGTTGGACTGTGAAGCAGGCTGAACGCCGAAGAATTGATGCTTTTGAAGTGTGGTATTGGAGAAGACTCTTGAGAGTCCCTTGGACTGCAAGGAGATCCAACCTGTCCATTCTGATGGAGATCAGCCCTGGGATTTCTTTGGAAGGAATGATGCTAAAGCTGAAACTCCAGTTCTTTGGCCACCTCATGTGAAGAGTTGACTCACTGGAAAAGACTCTAATGCTGGGAGGGACTAGGGGCAGGGGGAGAAGGGGATGACAGAGGATAAGATGGCTGGATGGCATCATGGACTCGATGGATGTGAGTCTGAGTGAACTCCAGGAGATGGTGATGGACAGGGAGGCCTGGCGTGCTGCAATTCATGGAGTCGCAAAGAGTCAGACACAACTGGGCGACTGAACTGAATTGAACTGAATCTTAACAATTAAGAGCAAAAAGTAGTAGCATGATATAAAATGTTTCTTCCATGTCAATTATATGAATAGCAGTAATACCCAATATCTGTGAAATTTCACTTTTTGAAATGTTTCTGCCATATCCATGTGAGTTTCCAGACAGATCCTTAGATGTCTACCTTTAATAGGTACTCACATAATTATAACAGTCCTCAGCCAAACCAAGTTTGTATTACCCATCCAATACCCATCCAAATGAGTGCAAAACAATTTTGCTTAATTAAACAAATAACACAGATATTGACAGACTCCAAATGTTCTAGAAATATTCCTACAGGAGAAACTTGTATTGCAAAGTATGGAAAGCAGATCTTAGCATTACATAAATTGTCACTGAATGGGACCAAAAAAAGTCATCTTGAAAGGTATGAGCAAGAAAAACAAAATGATGATAACAGAAGACAGATTCATAATAAGGAGCAAAGAGGTTCTTGTCAAAAATCCAATGCATCTCTGCATGACACATACACATACACCTGTGTTTACCTATAGCGCTGGAATGTAAATAAATATATTGTGTTCAGGATCCATCTGATTGTTGCCAAACCACAAGCTCTTGGAACTTACATGAACACAATTGATGGGAAGCTGTTCTGCAATGTAGCTTTTGATATCTGATGGGAAATTCAATGATTTATAATCAGAGGAGGTAAAATAAAAATATGGTTTCTCTTCTAGAATTTCTATAGGAATTTTAAAATGTCTCAGATGGTTTGTTTCTCATATGATCACATGAAAACAAATACAAATATGTTTGGGCAACAAATATTTTTGAAATTAAAAAATCTGTTATGATTGAAAGTCTGAACTTCCTTTTACGAACTCCATAGAGCCTTTATAGAAATGAGAAATTTCCATATGTGGTTGTCATAGAAACAAGAAAACTTCATGTTTTTTCTTATTCTAGATGATAGTATTAAAATAAATGGGCCATATATTGCAAGTCTTTGATTTTCCTCCCATTTTGGGTATATTTGATCTCTCATCACACATTGTGAGAATGCGATATCAGAAAAAAATTACAGCTTCAGATGTACTTAAAGAATGAATACACTATTCTTCATTAATAATAGAACTGCTGTACTACTAGTGGCCCTTCTATTTTTTCGGTAATGTGAGACATAGAAACACAGAACACTAAAGAATATGTTTTGTAAAAATAATAAAAGTTTCAATTCCAGCATTTGAATTTGTTTCGCAAATGGTCACAACAGATCATGTTCAATATCCCTACGACAAATAGATATATTCCATGAACTATGGTATATTTTGATCATTGTTTATAGGAACTCTTGATCTGTTATATGTATGGAGTGCACATTGGTGATACAGAAATAACCAATCTCACTCCTCGACATATGTATTCAGAGAAAAAGAAGAACTGAAAGGATACATGCACCCCAGTTTTTACTGAAGCACTGTTTACACCAGCCAAGACATGGAAGCAAACTAAATGTCCATCAACAAAGTAATATTCCATTGTACATATGTATATACAGCACATTAGAAAAAATGAAATAATGCCATTTGCAGGATCATAGGATCAGGGATGCATCTAGAGATTATCATACTGAGTTAAGTGAGTCACAAAGAGAAATGTCTTATGATATTGCTTATATGCAGAATCTAAAATAAATTACTAAAATTACTACTAAATTACTAAAACAAAGGAACTAAATTGTAAATATTCACAGACTTAGAGAAAATTATGGTTACTACAGGCAAGGGTATAGAAAAGTGATAACTGGAGAGTTTGGGATGAACATGAACACACTGCTGTATTAAAATGGATTACCAATGAGGTCCTACTGTATAACACAGGGAAATCTGCTCAGTATTGTATGGATGCCTGGATGAGAGGGGAGTTTGAGGAGTAAACACATGCATATGTAGAACTGAATTACTTTAGTTTCACTGAATCACTTTTGCTGTACACCTGAGACTATCAAAATGCTGTTGGTCGGTTCAGTTCAGTTCAGTTCAGTTGTTCAGTCTTGTCCAAGTCTTTGTGACCCAATGGATCACAGCAGGCCATGACTTCCCTGTCAATCACCAACTCCAGGAGTTTACTGAAACTCATCTCCATTGAGTCGATGATGCCATCCAACCATCTCACCCTCTGTCATCACCTTCTCCTCCTGCCCTCAATCTTTCCCAGCATCAGGGTCTTTTCCAGTGAATCAATTATTTGCATCAGGTGGCCAAAGTATTGGAGTTTCAGCTTCAACATCAATCCTTCCAATGAACACTCAGGACTGATCTCCTTTAGGATGGTCTGTTTGGATCTCCTTGCAGTCCAAAGGACTCTTAAGAGTTTTATTCAGCACCACAGTTCAAAAGCATCAATTCTTCAGTGCTCAGCTTTCTTCACAGTCCAACTCTCACATCCATACATGACCACAGGAAAAACCATAGCCTTGACTAGACGGACCTTAGTCGGCAAAGTAATGTCTCTGCTTTTGAATATACTATCTAGATGGGTCATAACTTTTCTTCCAAGGAGTAAGCGTCTTTTCATTTCATGACTGCAGTCACCATCTGCAGTGATTTTGGAGCCCCCAAAAATAAAGTCTGGCACTGTTTCCACTGTTTCTTCATCTATTTCCCATGGAGTGATGGGACCAGAGGCCATGATCTTCGTTTTCTGAATGTTGAGCTTTAAGCCAACTTTTTCGCTCTCCTCTTTCACTTTCATCAAGAGGCTTTTAGCTCCTCTTCACTTTCTGCCGTAAGGGTAGTGTCATCTGCATATCTGAGGTTATTGATATTTCTCCCGGCAATCTTGATTCCAGCTTGTGTTTCTTCCAGTCCAGCGTTTCTCATGATGTATTCTGCATATAAGTTAAATAAGCAGGGTGACAATATACAGCCTTGACATGCTCCTTTTCCTATTTGGAACCAGTCTGTTGCTCCATATCCAGTTCTAACTGTTGCTTTCTGACCTGCATACAGATTTCTCAAGAGGCAGGTCAGGTGGTCTGTTATTCCCATCTCTTTTAGAATTTTCCACAGTTTATTGTGATCCACACAGTCAAAGGCTTTGGCATAGTCAATAAAGCAGAAATAGATGTTTTTCTGGAACTCTCTTGCTTTTTCAATGATCCAGTGGATGTTGGGAATTTGATCTCTGGTTCCTCTGCCTTTTCTAAAACCAGCTTGAACATCAGGGAATTCATGGTTCACGTATTGCTGAAGCCTGGCTTGGAGAATTGTGAGCATTACTTTACTAGCATGTGAGATGAGTGCAATTGTGTGATAGTTTGAGCATTCTTTGGCATTGCCTTTCTTTGAGATTGGAATGAAAACTGACCTTTTCCAGTCCTGCGGCCACTGCTGAGTTTTCCAAATTTGCTGGCACATTGAGTGCAGAACTTTCACAGCATCATCTTTCAGGATTTGAAACAGCTCAACTCGAATTCCATCACCTCCATCTTTCAAATTCAGCTTCTTCAACATTACTGGTTGGGACATAGACTTGGATTATTGTGATATTGTATTGTTTGCCTTGGAAATGTACAGAGATCATTCTGTAATTTATGAGTTTGCATCCAGGTACTGCATTTCAGGCTCTTTTGTCAACTATTATGTTTACTTCATTTCTTCTAAGGAATTCTTGCCCACAGTAGTAGATACAATGATAATCTGAGTTAAATTCATCCATTCCAGTCCATTCCAGTTTGCTGATTCCTAAAATGTTGATGTTCACTTTTGCCATCTCCTGTTTGACCACTTTCAATTTGTCTAGATTCATGGACCTAACGTTCCAGGTTCCTATACCATATTGTTTTTTATTGCATCAGACTTTACTTCTATCTTCAGTGACATCCACAACTGGTTGTTGTTTTTGCTTTGGCTCTGTTTCTTCTTTCTTTCTGAAGTTTTTTCTCTGCTGTTCTCCAGTAGCATATTGGGCACCTACTGACCTGGGGAGTTCATCTTTCAGTGTCCTATCGTTTTCGCTTTCCATATTGTTCATGGAGTTCCAAGGCAAGAATACTGAAGTGGTTTACCATTCTCTTCTCCAGTGGACCACATTTTGCTAGAACTGTCCACCACTTTTTTCCATCTGAAAAATAAAATAATAAAACATTCCTCTCTTTTTTGTTGCATGCATTTAAATCTGAATATTTGTAAAATCTTTAATTGGCTCAGTGTTTTGTACATAATGCAAGTGCAGCAAATAATTTCTATTATTGTCAATATTATAATTAGTTAACATTGCTTCATTTATTTGTCTGATATTTTTATTAGATATTAATTTGTCCTTGATGCTCTAGAGAATATATGAAATTAATTACAATCACTTTGGAATGAAAGCTGAACTATACTTATCCAGATTATATATTCAGTAATCTACTTGAACAATTATAAACTATAAACTCATTTATAATAAGAATATTAACATATACCCTAGTGACTGCCTCTCTAATATAAGTTATTTCACTGTAGTTTTGTGTAATATTGGATAACAGTGATTTCAAGTTTGAATTTAAAATGAATATATACATATATATATGATGTATATGAATTTTGTGATAGACTGCCTTTCAATATATTCTACTGTAAAATTCAAAGTGATTCAATTATCACGAGGAGGATCTACAAAAATATGTAGGATCTATTCACAATCGGTTTACAGGCACAGAATTTGGTTAAATCATAGTAGAAGAAGAGTTAATAAAAATAGTTTAGGAGTTGTAATTAGACATTAGAGGGATACTGACATTTAGAGATCAGGAACAAAAGAGGCAAAGACAGTTAATATTATGTGGTGTCATGGAAGCCAGCAGCAAGCACTTCGAATGCAGTAGAATTAAACAGAATCTAATAAAAATCTCAAAGTAAAAAATGGGATCAAGAAAAATATATTTCACAAATGTTGGAGAGTACACGAAGAAATTAAACCACTTCTGAACTGTTTGTGAGAATGTAAAATTGTACAGACACTGTGGAAAACAATAAAGTGATTCCTCAAAAATATTAGAAACTAAGATTAGCATATGATCCAACAGTTCCAATCCTGGTATATACCTAGAAGAATTGAAAGTAAGATATGGAAGAGCTATTTGTATAATCATGCTCATAGGAGCATTGCTAACAATAGCTAAATGTGAAAGCAAACTAAACATCCATTTATGGATGAATTGGTAAGCAAATTGTGATAATATACAATGGGTTATTATTTATCATTTAAGAAGAAGGTACTCTTTTAAGAGGGGTCTAAGATGGTAGTGTAGAAAGACCCACTTTCTCTCATGGACACACTGAATCTACACCTATATATCAGGCAATTCTTTCTAAAAAACTGAGGGCTATTTTGTAGCTTCTGAATGTAGAGGGGCCACATAGAAATGGATAGCAACTATGGGAACCTCACTCATGATGCAGTGACTTATAGTAAGGAGAATATCACTGAGGGGCCCAGTGCAGGCTTGACTGATAAAGAACAGAGACAAATACACACACACACACACACACACACACACATTTTATCAGTTCAGTACAGTTCAGTTGTTCAGTCGTGTCCAACTGTTTGAGACCCCATGGACTGCAGCATGGCAGGCCTTCCTGTCCTTCAATTCCTGGAGCCTGCTCAAACTTATGTGCATTGAGTCACTGATGCCATCCAGCCATCTCATCCTCTGTCGTCCCTTCTCCTCCTGCCCTCAGTCTTTCCCAGCATCAGGTTCTTTTCCAGCGAGTCAGCTCGTCACATCAGGTGGCCAAAGTATTGGAGCTTCAGCTTCATCATCAGTCCTTCCAATGAAGGGTTGATTTCCTTTAGAAGAGTTTCTATTCACTTTCCATATTTCCAATATGGGAAAATCCAGTTTGGGTTCAATTTGTATATTCAGTTAAATATTTCTGATCTAAAAATATGAATTTGTTTGGATTGTTTTTTTAATTGGTTGCAATACATTATGGGTTTCTTCTTTTTAGTGAATTAAATAAAATCCTTAACACATGTGCACTATTATTGATTATTCAGACATTAAAAGAGTCAGAGTAAGCCAACTACAAATATTAACATGGCTCAATTAAAATTGATCATTAATTCTCATAGAAATATCAAAAGATATGCACAAAGCCTCTTGTATATTTCTTTCACTTAAAGCCAAAGTAAAGGAGATAAAAGGTAGTTAAAAGGGTTATATTTGCTTTTGTTCATTCTTTATGCTTGATTTCTTCCAGTCATGATTTGGATTTTATTGGACCTTCTCTCCAAATCTCTCCATTAATGTACAAACACTTTTTGATAAATATGCCCTTGATATTTGCATTGCTGTTCCAGATCACCCTAATATACAACAATTGTTATATATGCCGAAAACAAGTATACTGTAAAATTCTCTTTTTTCCTTATGCCAAATTCCATTACTTGGAGAAAGCAGTATGTAAATAAAGATAGCATTCAAGCTTTGAAACTCATTTTAATTCTCTTATAATGACTTCCACGGTGCTTTCAAAATGAAAGCCAATCTCTCTGCAAAATACAAACTCATGAGCTCTTTCAGATACCTCCATAATTTGTCTCCCACCTTCTATACCATGACTTTTTGAAGACTATAAAGGAGCGTGTTTTAATTATCTTCCAAACTATTCTATTTTTATGTCAAAAATATTAAAATGTATGTTACCAATATATATTTTTGTGGGTTTCCAAAACACTTATTTACTGATTAAAAAATCAGATGTTTGTCCAAACCTATCACTAATTAATGAAGAGAATATATATATTTTTTTCCCCAATCTTTCTCAGACGGTAAAATGTCTGTCTACAATGAGGGAGACCTGGGCTCAATCCCTGGGTTGGGAAGATCCTTTGGAGAAGGAAATGGCAATCCACTCCAGTACTATTGCCTGGAAAATCCCATGGACAGAGGAGCCTGGTGTATTTAGTGTATATCAATTGCTTTATTTCTACTTTTTTTTTTTTTAAGTAAATGTAACCTTGAGAAAAATTGTAAATCCAGAAAAGCTAGTGGATATCACCTCTAGTCTTCTCATCCATTGTGTTTTGGTGGAACAAATGTTTCTCTTTTTTTTTCCCACTAAGAATTTCATGGCTAACATAAGCTCCTGCCAATCCAGTTTTCTCCATCAAAACATTTATTTCAAAAAGGACGTATGGAACACCTTATGTTCCAAAGATAGCAGTAAGCACATGGGATAAAGATCTGACCTAATAAAATCTACCATCTACTAGGAAAGATGTACAACTATCAAGATACAATACTAGTTGGTTAATTTGGTTTCTGTTTTAAATCACACGTTTTATTTTTGTGCTTGCAAAAGTAAAAGTTAATCCTGTCACAGTGATCAATATTTCATTTCTGTAAAAACAGATGGAATCAGATGTGGCTCTTGAAATACTTCTTTTTCTCCAAGGTAACACCAGAAATAATACTTAAGTCCTGTTTGAGCAAGCTCACTCTGAAAAAAATTAAAATGCATAAATAATTTTATACCCCTTATTTAATGTCACAAATTCTCATGTGGTATGAAATAAATTCTAATTCTGCACAAGAATTTCTCAGCCTGAAATACCTCAAGTATTTTTTTTTTTAATTTTTTTCCCTTTAGGAGTTACAAATTTAGCTAAGTTAGTGTTAAACAACTTTGCAAGCTTTTAGAAGTGATGTCTAAAATCAATGTTATCATTCACTGGGCCAAAATAATTAAAAATAGTATCACATTCTTGTTTATAAAACTTTTTTTCTAGGAAGCTCCTGAGTGTATATATAAATTTTAATGTTGCCTTATTTTTTCACTCATTGATTTATTTGAACTGTATATGGGAAAGTAGAAAAAATATTTTATATCAGAGCTAAAATTAGTTCTAATTTTAAAAGATAATTCCAATTTATAGCATATTGCTGACCATCTGGGTTAAAATAAAACTGTCATGCTTAATTTCAAATTCAATTATTCTGATCAATGCAGACAGACAATTCAACCCTTTAGGGTGACCTATTTTTTTTTTTTTTTTTTTGTAGAGTAAATTATTTTTTTTCTAAATATTTGGTAAACTGGTTTTAACTCCACTTTGTCAAAATGTATCTCATTAAAAAAATTCTCCATTGGATATTTATGAACAATCTGATTTACACTGTAATGTAAGATTTTCCAAATATAACTTGACGTAGAGTCACAGATTAACATTTTTAAACCTTAAACTAAAGATGATCCTCAGCATATGTTTGCATATTTGCTTTATTTTAATGCATACTTATGTCTCTCTCCTATGACAAGACTCATATTTTATTGATATATATCTAATGCTAGAACATTGCTTGCTATGAGTAAATATGCATGATTTTTATGAAAGAAACAAAGAACTAAAGAGAAAGAGAGAGAGGAAAGAAGAGAGGGAGAAAGGAAAGCAGGAAGAGAAAATGTGAGGGAAGAAAGAAGGAAGAGAAGTAGGAAAGAAAAGAAAATAAGAGAGTGATAAACTTCCTTTCTGGGCTTCCCAGGTGGTGCTAGCCGCAAAGAACCTACCTGCCAATGCAGGAGACAGTAAGAAACATCAGTTCAATCCCTGAGTGGGGAAGATCCCCTGGAGGTGGGCATGGCAACTCACTCCAGTATTTCTGCCTGGAGAATCAGAGACAGAGGAGCCTGGTAGGCTACATCCAAGGGGTCACAAAGAGTTGAGCACTACTGAAGTGACTTAGCATGCAGCCACACAAACCTCTTTTTGAAGATTAGGACTGAGAAAATGCTTATGAGTTCATTCAATTTCTACCCTGAGTACTCTACAAATTCTATACTCTTGAGTTCAATTATATACTCTTACTGTCATCTTATGTGATGACAGTAAGGAAATAACTCTCAGAGCTAGGAATTCTCTGTGAAAGAGTCATGGCTTACATACAGAATATTATTTTTCCTATTCTTTAATTAAACTGTCTGTGAGCAGAACACTATGAACATATTATTCATAAACCCTGCTCTTGAGTTCTCTTACCAAACAAATGTTCAAACAATAGTATTCCCAAAGTAGAAAAAAGTGAAGTCGCTCAGGCGTGTCCAACTCTTTGTGACTCCGTGGACTGTAGTTTACCAGGTTCCGCCAACCATGGGATTCTCCAGGCAAGAATACTAGAGTGGGTTGCTATTTCCTTCTCCAGGAGATCTTCCCAACCCAGGGATTGAACCCAGGTCTCCTACATTGCAGGCAGATGCCTTACTCTCTGAGCCACCAGGGAAGCCCCATCCTCAAAGTATTCACACTTAAAAAGTGAAATCTTGGCAGAAAATATTTCAAAATTTTCAGTTTTGTAGTAAACCCAGTGCCCCCCTTCCCACTTATCAAGAATTTCAATGACTACAACAACATACTATATATGTATACTACTTGAGGTAATCTAGCTTCTTTGGGCTAGAAAATTATTAAAAGCATCTTCTTAAAAAATATCTTTTTTATAATAGGTAGCAAGGAAAAAGAGTCATCCTTCTAACTTTAACTGAATCTAACTCACTGGAACAATGCTACCTACATAGAATCTGCATTAAATATGGATTTGTCATTTACTGCTTTCCCCCTGCTATTGACTATGTGGCAATTCACAGTTCAATTCAGTTCAGTCGCTCAGTCGTGTCCGACTCTTTTTGACGCCATGAATAGCAGCACGCCAGGCCTCCCTGTCCATCACCAACTCCCAAAGTTCACTCAGACTCACGTCCATTGAGTCGGTGATGCCATCCAGCCATATCATCCTCTGTCGTCCCTTTCTCCTCCTGCCCCCAATCCCTCCCAGCATCAATGTCTTTTCCAATGAGTCAACTCTTCGCATGAGGTGGCCAAAGTACTGGAGATTCAGCTTCAGCATCATTCCTTCCAAAGAAATCCCAGGGCTTATCTCCTTCAGAATGGACTGGTAGGATCTCTTTGCAGTCCAAGGGACTCTCAAGAGTCTTCTCCAACACCACACTTCAAAAGCATCAATTCTTCAGAACTCAGCCTTCTTCACAGTCCAACTCTCACATCCATACATGACTACTGGAAAAACCATAGCCTTGACAAGATTGACCTTAGTCGGCAAAGTAATGTCTCTGCTTTTGAATATGCTATCTAGATGGGTCATAACTTTTCTTCCAAGGAGTAAGCGTCTTTTCATTTCATGGCTGCAGTCACCATCTGCAGTGATTTTGGAGCCCCCCAAAAATAAAGTCTGACACTGTTTCCACAGTCCCCTCATCTATTTCCCATGAAGTGATGGGACCAGATGCCATAATCTTTGTTTTCTGAATGTTGAACTTTAAGCCAACTTTTCACTCTCATCTTTCACTTTCATCAAGAGGCTTTTTAGTTCCTCTCCACTTTCTGCCATAAGGGTGGTGTCATCTGCATATCTGAGGTTATTGATATTTTTCCCAGCAATCTTGATTCCAGCTTGTGTTTCTTCCAGTCCAGGGTTTCTCTTGATGTACTCTGTATATAAGTTAAATAAGCAGGGTGACAATATACAGCCTTGACAAAGTCCTTTTCCTATTTGGAACCAGTCTGTTTTTCCATGTCCAGTTCTGACTGTTGCTTCCTGACCTGCATACAGATTTCTCAAGAGGCAGGTCAGGTGGTCTGGTATTCCCAGCTCTTTTAGAATTTTCCACAGTTAATTGTGATCCACACAGTCAAAGGCTTTGGCATAGTCAATAAAGCTAGATGTTTTTCTGGAACTCTCTTGCTTTTTCCATGATCCAGCAGATGTTGGGAATTTGATCTCTGGTTTCTCTGCCTTTTCTAAAACCAACTTGAACATCAAGAAGTTCACGGTCATGTATTGCTGAAGCCTGGCTTGGAGAATTTAGAGCATGACTTTACTAGCATGTGAGATGAGTGCAATTGTGTGGTAGTTTGAACATTCTTTGGCATTGCCTTTCTTTGAGATTGGAGTGAAAACTGACCTTTTTCATTCCGGTGGCCACTGCTAAGTTTTCCAAATTTGCTGGCATATTGAGTGCAGCACTTTCACAGCATCATCTTTCAGGATTTGAAATAGCTCAACTGGAATTCCATCACCTCCACTAGCTTTGTTCATAGTGATGCTTTTAAGGCCTACTTGACTTCACATTCCAGGATGTCTGGCTCTAGAGGAGTGATCACACCATTGTGATTATCCGGGTCGTGAAGGTCTTTTTTATACAGTTCTTCTGTGTATTCTTGCCACCTCTTCTTAATATCTTCTGCTTCTGTTAGGTCCATACCATTTCTGTCCTTTATTGAGCCCATCTTTGCATGAAATGTTCCCTTAGTATCTCTAATTTAATTCACAAGAAGTAATTAAAACCTTATATTTTGTTATTAAAAAAAAAAACTCCCAAGAAAATAAGCTGTCTCAATGAGTAAGGCATTCAAAAATTAAGGAGGAAATGAAAAGGGAAGGCCAAAGCAAATTTGAGTACTGTCTCCAGGGATCCCTGCATAATCCCATTTACCTACATCTGTAAATTTTCACCTCGTGGTGAGTTTCCAGGAAACCAGTCTTCTTGTTGTTGGCTAGAACTTCCAGGTTCACAATTAGCACAGGCTGCAGTTGTTTTGGTCAAGAGAGCTCCTACCCTTCATCAATCTCAGGAGACTTCAGAAATTTTTTTTCAGCCATCCTCAACATATCATGTAATGTTATCATTCTAAGTCACAATAAAATAAATTCCTATGGCTATCCATCTATTCTTTTTTTTTTTTTATCTTTACAGAATAACTACTGTGTCCATAAATTCCTTCAACTCAATCTCCCACAGAACATTCAAATATATCGCAAGGAAATCCTAATTGTGGCTATATTAAAATAAGAAAATGTAATAAGAAAAAGAATAATATTGATGACAGCAAAACTTACTGTTATTTTCTCTTCAAAAGATCCATTTTATAAGTTAAGGTAAATTATACACATTAATTAACAACTTACTTATACCTTCAAGTTATTTACTAAATATTTAATCTTACTTATATCTTGATTATTTTTCTTTGGAGAGTCAACCAAGATGTTGATATAAGTGAAACCTGAACTCTTCTCCTCATAAATTCACAATTTGCAGATGCAAATTGAGCAGTTATCTATGAAAAATCCCAGAAACTAGCTGAGGGACAGTAACTCTTACATATTGGACAAGTAAGAAGGTACTTACACTGAGAGAGACAAGAAAGGTTGAGGCACTTAACATAAATCCCACAATGGCAGAATGCCATATAAAGAGAACCTCAACTGCCAGCTTCTTCATGGTGTGTGAAGAGTTTGGATCCCACATCTAGTGTCCCAAATTTTAAGATTCCCCAGTCAAGGGTTGAGCCCCCAGAGCACCAATTTCTGAAAGGCAATGAGGTTTTCACCCAAGAGACCCACAAGACAACAACAAACAAAGAACCAGTTCTTAGTGGACTCACAGAGCATGTGTGTGACTGTCTCCCCAGGACTCAGCTTAGTGGGGATGCCAAATTGCACATCTCTCAGTCTTCGTTTGAAACGATTTTATCTGCCTACTTTAAAAAGCCTCTGCCTAAGGGCCAGGATTCTAATTTAACAGATATCTTAGGGGCTAGCTGAAGCCCCATGCAGAGACTAAGGTAAGTCAGAGGAGACTTCTCCAAATTTTTTTTCCACTTTCTTTCATTATTTATTTTATTATTATTATTATTATTTAATTTACAATATTGTATTGGTTTTGCCATGCATCAACATGAATCTGCCACGGGTGTACATGTGTTCCCAATCCCAAACTCCCCTCCCACCGCCCACCCCACACCATCCCTCCAGGTCATCCCAGTGCACCAGCCCCAAGTATCCTGCACCCTGCTTCACAACTAGACTGGCGATTTGATTTTTCCTCCAATTTGCTCCAATAATAAAGCAAAGTCACTGGTATTTTCCTGGTAAAAGCTTGTACACATATCTCATGCCTCAACCCTTGCAGTTGTCAGCCAGGGACAGGCCCATAGATGGTATGGCTCTGATGGTCAATGAGGCTTGCCTTCTCCAGTAAAACAGTTCAGTTCAATTTAGTCGCTCAGTCGTGTCAGACTATTTGTGACCCCATGAACCACAGCACTTCAGGCCTCCCTGTCCATCAACAACTCCCGGAATCCACCCAAACCCATGTTCATTGAGCCAGTGATGCCATCTGACCATCTCAACCCCTGTCGTCCCCTTCTCCTCATGACCTCAACCTTTACCAGCATCAGGGTTTTTTCAAATTAGTCAGCCTTTTGCATCAGGTGGCCAAAGTACTAGAGTTTCAACTTCAACATCAGTCCTTCCAATGAACACCCAGGACTGATCTCCATTAGGATGGACTGGTTGGATCTCTTTGCAGTCCAAGACACTCTCAAGAGTCCTCTCCAACACGACAGTTCAAAAGCAGCAATTCTTTCGTGCTCATGCTTCTTTATAGTCCAACTCTCCATGTATAGTCCCTCCATACATGACCACTGGGAAAACAATAGCCTTGACTAGATGGACCTTTGTTGGCAAAGTAATGTCTCTGCTTTTTAATATGCTATCTAGGTTGGTCATAATTTTCCTCCCAAGGAGTAAGCATCTTTTAATTTCATGGCTGCAATCACCATCTGCAGTGATTTTGAAGCCCAGAAAAATAAAGTTTCTCACTGTTTCCACTGCTTCCCCATCTATTTCCCATGAAGTGATGGGACTGGATGCCGTGATCTTAGTTTTCTGAATGTTGAGCTTTAAGCCAACTTTCTCACTCTCCTCTTTCACTTTCATCAAGAAGCACTTTAGTTCCTCTTCACTTTCTGCCATAAGGGTAGTGTCATCTGCATATCTGAGGTTATTGATATTTCTCCCAGCAATCTTGATTCCAGCCTGTGCTTCATCCAGCTCAGCGTTTCTCATGATGTATTCTGCATATAAGTTAAATAAGCAGGGTGACAATATACAGCCTTGATGGACTCCTTTCCCGATTTGGAGTCAGTCTGTTGTTCCATGTCCAGTTCTCACTATTGTTTCCTGGCCTGCATACAGATTTCTCAAGAGGCAGGTCAGGTGGTCTGGTATTCCCATCTCTTTCAGAATTTTCCACAGTTTATTGTGATCCACACAGTCAAAGGCTTTGGCATAGTCAATAAAGCAGAAATAGATGTTTTTCTGGAACTCTCTTACTTTTTCCATGATCCAGCCATTGTTGGTAATTTGATCTCTGGTTCCTCTGCCTTTTCTAAAACCAGCTTGAACATCTGGAAGTTCATGGTTCATGTATTGCTGAACTCTGGCTTCAAGAATTTTGAGTATTACTTTACTAGTGTGTGTGATAAGTGCAATTGTGCAGTAGTTTGAGCATTCTTTGTCATTTCCGTGTTTTGGGATTGGAATGAAAACTGACATTTTCCAGTCCTCTGGCCACTGCTGAGTTTTCCAAATTTGCTGACATATTGAGTGCAACACTTTCACAGCATCATCTTTCAGGATTTGAAATAGCTCAACTGGAATTCCATCACCTTCACTAGCTTTGTTCATAGTGATGCTTCCTAAGGCTCACTGGACTTCACATTTCAGGATCTGGCTTTGGGTGAGTGTAAGTAATCATAGCATTCTGATTTTCTGGGTCATGAAGGTATTTTTTGCATAGATCTTCTATGTATTCTTGCCACCTCTTCTTAATATTTTCTGCTTCTGTTAGGTCCATAACATTTCTGTCCTTGATTGAGCCCATCTTTCCATAAAATGTTCCTTTGGTATCTTCAATTTTCTTTAAGAGATCTCTAGTCTTTTCCATTAGATTGTTTTTCCTCTATTTCTTTTCATTGATCGCTGAGGAAGGCTTTCTTATCTCTCCAAGCTATTCTTTGGAGCTCTGCATTCAAATGGCTAGATCTTTCCATTTCTCCTTTGCTTTTCACTTCTCTTCTTTTTACAGCTATTTCTAAGGCCTCCTCAGACAGCCATTTTGCTTTCTTGCATTTCTTTTTCTTAGTGATGATCTGATTCCTGTCATGAACCTCTGTCCATAATTCATCAGGCACTCTATCTATCAGATCTAGTCCCTTAAATCTATTTCTCACTTCCACTATATAGTCATAAGGGATTTCATTAAGTCATATCTGAATGGTCTAATGATTTTCCCTACTCTCTTAAATTTAAGTCTGAATTTGGTAATAAGGAATTCATGATCTGAGCCACAGTCAGCTCCTGGTCTTATTTTTGCTGACTGTATAGAGCTTCTCATCTTTGGCTGCAAAGAATATAATCAATGATTGATTATATTGATTTCGGTGTCAACCATCTGGTGATGTCCATGTGTACAGTCTTCTCTTGCATTGTTGAAGGAGGATGTTTGCTATGACCAGTGCATTCTCTTGGCAGAACTCTATTAGCCTTTGCCCTGCTTCATTCTGTACGCCAAGGCCAAATTTGCCTGTTACTCCAGGTGTTTCTTGACTTCCTACTCTTGCATTCCAGTCCTCTATAATGAAAAGGACATCTTTTTTGGGTGTTAGTTCTAAAAGGTCTTATAGGTCTTCATAGAACCATTCAACTTTAGCTTGTTCAGAGTTACTGGCCCAGGCCTAGACTTGGATTATTGTGATACTGAATGGTTTGCCTTGGAAACGAATACACAGTAACACATGGTTAAAACAAACAAAGCAGTAGTTCTTAACAGGTGCAGGAGCACTTGTTACCTATATACCTACATCTAACACAGAGGGAACAGGCAAAAATATCTGTTTCTCCTTAGAATGGGCTTAACTACACACTTTCTAAACTTTTGCCTGAGGATACAGCTTCTAACCAGCCTGAATCTAGGTGCTGACTGTGATGCTCCCATTGGGGTATCCAAGGGTCTTTGTAACACTCCAAATACTGAAGGCCACTAAGAATAAAGAAGCCAGCTTAGACAATCACAAAAATTTCAGCAACAATCAATAGCATAGGCTAGGCTAACTGACAAGTTTAATCTCATATACTGGGATATTTTGCTACATTGGCAAAGGTGGCTATTTTGTGTAAAGTGTAGAAAGCAACACAGGAGAATCAAGAAAAATAAGGAAACAGAAGAACATTTTCCAAATACAATGGCAATAAAAATCTCCAAACATAGATTTTAATGAAACAGAGATAGATGATTTATTTGTGAAAGTATAGAATCAGTCCTAAATAAATTCATTACAGTCAGTATAGTTATGCATGAACAAAGTGAGAAAATCAACAAGGAGATAGAAAATATAAAAAAATAGTCAAACAGAAATCACAGAAGTGGGAATAAATAGAACAGAAAAATTCCACAGATAGGTTCAATATAAGATTATCAGGTGCAAGACAGGATCAGCAAACTAAAATTCAGTGTAGTGGAATTCATCCAAAAAATGAAGTGAACATTTTAACAAATGAAAAAGAGTAAAAACAGTTTAAGGGACATTGCAACATCACTTAGGAGACCAAAATTTGCATTACAAGTATCTCAAAAGGAGTAGAGAGGGAGAAAGTGACAGAAAGATATTCAAAGAAATAAGGGCTGAAAAGTTCCCTAACATGGGAGAACAGACACCCAGATTCAAGAAGTCCATAGAGATTACTAACAAGTTTAATTCAAAGAGACTCACACAGTGACATATTATAATTAAATTGTTGAGTTAAACAAAAGGGATTTTAAAGGCATCAAGAGAAAAGCAACATGTTACATAAAAGAGAACCCATGAAAGATTATGTGTAGATTTTCTGCAGAAATGTTGCAGGTCTAAAAAGAGAGGGATGATATGTTAACACATTTTAAACAAAAAAAGGTGAAAAAACTCCAGCCAAGTCACTCCTATTCAGAACTGAAAATGAGATGAAGAGTTGCAGACAAAAGATAAAGGATTGTATCACTGCAAGACTGCCTCACAAGAAATATTAAAGAAAATTCTAAGAATACTAGCTAGTAACAGGAAAATATATGAAAGCATAAAACTCACTGATAAGTGTACATGTTTAGTTAAATTGAAAATATGATAATGTTGTAATTGTGATAGTTATATTATTTATAACTCCAGTATGCAAAATAAATATATTAAAATAACTATTACTACAATAATTTCTTAATGGATTGATCATGTAAAATGATGCAAATTGTGACCACAAAAAGTAAAATTTGTTGGGAGAGCTTTTTTATGCATGCAAACATTAGTTATTATCAGATTAAAAATGAAAGTGAAAATTAAGTCACTCAGTCGTGTCTGATTCTTTGCAACCCGATGGACTGTAGCCTACCAGGTTTCTCCATCCATGGGATTCTCCAGGCAAGAATACTGGAGTGGGTTACCATTTCCCTTCTCCAGGGGATCTTCCCGACCCAGGAGTCAAACCCGGGTCTCCTGCATTGGAGGCAGACGCTTTAACTTCTGAGCCTCCAGGGAAGCCCATTATCAGATTAACACAGACTTAAAATATATTTTATGAACCCTCGTGGTAATCATAAGCAGAAGTCTTTAATAGCTACACAAAAGATTAAGAGAAAAGAATCAGAGTACCATTACAAAAAAATCATAAAATCACAGAGAAAGAGAACAAGAGAGGAAGAAAATAACAGTTATTTAAAAGGAACCAGAAAACAATTAAATAATGAAAATACTATCTATCATGTTAACAATAACTTTAAATATAAAAAGATTAAATTATCAAGTTGGAAGAAATAAAATGGCTTAATCAGTTCAGTTGCTCAATCGTTTCTGACTCTGTGAGCCAATGGACTGCAGCATGGGAGGCTTCCCTGTCCATTGCCAATTCCCAGAGCCTACTCAAACTCATGTCCACTGCTTCAGTGATACCATCCAACCATCTCATCCTCTGTCGTCCCCTTCTCCTCACGCCTTCAATCTTTCTCAGCATCGGGGTCTTTTACAAAAAAATTGGTTCTTCTAATCAGGTGGCCAAAGTACTGGAGTTTCAGCTTCAGCATCATGTTTTCCAATGAATATTCAGGAATGATTTCCTTTAAGATTGACTGGTTGGATCTCCTGGAGAGTCTCCAAGGGACTCTCAAGAGTCTTCTTCAACACCACAGTTCAAAAACATCAATACTTTGGTGCTCAGCTTTCTTTATCATCCAACTCTCACATCCATACATGAATACTTGAAAAACCTTAGCTTTGGCTAGATGGGCTTTTGTTGGTAAAGTAATGTCTCTTCTTTTTAATATGCTGTATAGGTTGGCCATAGCTTTTCTTCCAAAGAGCAAGAGTCTTTTAATTTCATGGTTTCAGTCACCATATGCAGTGATTTTGTATCCCCCAAAAACAAAGTCTCTCACTGTTTCCATGTTTCCTCATCTATTTGCCATGAAGTGATGGAACTGGATGCCATGAATTTACTTTTCTGAATGTTGAATTTTAAGCCAACTTTTTCACTCTTCTCTTTCACTTTCATCAAGAGGCTCTTTAGTTCTTTATCACTTTTTGCCACAAGGGTGGTGTCATCTGCATATCTGAGATTATTGATATTTCTCTCAAGAAAAAGAAATGCAAAAATTCAAAATGGTTCTCTGATGAGGCCTTACAAATTGCTGAGAAGAGAAGTGAAAGGCAAAGGAGAAAAGGAAAGTATACCTATTGGAATGCAGAGTTCCAAAGAATAGCAAGGAGAGATAAGAAAGCATTCCTCAGAGATCAATGCAAAAAAAAAAAAAAAAAAGGAAAACAATAGAATGTGAAAGACTAGAGATCTCTTCTAGAAAATTAGAGATTCCAAGAGAATATTTCATGCAAAGATGAACACAATAAACGACAGAAATGGTATGGACCTAACAGAAGCAGAAGATATTAAGAAGAGGCAGCAAGAATATACAGAAGAACTATACAAAAACATCTTCATGACCCAGATAATCACGATGATGTGATCACTCACCTAGAGCCAGATATCTTGGAATGTAAAATCAAGTGGGCCTTAGGAAGCATCACTACAAACAAAGCTCATGGAGGTGATGGAATTCCAGTTAAACTATTTCAAATACTAAAAAAATGATGCTTTGAAAGTGCTGCACTCAATATGCCAGCAAATTTGGAAAACTCAACAGTGGCTGCAGGACTGGAAAAGGTCAGTTTTCATTCAAATCCCAAAGCAAGGCAATGCCAAAGAATGTTCAAATTACCACACAATTGCTCTCATCTCACACACTAGTAAAGTAATGCTTGAAATCCTCCAAGCCAGGCTTCAACAGTACATGAACTGTGAACTCCCAGATGTTCAAGCTGAATTTAGAAAAGGCAAAGGAACCAGATGTCAAACTGCCAACATCCACTGGACCATCAAAAAAGCAAGAGCATTTCAGAAAAACATTTACTTTTGCTTTATTTACTACACCAAAACTTCTGTCTGTGTGGATCACAGCAAACTGTGGACAATTCTTAAAGAGATGAGAATACCAGACCACCTGACCTGCCTCCTGAGAAGTCTGTATGCAGGTCAAGAAGCAACAGTTAGAACTGGACATGGAACAACAGACTGGTTCCAAATCGAATAAGAAGTACATCAAGGCTGTATATTGTTTATTTAACCCTCCTTATTTAACACATATGAAGAGTACATCATGTGAAATGCTGGGCTGGATCAAGCACAAACTGGGATAAAGATTGTTTGAGAATGGCTTAATAGGTAAAATTTAAATAATGATAATAAGAAGATACATATAAGACACTCACTTCAGCTTTAAGAATACATAGACACTAAAAGTAAAGGAAGGAAAAACATATTCCTTACAAATCAAAACCAAAAGAGACTAAGTGTAATTATAGTTAGACAAAATATACTTTAAGCTAAAATGTTATAGAAGCAAAGAAGGTCATCATCATCATAAATGCACCAAACCATCAAAGAGTTATACTATCAGCATCTGTTTATGCATTCAATATAGGAATATCTAAATATCTAAAGCATGGAGAAGGAAATGGCAACCCATTTCAGTATTCTTGCCTAGAGAATCCTGTGGACAGAGGAACCTGGTGGGCTGTCATCTATGGGGTCGCACAGAGTCGGACACGACTGAAGCAACTTAGCAGCAGCAGCAGCAGCAAATATATAAAGCAAATATTAATAGATCTAAAGGGAGATAAAATGGCAAAAAAATAGAAGTAGGGGGCTCTGATACTCTGCCCTGAATAATTGATAGATTATCCAAGGCAGAAAATAAAAAAGAAATCATTGAACTTAAACTCCATATTAGAAAAGAGAGACATAATAGACATTTTCAGAACATCCCTTCCAACAACAGCAGAATACACATTCCTTTCAACTGTATTTGGAACATTCTCCAAGATAGGTCATAGTCAAGTTTGGCAGTAAAACAAGTCTTAATAAATATAAAGATATTAAAAACATATCAAGATTTTTTTCCAATCATAAAGACATAAAAGTAGAAATAAATTACAAGAATGAAATTCAAACATTCAGAAAAATTTAGAGATTAAGCACAATAGTCCTGAACAACCTATGGGCCAAAGGGGGAAAAAAAAAATCAAAGATATCTTGAGACCAATGAAAATGGAAATACCAGCTATCAAAACCAGTTCTACCAGGGAAGTTCACAGTGATATGTGCCTATATTAAATTTAAAAAATCTCAAATAAACAATCTAATGCTACACATCAAGAAACTGGAAAAAGAACCTTCTAAACTGAATGTTGGAGAAGGCAATAGCAACCCATTCCAGTACTCTCGCCTGGAAAATCCCATGGATGGAGGAGTCTGGTAGGCTGCAGTCCATGGGGTTGCTAGGAGTCAGACACAACTGAGCGACTTCACTTTCACTTTTCACTGTCATGCATTGGAGAAGGAAATGGCAACCCACTCCAGTGTTCATGCCTGGAGAATCCCAGGGACGGGGGAGCCTGGTGGGCTGCCATGTATGGGGTCGCACAGAGTCGGACAGGACTGAAATGACTTAGTAGTAGTAGTCAACTGAATGTTATTGGATGGAAGAAAACAGCATAGTTCAAGTGGCAATATCTTCCCCGGTGGCTCAGACGGTAAAGCTTCTTCCTGAAATGCGGGAGACCCGGGTTCAATTCCTGGGTCGGGAAGATCCTCTGGAGAAGGAAATGGCAATTCACTCCAGCACTCTTGCCTGGAAAATCCCATGGACGGAGGAGCCTAATAGGCTACAGTCCATGGGGTTGCAAAGAATCGGACACAACCGAGCGACTTCACTTTCAGGTGGCAATAAATGAAATAAAGATGTAAAAGACAAAGCTAAGAGTTGACATATTGAAAAGATAAACAAAATCAAAACACTTTTAACTACACTTACCAAAGAACAAAAGAGAAAGGAAAAACATTAAATCTGATAACACAAAATTAGAAAGAAATATTAGACTACTATGAATAATTCAGTTCAGTTCAGGTCAGTCACTCAGTCATGTCCGACTCTTTGCCACCCCATGAATCGCAGCATGCCAGGCCTTCCTGTCCATCACCAACTCCCGAAGTTTACTCAGACTCGTGTCCATTGAGTCAGTGATGCCATCCAGCCATCTCATCCTCTGTCGTCCCTTTCTCCTCCTGCCTCCAATCCCTCCCAGCATCAGTCTTTTCCAATGAGTCAACTCTTCGCATGAGGTGGCCAAAGTACTGGAGCTTCAGCTTTAGCATCATTCCTTCCAAAGAAATCCCAGGGTTGATCTCCTTCAGAATGGACTGGTTGGATCTCCTTGCAGTCCAAGGGCGTCTCAAGAGTTTTCTCAAACACCACAGTTCAAAAGCATCAATTGTTCGGTGCTCAGCTTTCTTCACAGTCCAACTCTCACATCCATATATGACCACTGGAAAAACCATAGCCTTGATTATACACCAACAAATTGGACAAACCAATAAGAAATAGATAAATTCCTATAAACACACAACCTATCAAATCTAAAATAAAATAAATAGAAAATCTGAACAGATCAATTACTATTAATAGTAAGGAGATTCAGTTTGGTTACTGAATCAGTAACCAAAATCTTCCCAAAAAGAAAATTACAGAACCAAATAGCTTTGTTGATGAATTCTATCAAACAGTTAAAGAAAAAATAATATGAAACTTTCTTAGTTTTTTTCCAAAAATATAAGACAAGACAATATTTCCAAACTCATTTTATTAAGATAGTATTACACTGATACTTATGCCAGACAAGGAAATTACAAGAAAAGAAAATTATACAACATTATCACTGCATGTATGCAAAAATCTTCAGTAAAATATTAGCAAATTCAGTTCAATAATACATAGAAGAATCTTACTCCATAATTAAGTAGAATTTATTACAGAGATGCAAGGATAGTTCAGCATCCACAAACCAATCAATGTGATACATCCATTTATAAAAATAAAATATAAAAATATGATTATCTCAATACTTGCATAAAAGGCACTAGACAAAATTCAACATCTATTCATAATAAAATATCTCAACATACTGGGTAAATGGGAAATTCATCTCAAAATAATAAAAAAATACATACATGATAAGCCCTCAGCTAATATCATATCATAATATGATTATCAAGAGAGTTCCAGAAAAACATCTATTTCTGCTTTATTGACTATGCGAATGCCTTTGACTGTGTGGATCAAAACAAACAATGGAAAATTCTGAAAGTGATGGGAATACCAGAACACCTGACCTGCCTCTTGAGAAATTTGTATGTAGGTCAGGAAGCAATAGTTAGAACTGGACATGGAACAACAGACTGGTTCCAAATAGGAAAAGGAGTATATGAAGGCTGTCTATTGTCACCTTGCTTGTTTAACTTATATGGACAGTACATCATGAGAAATGCTGGGCTGGAGGAAGCACAAGCTGGAATTGAGATTGGCGGGAGAAATATCAATAACCTCAGATATGCAGAGGACACCACCCTTGTGGCAGAAAGTGAAGAGGGAATATAAAGTCTCTTGATGAAAGTGAAAGAGTAGAGTGAAAAAGTTGGCTTAAAGCTCAACATTCAGAAAAATTAAGATTATGGCATCCAGTTCCATCACTTCATGACAAATAGAGGAGAAATAGTGGAAACAGTGAGAGACTTTATTTTGGTGGGCTCCAATATCACTGCAGATGGTGACTGCAGCCATGAATTAAAAGATGTTTGCTCCTTGGAAGAAAAGTTATTACCAACCTAGATAGCATATTAAAAAGCAGAGACATTACTTTGTCAGCAAAGGTCCATCTAGTTAAGCCTATGGTTTTTCCAGTGATCGTGTATGGATGTGAGAGTTGGATATAAAGAAACATGAGTGCCAAAGAATTGATGCTTTTGAACTGTGGTGTTGGAGAAGACTCTTGAGAATCCCTTGGACTGCAAAGAGATCCAACCAGTCCATCCTAAGGGAGATCAATGCTGAGTGTTCATTGGAAGGACTGATGTTGAAGCTGAAATTCCAATACTTAGTCCACCTGATACGAAGAGCTGACTCATTTGAAAATACCCTGATCTTGGGAAAGATTGAAGGCAGGAGGAGAAGATGACAGAGGATGAGATGGTTGGATGGCATCACCGACTCAACAGACATGAGTTTGTGTATACTCTGGGAGTTAGTGGTGGACAGGGAGGCCTGGTGTGCTGTGGCCAATGGGGTTGCAAACAGTCGGACACGGCTGAGTGACTGAACTGAACTGAACCAAATATCGTGATCAATAATCAGAGCTGAAAGTTTTTCTTCTAAAATCTGGAACTAGACAAGATAAAGATCCATTTGTATTCACCTTTTATTCAGCATAGTACTGGAAGTCTAGGCAGAGTGATTAGGAAAAAACAAAGAAAAAGAAAAGAAAAATTAAAACATATCTAAATAAGAAAATAGAAAACACAGTTCTATTTGCAAATTACAAGATGTTATATATATATAGAAAACCCTAAAAACTCCACAAAAAAACTGTTAGAACTTAACTTCAATAAAGTTTCAAGTTACAAAATCTATCTAAAATATCTACAAAAAATAGAAATTGCATTTCTTACACCATGAATTTTAAAACAACACCATTTATAACAGCATCAAAAATAAAATATTTAGAAATATTTTAAAATAAATTTAACCAAGGAGTTGAAAAACTTGTACACTGAAAATCATAAGATATTGATTAAGTAATTGTAGAAGAAAAAAAAAATGAAAATACTCTCTGTGATCACGATTGGAAAAATTAACAATAATATTGATAAACGTTCATATTACCCAAAGCAATCTGTAGATTCAATGCAATCCCTGAGAAAATCAAAATGGCAATTTTCACAGAAATACACAAGCTACAAAGACTACAAATATCCAAAGAAATCTTGAGAAAGAGAACAAAGCTCGAGGCATCATATTCTCTGATTTCAAACTCTATTACAAAGCGATAGTAATCAAAATACCATGCTAATGGCAGAAATACAGATAATAGATTAATGGAACAGAGTTGAGAGCCCAGAAATAACTCTGTGCTTATATAGCCAATGAATTTTCAACAAAAGAGATAAGAATAAACATTGGAGAAAGAATAATTCCTTCAATAAATGGTACTGGGGAATCACATGCAAAAGAATGAGGCTTCCCAAGAGGTGCTAGTGATAAAAAATCCACCTGCCAAAGGAAATATTAGAGATTTGGGTTTGATTCCTGGGTTGGGAAGATCCCCTAGAGGAGCCCATGGTAAAACACTTCAGTATTCTTGCCTGGGAAATCATATGGACAGAGGTACCTGATGGGCTACAGTTCCTGGGGCTGCAAAAAGTCGAACAAAACTGAGTGACTGAGCACAGCTCAGCACATGCAAAAGACTGAAACTGAGGCCTTATCTTATACCATACACAGAAGACTTAAACATAAGTTCTGAACTCATAAATCTCCTACAAGGAAAATATAGAGGGTAAATTCCTTGACATTAGATTTTTAATTTTTTTTTTTTTTTGGTATTTGAATCCAAACGTGAAAGCAATAAATGCAGAAATGAACAAGTGGAACTGCATCAAACTCAAAAACTCCTGCAGAGCAAAAAAACCCAATAACAAAATGAAAAGGCAACCTGTGGAATGAAAGAAAATATTTGTAAATGACATCACCTGGTATGAGGTTAATATCTAAAATACACAAAGAACTAAAAACCTCCATAGGAAAAAATTTTTTTAAAAGGGCAATGGACCTGATTAGACATTTTCCCAAGGAAGACATTCAAATGGTGAACCTGATATGTTCAGTGCATGATACTGGATGCTTGGGGCTGGTGAACTGAGACGACCCAGAGGGATGGTACGGGAAGAGAGGTGGGAGGGGGGGTTCAGGATGAGGAACACATGTATACCTGTGGCGGATTCATGTTGATGTACGGCAAAACCAACACAATATTGTAAAGTAAATAATCTCCAATTAAAATGAATAAATTTATATTTTAAAGAATAGGTGCTCAACGTCACTAATCATTAAGGATATTCACACCAAAATCCAATGAGATATCACCTCACTTCTGTTTCAGTTCAGTTCAGTTCAGTCGCTCAGTCGTGTCTGACTCTTTGCAAACCCATGAATCACAGCACACCAGGACTCCCTGTCCGTCACCAACTCCCGGAGTTCACTCAGATTCACATTCATCGAGTCAGTGATGCCATCCAGCCATCTCATCCTCTGTCGTCCCCTTCTCCTCCTACCTCCAATCCCTCCCAGCATCACGGTCTTTTCCAGTGAGTCAACTCTTCCCATGAGGTGGCCAAAGTACTGGAGCTTCAGCTTCAGTATCATTCACTCCAAAGAAATCCCAGGGTTGATCTCCTTCAGAATGGACAGGTTGGATCTCCTTGCAGTCCAAGGGACTCTCAAGAGTCTTCTCCAACACCACACTTCAAAAGCATCAATTCTTCGGTGCTCAGCTTTCTTCACAGTCCAACTCTCACATCCATACATGACTACTGGAAAAACCATAGCTTTGACTAGATGGACCTTAGTCCGCAAAGTAATGTATCTGCTTTTAAATATGCTATGTAGGTTGGTCATAACTTTTCTTCCAAGGAGTAAGCATCTTTTAATTTCATGGCTGCAGTCACCATCTGCAGTGATCTTGGAGCACCCCCCCAGATAAAGTCTCTCACTGTTTCCACTGTTTCCCCATCTATTTCCCATGAAGTGATGGACCAGATGCCATGATCTTCATTTCCTGAATGTTGAGCTTTAAGCCAACTTTTTCACTCTCCACTTTCACTTTCATCAAGAGGCTTTTTAGTTCCTCTTCACTTTCTGCCATAAAAGAGGTGTCATCTGCATATCTGAAGTTATTGATATTTCTCCCATCAATCTTGATTCCAGCTTGTGCTTCTTCCAGACCAGCGTTTCTCATGATGTACTCTGCACAGAAGGTAAATAAGCAGGGTGACAATATACAGCCTTGACGTACTCCTTTTCCTGTTTGGAACTAGTCTGTTGTTCCATGTCCAGTTCTAAATGTTGCTTCCTGACCTGCGTATAGGTTTCTCAAGAGGCAAGTCAGGTGGTCTGGTGTTCCCATCTCTTTCAGAATTTTCCACAGTTTATTGTGATCCACACAGTCAAAAGCTTTGGCATAGTCAATAAAGCTGAAATAGATGTATTTCTGGAAATCTCTTGCCTTTTCAATGATCCAGCAGATGTTGGCAATTTGATCTCTGGTTCCTCTGCCTTTTCTAAAACCAGCTTGAACATCTGGGAATTCACAGTTCACATATTGCTGAAGCAAGGCTCGGAAAAATTTGAACATTACTTTACTAGTGTGTGAGATGAGTGAAATTGTGTGGTAGTTTGAACACTCTTTGGCATTGCTTTTCTTTGGGATTGGAATGAAAACTGACCTTTTCCAGTCCTGTGGCCACTGCGTGGGTTTCCAAATTTGCTGGCATATTGAGTGCAACACTTTCACAGCATCTTCTTTCAGTATTGAAACTAAGCCATGCCCTGTGGGGCCACCCAAGATGGGCAGACATGGTGGAGAGGTCTGACAGAATGTGGTCCACTGGAGAAGGGAATGGCAAACCACTTCAGTATTCTTGCCTTCAGAACCCCATGAACAGTTGCATAGGAACGTGGAATGTCAGGTCCATGAATCAAGGCAAACTGGAAGTGGTCAAACAGGAGATGGCAAGAGTGAACGTCGACATTCTAGGAATGAGTGAACCAAAATGGATTGGAATGGGTGTATTTAACTCAGATGACCATTATATCTACTACTGTGGGCAGGAGTCCCTTAGAAGAAATGGAGTACCTATCATGGTCAACAAGAGTTCGAAATGCAGTACTTGGATGCAATTTCAAAACCGACAGAATGATCTCTGTTCATTTCCAAGGCAAATCATTCAATATCACTGTAATCCAAATCTATGCCCCAACAAGTAATGCTGAAGAAGCTGACGTTGAACAGTTCTGTGAAAACCTACGAGACCTTTTAGAATTAACACCCAAAAAAGATGTCCCTTTCATTATAGGGGACTGGAATGAAAAAGTAGGAAGCCAAGAAACACTTTGGTTTAGTTGGTGACTATCAAAAAGATAAAATATATGAAGAAAAGGGAAAACTTATACCCTGCTGGTGGAAATGTAAAATCAGTATAGCTATAATGTGTACAGCCATTATAAAAAACAATATAGTGGTTCCTTAAAAAGAAATTAATAACTACCATGCAATCTTGTAATTCCACTTTTGGGTATATATCCAAAGCATAAAAAATCATAATCTCAAACTGCTAAGTTGCTTCAGTTGTGTCCGACTCTGTGCGACCCCATGGACGGCAGCCCACCAGGCTCCCCTATCCCTGGGGTCCTCCAGGCAAGAACACTGGAGTGGGTTGCCATTTCCTTCTCCATTGCATGAAAGTGAAAAGTGAAAGTGAAGTTTCTCAGTCGTGTCTGACTAGTAGCGACCCCATGGACTGCAGCCTACCAGGCTCCTTGGTCCATGGGATTTTCCAGGCAAGAGTACTGGAGTGGGTTGCCATTTCCTTCTCCCACATAATCTCAAAGAAATATTTATATTTCCTTGTTTATACCATTCACAAGAGCCTAGATATGGAAACAACCTAAATGTCCTGTGTTAACAACAATGTACAATGGATAAATTGATAAAGAAAATGTAATATATATATATATATATATATATATATATGAGGTGGACACGACTTAAAGACTGAACAGCAACAACAAGAGCAACAAAGAAGGAAGTCATCTTATTTGTGACAACATGAATAAGCTTAGAGAGCATTAACATAAGTGTGATAAATCAGACCAAGTAAGACAAATGCTACATGGTACAAAGTATCACTTTTACTTGGAATCTAAGGCAAAAGCATCAAATTCATGGAAATCCAGAGTAGGAAAAAAAAAAAAAAGCAGAAAATGGATGTGTTGAGTAACTTGAAGGAAGAAGTCTTTTCATGATGTATTTATATATGAAATCATCACATTTTATACTTTATCTTATGAATTTATCAATTATAACTCAATAAAGCTGAAAAATAAAGTCTAATACAATAAAAGGAAAATACAGATAGTTTTCCTGAAAGGATATTGCTTCCTCTGCAGCCTTCTCAGAAAGATTCTACTTATTCTCCATTCCACATGTATCTCTGACCTCTTTCTGGCAGTAATGTTCACTTTACTTTTTCTGTATTCCATTGTTTTTATATTTTAATCTTTTACCCTTCAGTAAAAACACTATCCCAATGGAGTCAGTAATCATTCAATAAAGCTTCATGTTAAGCTTGATGTTACCACTGTCATCTATTCAAGAGCTAGTTTTTTTGAAGACCTGTGTACCTGGGCAAATCCTTCCTGCCACTGCAAGTTTTGCCATTATCCTATGTGATTTCACCACTCATATGATGACATATCCTGATCCATGAACTCATGAGACACAAGCCCATTTTAATTTGGCCACTAACACTTGTAATAACAACGTTGAATTTGGTGAGCAAAGTATTTTACTGCTGAAATTCTAAATTTACACCTCCAACTATAATATCCTAAATTTCTATCTGGAGTTCTAAATCTGTGGTTTCTATTACAAGTGGTAATGTTATCATCAAGACTTGCAGCTTTTTTACTTTTTCATTCAATTCATCTATCTCTGTATCTATCAACCATCCATCTATACATTCATCTGTCCATTCATCTGTTCATGAATCTAAGTATAAGATACTTCTGTTTAAACTTCTTTCCTTCCCTATCCAGTTAGATCACTTAAACATAGCTGTTGTTGATAAGTCACCTAGTTTTTGGTATTTTGTTACAGCAGTCCAAACTGATTGACAATTATTAAACTTTTCATTGATAATCTGGCAAAAAGCATTATGAGAAAGCTTTGAAGACTGAAACAGAAAGAGTACTTAAATAAGAGTTAACATTTAATTATAACAGGGCAGAGATTTTATACTGAAATAATAAGATAGTTCTTAGAATATTATTGAGTGATGGATAAAATTGAACAAGCAGGATTATTTTAATTGGTAAACTTTATAATCTACTTATTTAAAAATTATCCTACTCTTGTAGATCATTTTCCAATTGGATTAGTTAGTTTTAGTTCATATTACCAGGAATATATAACAATAATAAAGTATCATGCTATCTTTTGAAAAATATGTGAGAAAAATAAATATTAATGATAAATAAATTTGCACATTAAGTTAAAATAAATGGAACATAATTTATTCTATCTTTATTGGGCAAAAATCAAGTAAGTGATTTCAGTGTGCTAGGTACTTTTGTAAATGCCATGAATCAAATGAGAAATATTAAATTCAGTCCCAGATTTCATGGAAATTATAACATTGTGTTTGGTAGGGGGAAAAAGAAACTAGCAATACAAAATAAAGGCATTTTCATATACAATTGACTCTTGAATAGCATGGAGGAAGGATTGGAACGTTAAACCTGGTAGCTTGCCTGGCTCCTCTGTCCATAGGATTTCCCAGGCAAGAGTGGGTGGCCATTTCCTTCTCCAGGGATCATCCCTGGGATCAAACCCAGGTCTCCTGCATTGCAGACAAATTCTTGACCAACTGAGCTACCAGGGAAGCCCTACTTCTAGTGAAAAATCAGTGCACAATTTTACAATTTCCCTCCATATCTGATCTTCCACACAATTGCATTCATCTCACATGCTAGAATTCATCTCACATGGTAGCAAAGTAATGCTCAAAATTCTCCAAGCCATGCTGCAACAGTATATGTGAACCGTGAACTTCCAGATGTTCAAGCTGGATTTATAAAAGGCAGAAGAACCAGAGATCAAGTTGCCAACATCCTTTGGATCATAGAAAAAGCAAGAAAGCTCCAGAAAAGCACTTACTTATGCTTTATTGACTATGCCAAAGCCTTGGACGGTGTGGATCTCAACAAGATGTGGAAAATTCTTAAAGAGATGGGAATACCATACCACCTTATCTTCCTCCTGAGAAATGTGTATACAGGTCAAGAAGGAACAGTTACAACTGAACATGGAATAATGGACTCGTTCCAAATTGGGAAAGGAGTATGTAAAGGCTGTGTATTGTTTATTTAACTTATATGCTGAGTGAAAGTTAAACTGAAAGTGTTAGTCACTCAGTCGTGTCTCTTTGTGACCCCATGGACTGCAGTCCACCAGGCTCCTCTGTCTATGCAATTCTCCAGGCAAGAATACTGAAGTGAGTTACCATTTCCTTCTCCAGGGGATCTTCCCCACCCAGGGATCAAACCTGGGTCTCCCACATTGCAGGCAGACTGTTTACCAACTGAGCCATCAGGAGAGATTATGCAGAATATATTAGGTGAAATGCCAGGCTGGATGAAGGATAACCTGACATCAAGATTGCCAGGAGAGATATCAATAATTTCAGATACACAGATGAAATCACGCTTATGGCAGAAAGTGAATAAGAACTAAAGAGACGCTTAATGAAAGTGAAAGAGGAGAGTGAAAAAGTTGGCTTAAAGGTCAACATTCAGAAAACTAAGATCATGGCATTCAGTCCCATCACTTCATAGCAGATAGATGGGGAAACAGTAGAAACAGTGGCTGACTTTATTTCGGGGGCTCCAAAATCACTGCAGATGGTAACTACAGCCGTGAAATTAAAAGACACTTACTCCTTGGAATGAAAGTTAGGACCAACTTAGACAGCATATTAAAAAGCAGAGACATTGCCAACAAAGGTCCGTCTAGTCAAAGCTATGGTTTTTCTGGTAGTCATGTATGGATGTGAGAGTTGGACTATAAAGAAAGCTGAGCACCAAAGAATTGATGCTTTTGAATTGTGGTGTTGGAGAAGACTCTTGAGAGTGCCTTGAACTGCAAGGAGGTCCCACCAGTCAATCCTAAAGGAAATCAATCTTGAGTATTCACTGGAAGGGCTGATGCTGAAGCTAAAACTTCAACACTTTGGCCACCTGATGCGAAGAACTGACTCACTAGAAAAGACCCTGATGCTGGGAAAGATTGAAGACAGGAGGATAAGGGAACGACAGAGGATGAGATGGTTGGATGGCATCACTGACTCGATGGACATGGGTTTGGGTGGACTCCAGTAGTTGATGATGTACAAGGAGGCTAGAGTGCTGCAGTTCACGGGGTCATAAAGAGTTGTAAAGGACTGAGCAACTGAAGTGAACTGAACTGAAATTTGTCTATTTAGACTGATGTGATCTATATCTTATTATCAATGTAGATTCAAAGTGAGGACTTTGAATTAAAATATCAAAGAATATCAGAGACAATTATGAACAAAAGACGAAGAAGGAATGGCAGGATTGGTGGATGAGGGGACTATACTATTTCAGTTTGTGGTGTATTGACCTTGATAAGAGATGGGAATACCAGACCATCTGACCTGCCTCTTGAGAAATCTATATGCAGGTCAGGAAGCAACAGTTAGAACTGGACATGGAACTACAGACTGGTTTCAAGTAGGAAAATAGTACGTCAGGGCTGTATATTGTCACCCTGCTTATTTAACTTCTATGCAGAGTACATCATGAGAAACACTGGACTGGAAGAAACACAAGCTGGAATCAAGATTGCCAGGAGAAATATCAATAACCTCAGATATGCAGATGACACCACCCTTATGGCAGAAAGTGAAGAGGAACTAAAAAGCCTCTTGATGAAAGTGAAAGAGGAGAAGCTTAAAGCTCAACATTCAGAAAATGAAGATCATGGCATCCGGTCCCATCACTTCATGGGAAATAAATGGGGAAACAGTGGAAACAGTGTCAGACTTTATTTTGGGGGGCTCCAAAATCACTGACGATGCTGACTGCAGCCATGAAATTAAAAGATGCTTAGTCCTTGGAAGAAAAGTTATGACCAGTCTTGATAACATATTCAAAAGCAGAGACATTTATTTGCCGACTAAGGTCCATCTAGTCAAGGCTATGGTTTTTCCTGTGGTCAAGTATGGATGTGAGAGTTGGACTGCAAAGAAGGCTGAGCACCAAAGAATTGATGCTTTTGAAGTGTGGTGTTGGAGAAGACTCTTGAGAGTCCCTTGAACTGCAAGGAGATCCAGCCAGTCCATTCTGAAGGAGATCAACCCTGGGATTTCTTTGGAGGGAATGATGCTAAAGTTGAAACTCCAGTACTTTGGCCACCTCATGCGAAGAATTGACTCATTGGAAAAGACTCTGATGCTGGGAAGGATTGGGGGCAGCAGGACAAGGGAATGACAGAGGATGAGATGGCTGGATGGCATCATTGACTCAATGGACATGAGTCTGAGTGAACTCCAGGAGATGGTGATAGACATGGAGGCTTGGCGTGCTGTGATTCATGGAGTCGCAAAAGTTGGACATGACTGAGCGAATGAACTGAACTGAACTGAAGGCTTTGAATCATCTAGTTAGAAATGTTTAACTTAAATCTGGATGTAATAGTGCTCTGGAGAGAGAGCTATTTTATAAAGGTATTTTTCAACTTGTTACTTTAGGTTACAATAATAAACCACTTTCAGTCCTTTAAAGCATGATCAGTATGGTTTGGTAGGAAGGCTCTGCTCATTAAAGACATGAACACTGGCTGACAGTCTAACCAATGCATAATTCCATCACCTCCGTAAGGGACTTCCGGCAGAAAAAGAAAACCCAGAGAACTCTTGACTGCCTCTTAATTGTTTCCATCTGGAATTGATGTGTATTACATTTCATGAGTCAAAGCGGAACAAAAGGTCAGTCCTAGTTTAAATAGGGCAGGAAATATAACTGTCTTTGGGGTCTGCATCAACATAGTTGAAAACATTAGCGACCACTACCAACATCTACCTAAAGAGACCTGTGAGACACTTGTGTATTAATGATAGCTTAAATCATATAAATGTGTGAGATTACATAGTGATATCAAGTAAAAAGTGCATACAGTGGGAAAAATCTTAAAGAATGCCAAGTTTAGCAGTCATTCTCTGGAAGAGTAATCCACTCTTTATTAGGGTAAGTGAAACCTTTTTATAAAATTAAATTGATAAATAGTAATGCTAGAAGGAAAATATATAAAAGATGAACTTTAAATTAAGCAAATGCTCATTGAAAAATCTGAGTGATTTTATTTTCAACTTATATTATGGTTTCTTTTATATTGTATACTCTGCTAAGTATGATATCAGTGTTGAAATAATAGCAATAATAATAATAAAGATGAGCTAATATTTTGTAATGGGCAAGTATTTTGATATTTGTATTTCAGTATTCATAATTGCTTGCTAGTTAAAAATTGTAGATTTTATTAACATATATAAAATCCTCTTTTCTTAATTTATCTCCAAACATCATCAACTATAACAATTTAAGATCAACTTTCTAATCAGAAAAAACCACATTCAAATCCCCTATTATTTATGAGATGTTTGATTTGAGCAAGTAGCATAACATGTATAAATCTTAATTAATTTAAACAAATGTAAACAATTAATTGTTGACATTTTATAAAATGAAAATAAAATTTTATTGTACAGCTTAAGTGATACACTCTATGTACAATAAAATAGATCAATATATATGAAGTTAATTTTTATATCATTTTATGCAATAATTTGGTGAACAAGTATTTTATTTCCTTGATTGACCATCCTGCTAATGATTTCATTACTTATGTCTGTTTTGCTCTCCCAGAGAATATAGCTGTTTTTTTGATTGTTGTTGTGTTCTTATTTTGAAAACTTAAATTTGTGGTTATACATATCAGCCTTTTTGTGAGTTGGATACTAGCTAAACTATATATTATTTCAAATAAAATTTACAAAAATAAGACTAATATAATATACTTTAACAAGAAATTGTGGTCTATCTGTTTTCTACTGAAAGGAACCTGGAAATCTGACTTTGCTATTTATTCTGTGACCTTGAGCATGCTGTTTGCCTTTAGAGATTATTATTTCATTTGTAAAATAAGAGTGGATGGACTATATGATCTTGAAATCTTGATCAATTCTTTTATTCTTTGATTTCAGTGGATTACTCTAATAAAATTCTCTAGCTTTTTACATTTTATTTGATTAAATCAAAATGTGTGAATGGCTTCTGAATTGTTTAGAATGTATTTTTCTATTAGCTTAAAATATTGAAGCAGTTCTCTTTTGTATATTTATTATTTCAAGACAGAGAAGGCGTAGAAATGGCATATTCCGTTTGTTTATGACATATTTGAATGAATAATGCAAAGACAAGAGTATGATAAAAGACTACAAAACATTCACATATCTTTTTTTTATACTAATAAAACACCACAATGTCAAAATCAGTGTCTGTAAAAATATTGCTTTTTGGTGGCTCAGACGGTAAAGCGTTTGTCTACAATGCGGGAGACCTGGGTTCGATCCCTGGGTCAGGAAGATCCCCTGGAGAAGGAAATGGCAGTCCACTCCAGTACTATTGCCTGGAAAATCCCATGGACAGAGGAGCCTGGTAGGCTACAGTCCATGGGGTCGCAAAGAGTCGGACATGACTGATCGACTTCACTTCCTATGGGGTTATAGAAGGTAATTTATTAGTAACAATGACATTTTTTATACTTATCTATTAATTATTAAAAAGTCAATTCATGTCATTAAAAAATTCTAATTAATGAAAAATTATTCTATGTTTTTTTAATCAACAAATGCAATTAATTTTATATATGGCATTCTCATTATTACACGGCTTGTAATTTTCTCACCATGGTCTAATTTAGACTTGTTGAACAATGAAGTAATAATCCAAATAAAAAATGATATTAGTGTCCACAGTAGATATCATCTACTCATACTCTTTGGATATCACATAAGAGCTTCAGGTCATTTTCTTCAGTTCAGATTAGTTCATCCACTCAGTTGTGTCTGACTCTTTGTGACCCCATGAACCGCAGGACACCAGGCCTCCCTGTCCATCACCAACTCCCGGAGTATACTCAGACTTATGTCCATAGAGTCGGTGATGCCATCCAGCCATCTCATCCTCTGTCATTCCCTTCTCCTCCTGCCCCCAATCCCTCCCAACATCAGAGTCTTTTTCATTGAGTAACTCTTAGCATGAGGTGGCCAAAGAAAGTACTGGAGTTTCACCTTTAGCATCATTCCTTCCAAAGAAATCCCAGGGTTGATCTTCAGAATGGACTGGTTGGATCTCCTTGCAGTCCAAGGGACTCTCAAGAGTCTTCTCCAACACCACACTTCAAAAGCATCAATTCTTTGGTGCTCAGCCTTCTTTGCAGTCCAACTCTCACATCCATACATGACCACAGGAAAAATCATAGCCTTGACTAGACGGACCTTAGTCGGCAAAGTAATGTCTCTGCTTTTGAATATGCTCTCTAGGTTGCTCATAAATTTTCTTCCAAGGAGTAAGCGTCTTTTAATTTCATGGTTGCAGTCACCAACTCCAGTGATTTTGGAGCCCCCCAAAATAAAGTCTGACACTGTTTCCACTGTTTCTCCATCTATTTCCCATGAAGTGATGGGACCAGATGCCATGATCTTTGTTTTCTGAATGTTGAGCTTTAAGCCAACTTCTTCGCTCTCCTCTTTCATTTTCATCAAAAGGCTTTTTAGCTCCTCTTCACTTTCTGCCATAAGGGTGGTGTCATCTGTATATGTAGGTTATTGATATTTCTCCCGGCAATCTTGATTCCAGCTTGTGTTTCTTCCAGTCCAGCATTTCTCATGATGTACTCTGCATAGAAGTAAAATAAGCAGGGTGACAATATACAGCCTTGACAAGCTCCTTTTCCTATTTGGAACCAGTCTGTCATTCCATGTCCAGTTCTAACTGTTGCTTCCTGACCTGCATACAGATTTCTCAAGAGGCAGGTCAGGTGGTCTGGTACTCCAATCTCTTTCACAATTTTCCACAATTTTTTGTGATCCACACAGTCAAAGGCTTTGGCATAGTAAATAAAGCAGAAATAGATGTTTTTCTGAAACTCTCTTGCTTTTTCCATGATCCAGTGGATGTTGGCACTTTCATCTCTGGTTCCTCTGCCTTTTCTAAAACCAGCTTGAACATCAGGGAGTTCATGGTTCACATATTGCTGAAGCCTGGCTTGGAGAATTTTGAGCATTACTGTACAAGCATGTGAGATGAGTGCAATTGTGCGGTAGTTTGAGCATTCTTTGACATTGCCTTTCTTTGGGATTGGAATGAAAACTGACCTTTTCCAGTCCTGTGGCCACTGCAGAGTTTTCCAAATTTGCTGGCATATTGAGTGCAGCACTTTCACAGCATCATCTTTCAGGATTTGAAACAGCTCAACTGGAATTCCATCACCTCCACTAGCTTTGTTCATAGTGATGCTTTCTAAGGCCCACTCGACTTCACATTCCAAGATGTTTGGCTCTAGATTAGTGATCACACCATCATGATTACATGGGTCGTGAAGATCTTTTTTGTACAGTTCTTCTATGTATTCTTGCCACCTCTTCTTAATATCTTCTGCTTCTGTTAGATCCAGACCATTTCTGTCCTTTATCGAGCTCATCTTTTCCTGAAATGTTCCCTTGGTATCTCTAATTTTCTTGAAGAGATCTCTAGTCTTTCCCATTCTGTTGTTTTCCTCTATTTCTTTGCACTGATCGCTGAAGAAGGCTTTCTTATCTCTTCTTGCTATTCCTTGGAACTCTGCATTCAGATGCTTGTATGTTTCCTTTTCTCCTTTGCTTTGCCTCTCTTCTTTTCATAGCTATTTGTAAGGCCTTCCCAGACAGCCATTTTGCTTTTTTGCATTTCTTTACCATGGGGATGGTCTTGATCCCTATCTCCTGTACAATATATTTCATGGCTGCAGTCAGCATCATCAGTGATTTTGGAGTCCCAAAAAATAAAGTCTGACACTATTTCCCCATCTATTTCCCATGAAGTGATGGGACCAGATGCCATAATCTTCATTTTCTGAATGTTGAACTCTAAGCCAACTTTTTCACTCTCTTCTTTCACTTTCATCAAGAGGCTTTTTAGGTCCTCTTCACTTTCTGCTGTAAGGGTGGTATCCTCTGCATATCTGAGGTGATTGATATTTCTCTCCACAATCTTGATTCTAGCTTGTGCTTTTTCCAGCCCAGCATTTCTCATGATGCACTCGGCATATAAGTTAAATAAGCAAAGTGACAGTATACAGCCTTGACATACTCCTTTTCCTATTTGGAACCAGTCTGTTGCTCCATGTCCATTTCTAACTTTTTCTTCATGTTAATGCTAATATCTAGTGAAGTTTCTTTACCAACACATTGTATTAATTAACTGGAATAAAGTATGTCAAAGTACTTTTCCAACTATGCAATACTACTTAAGCTGCTAAAGTGAGTTGAAAACAATTTAAATAACTTCTAATATCAATTCTAGTGAATGAAAGTAGGCTCAGGGGACAAAAAGCTACAAAGTTCATGTGATGGTGAAAAAAAAAATGCACACATAGTTTTAGACAATTTTATGTACCTTTGAGAGGGGAAGTATTCAGTCTAATTTATTCAGTCAAGATCTTTCTCCCAACCGTCCCCAAGGAGACCTACAGTCTTTTGTAAAAGTAACTCTCTATTAGGGGAAAGGAAATAGTCAGAAATCTTGGGAAATTTTGGACACAGTTCTGAAATGAGACTATCTTAGAAGACTCAAAATGTCACTACTGTCCAGGAGTCAGAACAGAATCTTATTGAGCCCAGGTAATGACTCAAGTTTTACTTTAAATCTCTATCAATCTGGGCCCAGTGGATTCCCAGTCCACCCTATGATTATTTCCCCAGTTCCAGGGTGCATATTTGACATAGATATTTTCAAGAGTTGGCAGAATCCACACATTAGTTAATTGACTTGTGCAATGAAGGCTAATAGGATATAAAAAGTGAAGTGGAGATCACTAGAATTACATCTACCTAGTAAAATGAGAAATGCAATTAAACATTCTTTGAATGATTATAAAAATGTGTCCACCATAAAGGATTTGAATGATGTAGGGGTGGTGATTCTTACCACACCCCCATGCAACTCACCTATTTGTCCTGTGAAGAAGAATCTTGGATGGCGACAGTAACTTATCACAAATTTGACCAGGTGGTGACTCCAATCACAGTTGCTGTACTCAATGTTGTTTTCATGTTTTGACAAATTAACATACACCTGGACTTCTCTGGTGTCTCAGAAGGTAAAGAGTCCACCTACAATGTAGGTGACATGGGTTCAATCCCTGGGTTAGGAACATCCCCAAGGGGAGGAAATGGTAACACACTCCAGTATTCTTTTCTGGGACAGAGGAGCCTGGTGGGCTATGGTTCAAGGGGTTGCAAAGAAACAGAAGAGACTTAATGAATAACACTTTCCTTTCTAGAACCTGATGTGCAGCCACTGATCCAGAAAATTACTTTCTTCTATGCCTATCAATAAGGTACACTAGAAACAGTTAGCTTTCAGCCAGCATAACCAGAATCACATCTTCAGGGTCCTAGGGTATATCAAGTCTCCAATCCTATGTCGTTATTTAGTCAGCAGGGTTCTTTTGTATTTCCTTTACACAAAATATCAACACTGGTCCATTACATTGATTATATTATGCTGACTGAACTTAGTGAGCAAGAAACAGCAACAATTTTGATACATTTTTAAGACATTTCAGTATCAGAGGATGAGAAATAAATCTGACAAAGTTTATTATCTTTCTACCTCAGTGAAATTACTAGGGGTCTTGTAGTGTAGGGATTTCCCTAGTAGCTCAGCTGGTAAAGAATCCACCTGCAATGCAGGATACCTGAATTCGATCCCTGAGTTGGGAAGATCCCTTGGAGAAGGGAACAGCTACCCACTCCAGCATTCTGGCATGGAGAATCCCATGGACTATATAGTCCATGGAGTTGCAAAGAGCAGGACATGATTGAGCAACTTTCACTTTCACTTTTTCAGTACTGTGGGATAAGTCAAAATATCTCTTCCAAGGTAAAGGATAAAGATCCTCCTACAACCAAAAAAGAGACATGGTGCCTTTTGGATAGCTTTAGAACTTAGAGGTAACATATTCCTAGTATTCTTGCCTGGAGTATCTGCATGGATAGAGGAGACTGGCAGGATACAGTCTATGGGGTTGCAAATAGTTGGACATGACTGAGCAACTATGGACACAGCACATTGCATCATTTGAGTGTATTATTCCAGCCCATAAGGAGTTCCCTACAGTCAGTTGACATACAAATAGAAAGCCTTAAGCTCACTATGCAGATGGTTCTGTATGTGTAAATGCTAAGTCGCTTCAGTTGTGTCCAACTCTGTGCAGCCCCATAGATGGCAGCCCACGAGGCTCCCCTGTCTCTGAGATTCTCCAGACAAGAACACTGGAGTGGGTTTCCATTTCCTTCTCCAATGCATGAAAGTGAAAAGTGAAAGTGAAGTCGCTCAGTCGTGTCCGACTCTTAACGACTTCATGGACTGCAGCCTACCAGGCTCCTCTGTCCATGGGATTTTCCAGGCAAGAGTACTGGAGTGGGGTGCCATTGCCTTCTCCATCTGTATATGTAGGCACCACCCTAAAGTGGATAGCTGCAGTGCTACCATCTGGGACATCCATGAACGACAATGGTGAAGAGAAATTTGCCCAATAGGCAGAACTTCAATGAGGATTCCTACTTTTTCATTTTCCTGAAGGAAGGAATTACCTACAAGATGTGTGATTGTATACAAATTCATGAACTGTAGGCAATAGTTTGGCTGTATAGTCACAGACCTGAAGGAAGCATGATTAGGAAATTTGTGACAGGGAAACACGGTAAAGAATTATAAGTACAGACCTCTCTGAATAGGTAAATAACATGAGAATATTTTTGTCCCATATGGGTTCCCACCAAAGGGTAACATTAGCAGAGGAATAATTTAATAATCAAGTGCATAGGTTGGCCCATTCTATGAGGACTAGTCATACTCTTTTCCTGGTTGCCACTGTCCTTGCTGAATAGGATTATAATCAAAGTGGCCTTGATGATAGGAAGCTATGCTTGAGCGAAGTAGTGTGGATTTTGATTCACTAAGGCTGACCTGGTAATAGCTACTGCTTAATGTACAGTCTGCCAGCAGTAAAGAGCAATACTGAATTCTCAATATAGCACTGCTTTTCAGAGTAATCACCCAGCTACCTGGTTGCAGGTACACTACATTGAATTGCTACTATCATGGAAGGAGCAAGATTTTGTTCTTATAAATAGACATTTATTCTCCATACAAATGTGCCTTCCGTCCATGCCAAAATGTCTGTCCATAGATTTCCATGATGCCTTATCTACCATCATTACATTCCACATGGCATTGCTTTTGTAAGAAGTTCTCTTCATAGTAAAGGCAGGATTGTAATAGTCACAATCTCAAGGTATCAACTGGTCTTACCATATTACCCATAGTCCTGAAGCAGTTTGCTCAACAGAATTGTGGAAAAACCTTTTGAAGATCTAGTTACAGTGTCAGTTAAGTGGGAATATTTTGCAGTACTGGGGCAAGGTCTTCACTGAGACTGTATATGCTCTGAATCAACATAGCTAGGATTTACAGGTCCAAGAATGAACTGGTAAAAATAAGAGTGGTAACATTCACTGTTATCCTTAGTGACACACTAGCACAATTTCTCTTCCTCTCGTCATGACTTTATTCTCTGATGACTTCAGTTCAGTCGCTCAGTCGTGTCCTACTCTTTGTGACCCCATGAATCACAGCACACCAGCCCTCCCTGTCCATCACCAACTCCTGGAGTTCATTCAGACTCATGTCCACAGTCAGTGATGCCATCCAGCCATCTCATTCTCTATCGTCCCCTTCTCCTTCTACCCCAATCCCTCCCAGCATCAGAGTCTTTTTCAATGAGTCAACTGTTCCCATGAGGTGGCCAAAGTACTGGAGTTTCAGCTTTAGCATCATTCCTTCCAAAGAAATCCCAGGGCTGATCTCCTTCAGAATGGACTGGTTGGATATCCTTGCAGTACAAGGGACTCTCAAGAGTCTTCTCCAACACCACAGTTCAAAAGCATCAGTTCTTCAGTGCTCAGCTTTCTTCACAGTCCAATTCTCACATTCATACATCACCATTGGAAAAACCATAGCCTTGACTAAATGGACCTTTGTTGGCAAAGTAATGTCTCTGCTTTTGAATATACTATCTAGTTTGGTCATAACTTTCCTCCCAAGGAGTAAGTGTCTTTTAATTTCGTGGCTGCAGTCACCATCTGCAGTGATCTTGGAGCCCAAAAAAATAAAGTCTGACACTGTTTCCACTGTTTCCAGTGATAGGGCCAGATACCATGATCTTCGTTTTCTGAATGTTGAGCTTTAAGCCAACTTTTTCGCTCTCCACTTTCACTTTCATCAAGAGGCTTTTTAGTTCCTCTTCACTTTTTGCCATAACGGTGGTGTCATCTGCATATCTGAAGTGACTGATATTTCTCCTGGCAATCTTGATTCCAGCTGTGCTTCTTCCAGCCCAGCGTTTCTCATGATGTACTCTGCATATAAGTTAAATAAGCAGGGTGACAATATACAGCCTTGATGTACTCCTTTTCCTATTTGGAACCAGTCTGTTTTTCCATGTCCAGTTCTAACTGTTGCTTCCTGACCTGCATACAAATTTTTCAAGAGGCAGGTCAGGTGGTCTGGTATTCCCATCTTTCAGAATACCATCTTAATTCCAAAAGGAGGACACTTCCATCAGAAAGAACCATAATAAATCCATTGAACTGAAAGTTAAGGCTGCCACTCAGCAAATAGGACTCCTCATCTTTCTTTATTAACAAATAAAAGATTTACTATACTGGGTGGTGTAAGTGATCCTGACTACCAAGGAGAAATTGAACCACTCTTCCTCAACAGAAGGGAGGAAGAGTATGTCTAGAATAAAGAGAGCTCTTAAAATATCTCTTAGTATCATCCTTTGATTGAAGTCATTGATAAACTACTTATTAACCAAATACAGGCAGAACTACTAGGGGCCCAGGCCCTTCATAAATGAGAGTTTGGATAACCTCACAACATAATTTATCACAAATAACTGAGATTCTAGATGAAAGCAAAAGAAATAAAGAAAGAATAGTGAAAGAAAGCAGTTCTAAATACCAGCTATGACCTCATGACCAATATAATCACAGATTGTAATCATCATCACCATAAATATTTCCTCCTTATTTTATTATGTGTTGCATACATATGGGTATGAACAATATCTTTGTTTCCTTCCTTGTCTGTACAGAGGTACACATCATATAACATAAGAAGTATTGATTTTGTGTTATGATATTTAAGCTATAGGATATCTTAAATTATCTATATTTAAGATATAGACTATTCAGGGACTCTGCATCCTTTTCTGTGGAAAAGATTTTCATGTTTTTGACCCTACACAGAATAGTTTTATCAAGTTATATGAAAGTATGACCTTGCTTTATTATTTTATTGTCTTTACTTGGAGATCAAATATGATATGAGGACATGTGTATGACTGTCAATATGCCTGGGCTATAGGGTACCCAGATATTTGGTTAAACACTATGCTATATATATAACACTGTGAGGGTGTTTTTGATGATATTAACATTTAAATTGAGTGTGGCATTTGAGTAAAGTAGATTGCCCTCCATAATGTGAATGGGCCTCACATAATCAGTTGAAGGCCTGAATAGAACTAAAAGATACTCTGTTCACCAGCAGACTGCTTTCAGCTTCATCTGCAACACTGGCTCTTCCTAATATTAGAGTATACAGACTTCAGAAGAAAGACATTAATGTCAAGAGAACGAAGTTTGTCCTCATTCTCATGGTTAAAGTTCTGAGTGCCCTTTTGGCTCAGAATTTGCTTCAAAATGAGAAATTAATGCAGGGTTTTTCTTGACATGAAATGTTAAAGACTGAAGATAGGAAGAAATGTCCAAAGATAAGTAATCCATGTGAAAAAAAAAAAAAAGAAAAGAAAAGAATCCCAATTGGATGAATCTCATATTACCAAAAATGGGGATCTAGGCATAAAAATAATTTTTAAAAAAATAAATTGTATTTTTGAGACAAGAAGTTAATTCTTGTTTTGATTTATCTTTGGGATACTAACTGAAAATCAAGGATGAGGGGGTACATTTTTGTCTACCATGCACCCTTCTTACCACTGGAAACTTTTCCTTTCTTATGCCATGTGCTTCTTTCTGATGGCACTCCCAATCATATGGCACCATCTTTCTCCTGGCAATAGGCATCACTGTGGAATGCAAAGGGACTATTTAGAATCCTTTCAATATATACCAGATAGTCATACAGTAAATCACAAGCAAAAAGAAAAGGACTTGGGTTTCCAGTAGCTATCTTCCCTTCTGTATGGTAGACTAAGCCATCATTGAAAAATGTGAATAAACGAGAGTAAATTCCAAGACCAAGCAGAGTCAAGATACTAAAGGGGCCAGGAAGAACTCTTTTGGCCTTTTGTGCCCTGAGTCCATAATGCACATTAACATCATTTAAACTTGTCTCAAGGCATGCCACTCATTTTCCCCTCAACCAATAAAATATATCTAGTAGACTTCCCTGGTGGCTCAGACAGTTAAGTGCCTGTCAACAATGTGGGAGACCCGGGTTTGATCCCTGGGTCGGGAAGATCCCCTGGAGAAGGAAATGGCAATCCACTCTAGTACTGTTGCTTGGAAAATCCCATGGACAGAGGAGCCTGGTAGGGTACAGTCCATGGAGTCTCAAAGAGTCAGACACAACTTAGCAACTTCACTTAATATATAATAACATAATATATAGCCAGGAATTGTTCTCAGTGATACTAATATCTTAGAGAAAATGTGGGAAATATTCCTACCTATATTAAGATGCAGAAACTTGGAGCGAAGCTGAAATTTCTGAGGTGAGTTTCTAGTACTCAAAATGGGAAAAAGCTCTATCATGGTCTTTAAGCTTTATTTCAACTAAGGAATATATGAGCAAGAGGCCAGGGAGCTAGAAGGTCATTTAGGGATTCCATAAATATGTAGACAGAATGTTTATGGTCACACTATGAGATAGTATTCATGTCATTGCAAAGTAGATTTCATTTCAGCAATCAAATTTCTTTGGCTCCAAAATCACTGCTTATGGTTACTGCAGGCATGAAATTAAAAGATACTTGCTCCTTGAAAGAAAACCTATGACCAACCTAGACAGCATATTAAAAAGCAGAGACATTATTTGGCCGACAAAAGTCCGTCTAATCAAAGCTATGGTTTTTCCAGTAGTCATGTATGGATGTGAGAGTTGGACTATAAAGAAAGCTGAGTGCCAAAGAATTGATGCTTTTGAATTGTGGTGTTGAAGAAGACACTTGAAAGTCCCTTGGATAGCAAGGAGATCCAAACAGTCAATCCTAAATGAAATCAGTCCTGAATATTCATTGGAAGGACTGATGCTGAAGCTGAAACTCCAATAATTTGGCAACCTGATGCAGAGAACTGACTCACTGAAAAAGACCATGATGCTGGGAAAGATTTAAGGCAGGAGGAGAAAGGGATGACAGAGGATGAAGTAGTTGGATGGCATTCCTGACTTGATGGACATGAGTTTGAGCAAGCTCTGGGGGTAGGTGGTAGACAGAAAAGCCTGGTGTGCTGCAGTCCATGGGGTCACGAAGAGTCAGACATGATTGAGCAACTGAATTGACTGAATCAGATATTCCAGGGGGGAAAAAAGGGGGGTTGATATAAATTAAGTGATGGTTCAAGTGTGCTGTTTTACCAGAAACAAAATTTCTATTCATAATACCCCATCTTCATTTTGGATGGATTATATGTCCAGGCTTCCCAGGTGGTGCTAATGCTAAAGAACCTACCTGCTAATACAGAAGATGAAAGAGACTCGGGTTCAACCCCTGGGTCAGGAAGATCCCCTGGAGGAGGGCATGGCAACTCACTCCAGTGTTCTTGCCTGGAGAATCCCATGGTCAGAGGAGCCTGGAGGTCTACACACCATAGGGTCGCATAGAGTCAGACACATCTGAAGTGACTTAGCACATGCACATATATCAAACAGCCTAGATGTAATTATCTTAGCCTCTCAGCACTTCACTGCAGTTCCTTTATTTATCTGTGAGTGATTAAATGACAGTAAAGAAAATCATTACATGAATCCCAGGTGAGGCCTTTTATAAGTGAAGACTCATTTTATAATGCAATTTGCCCTTCTTTATTTACTTATTTTGTAAATTAGGAGTTTTATACATGACATTTTCATAAAAATTAAAATCAGGAGGGCTCACTTCTAATTTTTCAAGTAATATTGAGCTGAGACATAATGTTATAATACTATTAATGGCAACACATAACATGACAAATTATTCTTCTGAGTTACAAAATATAAGTGGTAAGAAAATATAAAAACCTGTTAGTACTCAGAAGATGTTTTGTACAGAGTTCAAGCTCTGAACTCTTAGTAGCAAAATAATAATAATTACTATTTGGTCATGAGCTGAGCTAACATTAAAAGGAGCACAGACCTTTTTTTTTTTTTTTTTTCCCTCAGTGAATGAAAACTTGTAATCTTTCTAAGTAAGAATAAAGGATGTAAGGACTTTTTATTTCTGAGGGTGTTTCTGAGGTATTAGAAACATATAAATAATAAAGTCTCTTTGTTGTCATAGTCATGCCTGACATTTTGCATGCTTTATTCTTTCTTTAATGGGTGAAATGCCTTTATTCTTCTATTTCCAGAAACTACAACTAGAGACAAAGACTGCAAAGTGAATGCCCTGAATTTGCTGGTACTTTAATTGGATTAGAAGTGTCTTTGATGTTGAGAAAATTTTGTGTTTAATCATTAAGCTTATACAAGACAAGATCTACTCTAGGTAAGCCTGTGGATGTGGTTAAGAACCTCTTCAGCACCCTTAATCAGACCCTGCCTAATGTGCAGGGTTCAGATTCCTTTCCTACAACGTGGCACTGTTCAAGTTTGAGATCTGAGGTCAGAATTGTTTAAGGACTCAGTGTGAAAAAACTAGCATTCAGTATCAATATTTTCTTACCCAGTGTGAGCCATTCCCTGGTGTTCCCTGATATTCTGGTCTGCCAGCTTCTTATGAGGTGACCTGTTAGTATTTGAAGTTAGATTCATTTTGCAATGACTATCCCATTCCAGGCAAAATGTCTATTTTTAGGATTTGCAAACTCACAACTTGCCCTATTCTTCTACAGCCAACTTCATGTTTATCTCCGAGTATCTAGCATCTCTTTTCTGCATTTCTCCAGTATACAAGTGATCCACTTGCATTAGCCTACATTCACAGATCATGTTCTATGAGCTAGACTCTACCCTTCCATTCCTCAACACAAACCCAATTCAGCCTCATTTAAAAGGATGAATAAATTACTATGTTTACTAATAACAGCTCACTTCCTTTCCTATCCTATAAGTATTACTCATAAGTTAAGGAGATTGAGTTGGAAAAGCTTGTATCCATCCTTCCTTTGATTTAAACCAGAGGGTTTTTTTTTTTTCACTCTGAGTTTTGTGAATTATCTTCTTAGTTGAGGGGAATTTAAGATAAGAATTCAAGTTTATTTAATACATGAGGGATCCTGTTTTTGGAGGGTTAGGAATTTTGACACCCATCACATCCATTCACATAAGAGTCAATTCTTAAATATTTTTTTACAAAAGAGAGTAGTTTGTTTCATAAAAATAAAACAAAACTTTTGAAAAAATGCCAAAGCTTGCTTTAATTAAGGAAGCCATTAATTAATAATGAAACACTATATCTTAGCAAAATATTAGTGAAATGTTAGCCTTAGAATGTAAACCAATTAAAAAATTCACCCTTTCTTTTTTTTTTTTTGTATTTTATTAAAAAAATTATTGGAGTATACTATTGTATTAGCTTTAGGTGTACAGCAAAATAAATCATTTATATAAACATATATATCCAGTCTTTTTTAGATTCTTTCCCATATAGTTCATTACAGAATATTGAGTAGAGTTCCCTGTGATATACAGTAGGCTCTTTACTGCAAATGGCATTGTTTTTATTTTTATTTTTTTATGGTTGAGTATTATTCCATTATATATGTACCACATTTCTTTATCCATTTCACTATTGATGAACATTTAGGTCACTCCCATTTCCTGGTTATTGTAAGTAGTGATGTAAAACAAAAAATACAACCATCAGAATGGGAGAAAATATTTACAATGAAGCAACTGACAAGGGATTAATCTCCAAATATACAAAGAGTTAAAAATATATAAACAACTCAATCAAAAACTAGGCAGATCTAAACAGACATTTCTCCAAAAAAGACGTATAGATGGCAAAAAAAGTCCATGAAGATATGCTCAGCCTTACTATTTATTAGAAAAATGCAAATCAAAACTACAGTGAAGTTACCACCTCACCCAGGTCAAAATTATCAAAAATCTACAAACTGTAAATTGTGAAGAGGGTGTAGAGAAAAGGGAAACCTCCTAGATTGTTGGTGGGAATGTAAACTGGTTCTCCCACTATGGAGAACAGTATGAAGGCTCCTTAAAAAACTAAAAATAGACCTACCATATGATCCAGCAATCCCACTCTTGGGCATATATCTGAAGAAAACCATATTTTGGAAAGATGAGTACATCCTTTCTAAATAACATCCTTTCTTTTCCTCCTTATCTTTTGGAAAAATCTCTGTTTTAGAATCTTGCAAAGAAGTCTGGAATTCTGTTTTTGATACTTTCCTATGGTCTCATTTCTTAATCGGTCCACAAACTTTTCAAGCTTCAGGACTTTTAACTTTCTGTTATTTTGTGTTCTTCTTTTCATTTGATTAGTTATATTTGTCAAGTAACAGGAGAAAGATAACATTTGGGTTCAAATATAGTGTCTGCAGTTATGTTTAACAGATACAAAATTCTAAATAAATGCTGTTTCTTACCTTCTTAACTTGCATAGCCTTAAAAAAATTACTTCCTTACATCCCTCACTGTACTCCTCTTTTCTTTCTTTTTCATTTCCTCTCAATCTTTCAGATTATTTTATATCTTTACCATCACTCCCTCTCCTCTTGTCAGTATCTTTCCTCCCTCTCTTTTTCTTTCCATCTATCTCAGAAGGAGAATTACCATTTCTGCTTGCAGTGAACTTTATAGTTCTAAGCTAGTACTAAGGAGAGGGCTGGTAATTTAGCCATGAGTGATGAACAACATGTCTGAATTCCCTGGTTAAATGGGAGAAAACGCAAATGTGATTGTCTTAAACATGCTTCATAAATACAGTTTTGTTTTTCACATAGAGAAACTAAGGTGCTTCTTTTGTAACAATAAACTGAGGTGGGGTCAAGTATGAAGGACTGAGAAAAAGACCAATATTTGGAGAACTTCAATTGAGAAAGTTGAAACTTGATAGAAATGCTTATAGAAATTTTGAGGCACTGGTTGGCTTTTAACAGGACAGTGAAAAAAACCTTTCAACTGCAGAGAGAATTGTAGAAGGCCAGAAGCCCACAGGTGTCTGGCTGGTTCATTGACACTCTCAGGGATGCATCAACTGATATTGAAAAGAAAGGAAAGGTTGACAATTATTTAAAAATCAGACTAACACGTAAGGAACTAAACTGAATTTAAGGGCAGAAAATAGCAAAGTGTTTTGGAACAGATGAGTTTGGTTATTCACATAGTTTGCCTCTTATGTTTTCCTAAGGATGGGAGAGGGATTGGGCTAAAAAGAACTGGGGAAAAATTTCCTCTCCTCTCAGGAATCTATTTGTAGGACATATATTAAGCTAATCTTAAAAATGTATTCCAATATATATCAAGTGCAGACAAATAATGTTTGATTCCACTTATAAGAGATACCTCAGTTCAGTTCAGTTGCTCAGTCGTGTCTGACTGTTTGCAACCGCATGAATCGCTGCACGCCAGGCCTCCCTGTCCATCATCAACTCCTGGAGTACACTCAGACTCACGTCCATCGAGTCAGTGATGCCATCCAGCCATCTCATCCTCTGTCGTCCCCTTCTCCTACTGCCTCCAGTCCCTCCTAGTGTCAGAGTCTTTCCAATGAGTCAGGTCTTCGCATAAGGTGGCCAAAGTACTGGTGTTTCAGCTTTAGTATCATTCCTTCCAAAGAAATCCCAGGGTTGATCTCCTTCAGAATGGACTGGTTGGATCCCCTTGCAGTTCAAGGGACTCTCAAGAGTCTTCTCCAACACCACATTCAAAAGCATCAATTCTTCGGTGCTCAGCCTTCTTCACAGTCCAACTCTCACATCCATATATGACCACTGGAAAAACCATAGCCTTGACTAGAGGGACCTTTGTTGGCAAAGTAATATTTCTGCTTTTCAATTTGCTATCTAGGTTTTTCATAACTTTTCTTCCAAGGAGTAAGTGTCTTTTCGTTTCATGGCTGCAGTCACCATCTGCAGTGATTTTGGAGCCCCCCAAAATAAAGTCTGATACTGTTTTCCCATCTATTTCCCATGAAGTGATGGGACCAGATGCCATGGTCTTTGTTTTCTGAATGTTGAGCTTTAAGCCAACTTTTTCACTCTCCACTTTCACTTTTATCAAGAGGCTTTTTAGTTCCTCTTCACTTTCTGCCATAAGGGTGGTGTCCTCTGCATATCTGAGGTGATTGATATTTCTCCCAGCAATCTTGATTCCAGCTTGTGTTTCTTCCAGCCCACCGTTTCTCATGATGTACTCTGCATAGAAGTTAAATAAGCAGGGTGACAATATACAGCCTTGACGGACTCCTTTTCCTATTTGGAACCAGTCTGTTGTTCCATGTCCAGTTCTAACTGTTGCTTCCTGACCTGCATATAGGTTTCTCAAGAGGCAGAACAGTCAAATTCATAGAATCAGAAAGTACACTGGTAGATGCCAGGAGCTGGGAGCTAGGGAATTGGGGGGGAAGGAAAGAGAGTTACTGTTTACTGGGGAGAGAGTTTTAGTTTAATAAGGTGAAAAATTCAGGAGATAGATAATGATGAGAGTTGTACAGCAGTGTGAAATTACTTAGGGCTATTAAACTGTACAGATAACTACAGCTAAAATTGTATGTGTTATGTGACTTTTATCACAATAAAAAACATTAAAGGTACCTTAATTTAAAAATTCTTTATCGCTAAAAGACACTAACTGAAACTTCAGTGACTTGTAATCTTTTTGCAATAGTAACAGCACATATCACTGATCAGAGATCACAAAAACAGATATTATAATAATGATTTTTTTTTAATATTGCAAGAATTACCAAAATGTGAGACAGTAACACAAATATAAGCAAATACTGTTGGAAAAATGGTGGTGATAGAGTTGCTCGACATAACATTGCCACAAACTTTTAATTTATTAGGAAAAAAAAAGAAAAACCCACAGTATCCATGAAACACAATAAAGCAAAGCTCAATGAAAAAAGGTGTACTTGCATATGATCAACTCTTTATTGATGCTGTTGGTTGGATGCCTTCTTTCCTACTTAAAAATATTCTCCTGATGAGCTTCACGTAGAATTGTTTTCCTTTCCTTCCCTCTCCAAATCTCCACCATGCCAATGAAAAATGGTCAAGCTGGAGAACAATGGAGCCATTACTTGCAAATGACTCATGTTACTATGCTAAAATGAATGTCTTCCTGGTAATAATCCTTTTGTGTTTTCTTACCAGCAATTTAGTATATTATATAAAACAACAGTTTTCATTTTCTGTTTGATCAAAATTTTCTCATTTTAAACCCTATGTAGAAACATGATATATACATCAAAAGTAATTCAAGAAGCATTGCAGAAAGGTGGAAATGAAGAACTTGCATGGCCTCCTCACTTTCATTTTCTCTCTTTCCAAAAATATCTTCCATGTGGCATCAGTCCATTCTTGAGCAAACTCTAGGAGATAATGGAAGACAGAGGAACCTGAAGTGTTGCAGTCCACGAGGTCACAAAGTGTCAGTCAGACATGACTTAGTGACTGAACAAAAGCAAAAAGATGTCATAATAAGTCAACTAGAGATCACTCATTGTTCTGTCAACTTCTCTTTTGCCTCTTGTGTGAGACAAAACCAGTCAAAGCATCGGTCTAAGATGAGGAGACAGTATGTTAATTTCAAAGAAATGCTCAACAAGCAGAAAACACAGAAGAAAGGCAAAGACAAATCTTCCATCAGCTTTCTTTTAAGCCACTTCAAATAAACACACTATATAAGTAAAATTAGTGTGCTTTTCTGAACTGAAAGCTGTAAGAAAAATCCTCCACGATTCCTCATCATCTGCTACTTAAACTGTCATCTCTCTTTACATAAATATCTTCTGTCTGTTTATTCAACAGTCAGCCTTTTGCACTATGGTAAGCCAGTCACAGTGTTAGGTACAAAGTAGGATTTTGAAGTGAAGAATTCAATTTGGACGCTTGTCATTTTTTTCAGGGATCTAGAATTATTGCCTTATCCCAATACTTATGGGAAATAATTTGTGTCATTTCTGAAGAAAAGTGTAAATCTCTACCCCTCAGTGGCTGCCTTATGTAAGAGAATAAAGAAGGTTTATATTATATTCAATCTAGTACCAGTTTGTCAGAATAAAATATGAGAAAGTTGGTAAGAAGAGGACAGAAAATATTTTTACTTTTTGCTTGAATGTGTCTTTGTACTCTTCCTCCATAGTTCCTCAGAGGTTAAAAGGAAAGAAAGAAAACTCTCATCACTCATATATTTCTGCTCAAGCAACCCTGAGGGCTACTTCCTGTTTTGCTGTGTGTGAATAATAGCCTGGTGCTGAGGGCAACTGGCTTGTGTTTTATTTTATTGTACTGCTGTAAAGCAATTTTGGTCTCCAATTGAACATTTCATTTCTTCTTTATTAAATTTCATGATTGTTCTTTCACCTCAGGTAGTTAGAGTATCAGCACTTGTATTTTTGGAGCACATTTTCTTCAATGTAAGTACTTATCATAAAGAACCTGGTGCTTTTCAGTACAAGAAATCCAGGCAGGATAAGCTGGAAATGGGTACTTAGACCTTGGAAGGGCAGAGTGCAGGCACTTGTCTAATAGAGAGGGAGGATGGTGAACTGAAATAATGCAGGGCAGATCAATGTGATGCCTAATCAATGTGGCAAAAAGGTCAAATCTTCATGGTTGAGATGTGATTGATAATGGTCTTCATGTCTGTGAACAGTCATTAGAGAGGGAATGAATGTGAACTCTGCTGAGGTTGAAGGCAAAGGACAAAAGCTACAAGTGAGTATAATAGATTTAAGGCCAAGTTCAAATGTTACCTTTTCTATCAAGTCTTCTCTGACTCCATCAGCCCCCACTAGTCTTTCTCTTTAATGAGCTTGTATATTGCTTCCTTGGAGAAGGAAATGACAACCCACTCTGGTATTCTTGCCTGAAAAGTTCCATGGACAGAGGTGCCTGGTGGACTAGAGTCCATGGGGCCGCAAAGAGTCAGACATGACTCAGCAACTGAACAATTACCAACATTCTGGATTGTAATACAAAGCTTTGCATATCTATTTGGCTTCCCAGCTGGTGATGTGCTAAAGAATCTGCCTGCCAATGCAGGAGATATAAGATACACGGGTTCAATCCCTGGGTGGAAAAGATCCTTGGAGAAGAAAATGGCAACCCACTTCACTATTCTTTCCTCCAAAATTCTCTGGACAGAGGAATCTGGTGGACTACAGTCCATGGGATCACAAAGAGTCCGACATGACTGAGCACACACACTGCATATTGCTTCCCTCACTGCTGCATGATTTAACATTTAATCGTTTTTTGTAGTATTTGTTTTTCTTTTTAAAACGTTTTTATACCTTATGTTACTGGTTTAGATGATATACCTTATTGCTTATCTAGCCTGCAAGGCTATAAAAACAGTGATGTCATCAAAAATATAACCTGGTGTGGTAGAATATTAAAGCAACCATACTAATTGTGTAAAGTACCACGATTATAACATTTAAAACATGAATCTGCATTTCACAGATTTATGTAATTTACTTAAGTATTGATATTAAAATCTAAACACTAGATATATAAACCCCTGCAACTCACATTTATTCTATTATAAAGAAACACTGGAATTCTATTGAAAATATCAGAATTCTACTCTGAACATGATTCCCTTTTTTGTTGTCCACTGTGGATTTTCATTGCCTTTTCCTGAGCCTGCATTTCATCACTCATAGCACAGAAACAATAGCTCATGTCAAAATTCTTAATATGGTTGAAATTTCAACAAAATCATAACAAATAACAAGAAATTATAAATTTAAAAATATTACCCAAATTAAAGAATGATAACTCCTATCTTCTTTTATACCCCCTCAGTGCCAAAAACAGTGTTGATAGATGAAAGCCATTCAACTATTTTAAATGACATAGTTTTAAAAATGATGATGAAATGAGGAAATAATATTAATATTCAGTAAATAATAATATTCAGGAAGCAACCCTATAAAATATGCAAGCAATTCCAGAAGATTTTCATGCCGTTTTTAAAATTTAATTTCAGGTGTGTGTGTGTCTATTGTGTTGAGCAAGGTTGGTGAGTATACAAGGGAAGAAATGTTTTGATTTCTGGAAATAATCACATTAGCAGAGAATATGCACATAAAATATATTTATTCTACAAAATACAGTTGTTGATATATCATGTAATAAAATATAACTAAAGTTATTGCTTTGGTATGTTCAAGTTGTAATTGGGCCCCAAACAATAATTACTAAAAGCCAATATTTTTTGTTTAAAAAATGCTGGAATGTTACTTGACCCTTGTTTTCCATGTACCCTCTCCACTATCTAAGGCAAAATAATTTAAATTCAGTTTGCTGGAATCTGTTATTTTGAAATGCTAATTATGAGAGGCATCTAAATTGGTTGCTCCCTCTAAACCATGTCTTCCAGTACTCAGGTATTTATGTAATCAATCCTCTCTTTTGTTAACTCTGGGCTTTGCTGTACAGTTTGGTTTATGAATGGGACATTAGCATGACAACAAAAGAAGAGGTTTAAGGAGTAATTACATATGGGGGCTTGCCATCTTAGAACCTCCTCTCCTGAAAGACAGCTACCATTCTGCAAAGAAGCTCAGACTAGACTACTGAAAAGTGAGAGGAGACACAGAGAGAAGGAGACCTTGAAGGATGAAAGACCATCCTGGATATTCCAACATCAATTGAGCTTCTGTTTGAAGACAGCTTCTTGAATGACTTCAAACAAAATGTGAAGCAGAACTACCCACAGAATTATAATAATGAATTACTTAAAGACATTGCATTTTCTTTACTATACTTTGCTGTAACAGCTAAAACACTAAAACAATATTGATATAACACAAATTACAAGAAGAATTTCAATTTTCTATATCATGAAATTACTCATTTTTCCTCCTTTCTTCCACACTGTATTCTTTTCAAGAAAGTCAATGTGCCCAGGCCACAATTAAGAAGTAAGGACTTATGTGCCACGATTTTGAAATGTGAAGGGTCTAAAAAATTATTTGGAGTTTTGCAAGAAATACCTTCTTATATTCCCCTATTTATTATTTATTCAAGATTTTATTTATGCCAGTGTAGACATCAGATATTTGTTTTACACTGTAGGTGAAAATCCAATACAACTTTACAATTTTTTCCCTCAAATTGTTCTTCTTTTTGTCAATAGGTCTCTTTTGATTATCACAAGTATCCATTTGATATAAACTTACATTATTCTTCTTCTCTTTGTTCCTTTAATTGATTGTTTTTAACACTTTTTTTTTTTTTTTTTTGGCATTACAAGGTGCTGTAAGCTGTTCTTACATATTTCTTTCCTGAGTCCTAAAAGAAGCTATTTCTCTATGAACCCTGTTTTCTATTGGAAAATAGTATTTAAAATCAATGAAACATGACATATATTTACAATGAACCACTACTCAACTATAAAAGACAGTGAAATTTTTGCCATTTCCAGCAATAGGAATGGACTGGGAGGGCATTATGCTAAGTGAAATAAGTCAGACTGAAAAATAAAAATACTGTATGCTATCACTTAGATGTAGAATTTAAGCAATATAACAAACTAGTTAATATAATGAAAAAGAAGCTCACAAATATAGACAGCAGAGTAGAGGTTACCAGTGTAGGAGGAGAGTGTCAGTAAAGGGATGGGGAGCAGGAGGGAGAAACTATTGTATGTAAGATAGGCTCAAGGATTTATTGTACAACATGAGAAATATAGGAAATATTTTGCAATAATGGGAGAGAGTAACCTTTAAATTGTATACAATTTTTTTTTTTAAATAAAAATCATGGCACTAGGTTTGTTCATGCTACTTGAGTGTCAATGCTTCTAGGCCCTTTGAGCTGACAGAGAAAGGAAATCTATATGTGGAATGTAACCAAGGTACTTACAGATCTATATTTCTATTTGTTACCATCTTCATGTTTATTACATTTAAAATGAATGCATACTGAGGTCTCCTGCTCTAATCCAATACTACATGAATCACTCTATCAGGCTTCTCTGTAGCCTCCCACTCTAAAAGTGTGATAACTGTCTTCTACTGTTGCAAGAAGGGGGACCCCTTCCAGGGCCTACAACTGGGCTCTTGTCTAACACTCAGAAATGAATTGTCCAGGGAGATACATCTGCTGACAAAGCAAGAGATTTTATTGAGCAGTGGCACCCCACTCCAGTATTCTTGCCTGGAAAATCCCATGGGCGGAGAAGCCTGGTAGGCTGCAGTCCATGGGGTCGCTAAGAGCTGGGCATGACTGAGTGACTTCACTTTAAGTGAAGTACCTATGTTAAGTACCTATACAGGCTCATTTCTGCTCCTTTGCAAAGCGAATCTTCTGCCCTCATCATTTGTATCTTTCTTAGGCACATTTCCATTCTGTTTTCTTGGATTCTACCACTTACTGTTGCTCATCCACATTTAAGTGATCTTATATTTGATAATAGCTTCCCTGGTGGCTCAGACAGTAAAGCGTCTGCCTGCAATGTGGGAGACCCAGGTTCGATTCCTGGGTTGGGAAGATCCCCTGGAGAAGGAAATGGCAAACCACTCCAGCACTCTTGCCTGGAAAATCCCATGGACAGAGGAGCCTGATAAGCTACAGTCCATGGGGTCGCAAAGAGTCAGACACGACTGAGCGACTTCACTTCAGGGCACCTGGACAGAGAGCAGTAGGGTAAGGGAACCCAGGAGAACTGCTATGCCACAGGGTTTTATGGCTAACAGGTTTTTATGGTGATGGAATTAGTTTTTGTGTTGTCTTTAGCCAATCATTCTGACTCAGAGTCCTTCCTGGTGGTGCACACCTTGCTCAGCTATGATGGATGCCCTCGAGAAGGATTCTGGGAGGTGCTCAGACATGTGGTATCCCCTTTTGACCTTTCCCAAATTCTCTCAGTTGATGGTGGCTTATTAGTTCCGGGTTCCTCACTAGGACCTCATGCAAATGGTTACTATGATGCCTGGCCAGGGTGGGCAGTTTCAGTCGGTATTCTTCCCCTAACACTACCACTTGATATTCACTTGTTCAACTGCTCAATTTCAGTACACAGGTGTAGTGGTTTCAGAATTGTCTACTTGGTAACTCCACTGGACAAGAGAAAATTGCTTTTTTTTAAATTAATTTTTACTGGAGTATAGTTGCTTTAAGATGTTGTGTTAGTTTCTACTGTGCAGCAATGTGAATCAATTTTATGTGTTCATATATTTCCTCTCTTTTGGATTTCCTTCACATTTAGATCACCACAGAGCACTGAGTAGGGTTCCCTGAGCTATACAGGAGGTTCTCATTAGTTAGCTATTTTATACAATTATCAATAGTGTATATATGTCAATCCCAAACTCCTAATTCATCCCATCCTCCCTCACCCCATTGATGTCCATGCATTTGTTCTTTATGTCTGTATCTCTATTTCTGTTTCACAAATGAGATCAATCAGAAGTCCAAGACCAGATGACTTTACAGAAAATTCTATCAAACATTTAGAGAAGAGCTAACACTATCCTCAAATTCTTCTACAAAAACTGCATAGGGAAAAGCACTCCCAAACTCATTCTACGATGCCACCATCACCCTGATTCCAAAACCAGAAAAAAATGCTACAGAAAAATAAACTTATAGGTCAATAATCACTGATGAACAGAGATGTAAAAATTCTTAACAAAATACTAACAAATGGAATCCATTAATGTATTAAAAATAACATGCATCATGATCAAGCAGGATTTATCCCAGGAATGCAAGGATTTTTTAATATATGCAAATCAATCAATATGATACACCATATTAGCATGTTAGAAAGTAAGAATGACTTTTTAAAAAACTAGAGTGTAGTGTTTTGTACATTCTATTTGCCTTTTGTCTTGCAGAATCTATCACTTCCAGAGTTACTTAAGTCAGCACATTATCACATTGTGCCCTTCACATTGTCAAACACATTCACAGTATATTTAGATTACTTTTCACATTCTGCATTTCATGCTGGGATGGCCAAACCATAAAATATTTTTAATTTGCATGCATTAAGATTTATCTCTTCTGTTGTTAACTTCTACTGATTTTGACTGACTCGCTCATTCTATTATATGTCTCTGTGATACATTTTGGTAATTCTCACAATTTTTAAAGATTTTCATTGTTTTTATATTGTTACAGTAATCTGTGATCTTTGATGGTACCATTTTAATTGTTTTGGGGTGCCACAAACCACACCCAGGTGAAATAACAAACTTCATAGATAAATGTTGTGTGTGTTTTGTCTATTCCACCAACAGTTGTTCTCTCAACTCTGTGCCTTTCCTCAGAACTTCCTCTAACATGTGAGATGCAACAGTATTGAAAGCAGGCCAATTAACAACTCTAGAGTACAGTTCAGTTCAGTCGTTCAGTCATATCCCACTCTTTGCGACCCCATGAATCGCTGCACATCAGGCCTCACTGTCCATCACCAACTCCCAGAGTTCACTCAGACTCACGTCCATCGAGTCAATGATGCCATCCAGCCATCTCATCCTCTGTCGTCCTCTTATCATCCTGGCCCCAATCCCTCCCAGCATCAGAGTCATTTCCAATGAGTCAACTCTTCGCATGAGGTGGCCAAAGTACTTTAGTTTCAGCTTTACCATCATTCCTTCCAAAGAAATCCCAGGGCTGATCTCCTTCAGAATGGACTGGCTGGATCTCCTTGCAGTCCAAGGGACTCTCAAGAGTCTTCTCCAACACCACAGTTCAAAAGCATCAATTCTTCGGCGCTCAGCCTTCTTCACATTACAACTCTCAAATCCATACATGACCACTGGAAAAACTATAGCCTTGACTAGACGGACCTTAGTCGGCAAAGTAATGTCTCTGCTTTTGAATATGCTATCTAGGTTGGTCATAACTTTTCTTCCAAGGAGTAAGCGTCTTTTAATTTCATGGCTGCAGTCAACATCTGCAGTGATTTTGGAGCCCTCCAAAATAAAGTCTGATACTGTTTCCACTGTTTCCCCATCTATTTCCCTTGAAGTGATGGGGCTGGATGCCATGATCTTCATTTTCTGAATGTTGAGCTTTAAGCCAACTTTTTCACTCTCCTCTTTCACTTTCATCAAGAGGCTTTTTAGCTCCTCTTCACATTCTGCCATAAGGGTGGTGTCCTCTGTATATCTGAGGCTATTGATATTTCTCCCGGCAATCTTGATTCTAGCTTGTGTTTCTTCCAGTCCAGCGTTTCTCATGATGTACTCTGCATAGAACTTAAATAAGCAGGGTGACAATATACAGCCTTGACATACTCCTTTTCCTATTTGGAACCAGTCTGTTGTTCCATGTCCAGTTCTAACTCTTGCTTCCTGACCTGCATACAGATTTCTCAAGAGGCAGGCAACCAGTAACACTGAAGAAGCTGAAGTTGAACGGTTCTATGAAGACCTAAAAGACCTTTTAGAACTAACACCCAAAAAAGATGTCCTTTTCATTATAGGGGACTGGAATGCAAAAGTAGGAAGTCAAGAAACACCTGGACTAACAGTCAAATTTGGTCTTGGAATGTGGAATGAAGCAGGGCAAAGACTAATAGAGTTTTGCCAAGAAAATGCACTAGTCATAGCAAACACCCTCTTCCAACAACACAAGAGAAGACTCTACACATGGACATCACCAAATGGTCACCACTGACATCAGATTGATTATATTCTTTGCAGCCAAAGATGGAGAAGCTCCATACAGTCAACAAAAACAAGACCAGGAGCTGAGTGTGGCTCAGATCATGAACTACTTGTTACCAAATTCAGACTCAAATTGAAGAAAGTAGGGAAAACCACTAGACCATTCAGATATGACCTAAATCAAATCCCTTATGATTATACAGTGGAAGTGAGAAATAGATTTAAGGGCCTAATTCTGATAGATAGAGTGCCTGATGGACTATGGAATGAGGTTCATGACATTGTACAGGAGACAGGGATCAAGACCATCCCCATGGAAAAGAAATGCAAAAAAGCAAAATGGCTGTCTGGGGAGGCATTACAAATAGCTATGAAAAGAAAAGAAGGGAAAAGCAAAGGAGAAAAGGAAAGATATAAGCATCTGAATGCAGAGTTCCAGAGAACAGCAAGAAGAGATAAGAAAGCCTTCTTCAGTAATCAATGTAAAGAAATAGAGGAAAAGAACAGAATGGGAAAGACTAGCGATCTCTTCAAGAAAATTAGAAATACCAAGGGAACATTTCATGCAAAGATGAGCTCAATAAAGGATAGAAATGGTATGGACCTAACAGAAGCAGAAGATATTAAGAAGAGGTGGCAAAAATACACAGAAGAATTGTACAAAAAAGAACTTCATGACCCAGATAATCATGATGATGTGATCACTCACCTAGAGCCAGACATCTTGGAATGTGAAGTCAAGTAGGCCTTAGAAAGCATCACTATGAACAAAGCTAATGGAGGCGATGGAATTCCATTTGAGCTATTTCAAATCCTGAAAGATGATGCTTTGAAAGTGCTGCACTATGCCAGCAAATTTGGAGAACTCAGCAGTGGCCACAGGACTGGAAAAGGTCAGTTTTCATTCCAATCCCAAAGAAAGGCAATGCCAAAGAATGCACAAACTACCACACAATTGCACTCATGTCAAACGCTCGTAAAGTAATGCTCAAAATTCTCCAAGCCAGGCTTCAGCAATATGTGAACATGAACTTCCTGATATTCAAGCTGGTTTTAGAAAAGGCAGAGGAACCAGTGATCTAATTGCCAACATCCGCTAGATCATGGGAAAAGCAAGAGAGTTCCAGAAAAACATCTATTTCTGCTTTATTGACTATGCTAAAGCCTTTGACTGTATGGATCACAACAACACGACAATAGCCTCTAAATGTTCAAATAAAGCAAACAGTTGCATATCTTTTCTTTAAATCAAAAGCTAGAAATGATTAACCTCAGTGAGGAAGGCTCATTGAAAGCCAGGATAAGGTAGACTGAATGCAAGGTCTCTTGCACCAGTTGGCCAAGTTATGAATGCAAAGTAATGCTCCAGTGAAAACATGAATGAGAAGAAAGAAAAAGAGCCTCATTGTGATACAAAGAAAATTGATACAGAGTAAGTTTTAATCTGGATAGAAGATCAACATTAAGCCAACAGATTCCCTTAAGTCAAAGCCTGATCCAGAAAAAGTGAAAGTGTTAACCACTCAGTCATCTCTGACTCTTTGTCACCCCATGAATTGTAGCCCGCCAGGCTCCTCTGTCCATGAAATTCTCCAGGCAAGAATAGTGGAGTGGCTAACCTTTCCCTTCTCCAGGGAATCTTCCTGACCCAGGGATTGGACCCGGGTCTCCCTCATTGCAGGCATATTCTTTACCATCTGAGCCAGAGAGGAAGCCCCACCTGATCCAGAACAAGGCCCTGCTGCTGCTGCTACATCCCTTCAGTTGTGTTCGACTCTATGCGACCCCATAGATGGCAGCCCACCAGGGTCCACCATCCCTGGGATTCTCTAGGCAAGAACACTGGAGCGGGTCGTCATTTCCTTCCTCAATGCATGAAAGTGAAAAGTGAAAGTGAAGTCATTCAGTCGTTTCTGACTCTTCGGCACCTCATGGACTGCAGCCTACCAGGCTCCTCCGTCCATGGGATTTTCCAGGCAAGAGTACTGGAGTGGGTTGCCATTGCCTTCTCCGGAATAAGGCCCTAAATCTCTTCAATTCTTTGAAAGATGAGAGAGCTGAGGAAGCTTCAGAAGAAATGTTTGAAGCCAGCAGAGATTGGTTCATGTGGTTTATGGAAAGACTCCATCTCCATATGGTTTTTCCAGTGATCATGTATGGATGTGAGAGTTGGAGTGTGAAGAAAGCTGAGTGCCAAAGAATTGATGCTTTTGAACTGTGGTGCTGGAGAAGACTCTTGTGAGTCCCTTGGACTGCAAGGAGATCCAACCAGTCCATCCTAAAGGAGACCAGTCCTGGGTGTTCATTGGTAGGAATGATATTGAGACTGAAACTTCAATACTTTGCCACCACATGCGAAGAGTTGACTCATTGGAAAAGACCTTATGCTGGGAGGGATTGGGGGTAGGAGGAGAAGGGGACGACAGAGGATGAGATGGTTGGACGGCATCACCAACTCGAGGCACATGAGTTTGGGTGAACTCCGGGAGTTGGTGATGGACAGGGAGGCCTGGCATGCTGCAATTTATGGGGTCACAAAGAGTCAGACACGGCTGAGCAACTGAACTGAACTGAAACAAGTGCTGATGTAGAAACTGCAGTAAGTTGTCCAGACGACTTAGCTAAGACAATTAATGAGATAGCTGCACTAAATGACATATTTTCAATGTAGACAAAGTAGCCTTCTTTTTGAAGAAGATGTCATCTAGAACTTTCATAGCTAGAGAAGAGAAATCAATGCCTGGCTTTAAAGTTTCAAAAGGCAGTCTGACATTCTTGTTACTGGCTAATGCGGCTGGTATCTTGAAGTTGAAGCTAGTGCCCATTTACTATTCCAAAAATCTTATAGCTTGTAAGAATTATGCTAAATCTACTCTGTCTGTGCTCTATAAATTGAACAACAAAGCCTGATTATAGCACCCTGTTTATAACACTGTTTACTAAATATTTTAAGGCTACTGTCAAGACCCACTGCTCAGGGAAGAAAAAAAAATATATTTCGATATATTTCTGATCAGTGTCAATGCACTTGACCCAGGAACCACGACGGAGATGTACGATGAGATGAATATTTGTATGCCTGCTAATACAACATCCATTTTGTAGCCTATGGGTCAAGGAAAATAGTTGACCTTCAAGTGTCATTTCCTAAGAAATACATTTCTAACACTATAGCATCCATTGATAGTGATTCCTCTGATGGATCTGGGAAAAGTCAGTTGACAACCTTCTAGAAAGTATTCATTTTCCCAGAGGCCATGAGGGATATTTGTGATTCATGAGAAGAAATAAAAATATCAACATTAATAGTAATCTAGAAGAAGTTAATTCCAACCCTAATGGATGATTTTGAGGAGTTCACGATTTCAGTGTAAGAAGTAACTACTATGTAGTGGAAATTGAAAAATAACTAGAATTAGAAGTGGACTCTGAAGATGTGACTGAATCCCTACAATCTGATACTAAATAATCTCATGATAACAAAGGAGTTACTTCTTTTGGATGAGCAATTAAACTGATTTTTAGTGATGGAATCTACTCCTGGTAAAGATGCTGTGAAGACTATTGAAATGTCAACACAGAATTTAGAACATTATTTAAACTTAGTTGATAACACAGTGGTAGGGCTCCAAAGTTTTGATTCTAATTAAAAGATGTCCTTTTATAGGTAAAATGTCATCAAACAGCATTGTATGACACAGGGAAATCAGTCATAAAAGGAACAGTCAATAGATAGTGCAAACTACATTGTTTTCTTACTTAAAAAAAAAAAAAAATTGCCACATCTGCCCCAAACTTCAGCAACCTAATCAGTCAGCATCCATCAACATGGAGACAAGACTCTCCCTCAACAAAAAGTTTACAACTTACTACAGCCTCAGATGACAGCATTTTTAGCAACAAAAATATTTTTAAATTGATATACTATTTTTTAGATAAAATGCTATGAAACACATAGTAGTTTAGAGCAGAGTAAACATAACTTTTGTATGAATTGGAAAACAAGAAAAAAATTGTATGACTCACTTTACTGAGATATTCGCTTTATTCTGTTCATCTGTAATCAAACCCACAATATCTCTGAAATGCTTGTAAATTCCCTGTGATATACTTATCCAACTCTCCACCCACTTCTACCTCTGCCAAAACTATTAGTCACTGATTTATTTACTCTCTTTATGATTTTCCCTTTTCAAGAAAGTCATAGAGTTGGAATTACATAGAGTTGATTATCCTGACTTCTTTCACTTAGCAATAAGCATTTAAGTTCCTCCATATAATTCTGTGGCTTACTAGCTCACTTATTTTTATGACTGAATAATACTTCATTGTAAGGAAATATCAGAGCTTATATCCATTCACCTGTCAAAGGACATCTTGGTTGCTTTTGGCTATAGTAAGTGTGAATGAAGTCGCTATTTACATTCATGCACAGGTTTTTGGGTAAGCATAACTTGTTAATTCAATTAGGTAAATGCTAAGAGCTTGAGAGGTGAATCATATTATAAAACTACATTTAACTTTGCAAGTGATTGCCAAACAATCTTCAAAAGTCTCTGCACCATTCCCGGATTCAAATTTTAATTGAATGTTTTGAATGTGCTTCAAATTTTAGTCACTTTAATAAGTGGCATTTGATAAGTAGCATTTAATTGTTGTTTTCATTTCCAATTATCTATAGCAAATGAGTTGATAATTCACCCATGTATATACCTTGTTTGGTGAGTATTCATTCAGCTATCTTGCCATTTTCAGTTGGCTTGTTCATTTTTCATTTTTGAATGTTAACAGTTATTTTTAAAAGTCCAGTATTGTATATTTTGAATACAAGTTCCTTATCAGACATATGTTTTGAAAATGTTTTCTTCATTTTTTACAATACCTTACTGGTATCTTTCACAGAGTAGTTTTTAATTTTAACAACATCCAAGTTATCACTTTGTTCTTTCATGTGTCATACTAGTGGTGTTTTACTTAAAATTCCACCACTGAATCCAATGTCATCTCAAATTACCCCAAAAGCTTTCTCTGGCTTATAGATTTGTATTATATTCTTAATTTCTATATCTCATTTTGATCTAATGTCTGTGTGATATATAAATTCTATTTCTTGGATTATATTTTGTATCAGGCAGCCCGATTTTTCCAACACAAATGTGTTGAGAGACTATGCTCTCTTCATTGATTTCTCTATCAAAGACCTGTTCACTGTATTTGTGTGAGTCAGTTGGTAAGCTCTTTCACCAGCACTCCATTGTCTTGAACACTGTGTCTTTATGTCTTCAATTTGGGTATTATGAGTCATCCAACTTTGTTTCACTTATTCAGTATTTGTATGGTCTTTTACATTTCTACAAAATTGTAATTTGTTTGTCAATATTGAAAGACAGTTTGCTGGGATTTTGATTAGGATTGCATTGAGTCTGTAAATCAAGTTGGGAATAGTTGTTATTTTATCAATATTGTTTCTGCTAATTCATGAAATTATATTATCTCTTCACTTATTTAAAAAATAAAAAGAATTATTTCCAACCTATAATCGTAACTGTTGAGCTATTTGGTGATTACATAAAATTATTATTGCTGATTGCATTTGTAAACAAATTGTTTAAATTATTTTCCTTGGGAAGAACAATGTGTTTCTTTTTACTTTACAAGAGCAGTTACTAGATACATGTTCATTCTAAAGTGTTTGGAAGACCATTTTGTTTTTCATATTTAAGAGATGTAGAATTACTAGTTTCTGATACTCAATTAGGCTGCTTCCATACATATGAAAACAAATTCAGAGCCTTTTTAAAATGCACACATTCATATTAACTTAATTTACTGTGGTTGGGAGTAGGAGCTGAGAATCCTTTGAAGTGTTACTATTTAAAACCCAAAAGTTGATACTCAAAGATGTGTGTGGGGAAAAAAAAAAAAAAAAACACAGACAATATGCTAAAAAAAAAAAAAAAAAAAAGATTGGTTAATACCTTCATCATAGCCAAAAGGATCCTAAAATCAACTCAACTCAAAGGATAAAATTATGCTTAATTCTGAGGATTAGACAGTATCAATAATGGGTGTTTATTTGAGTTGGGGCTTCAATCTGTTGCTTTTGGCACAATAAAAAAGCTAAATCTAAACTTATCTTTATCAACACAAATATAATCTTTCTTTTTATTGCAACTGGCACGTTAGAATAGATTATTTTTGCAAAGATGATACCATTAAAACTACACCTTTGCATTTCTGATAGACTATAATGATTCTTAACATTAATTACTTTCTCCGCTATCCTATAGCAGATGTTAAGTGTCCCTAAAACATCAATTTAGAATTTTCAAAAAAAAAAAAAGAAAGAAAGAAAAACTTATCCTTAGGAAAAGTATCTCTGTTAAGAAAACTTATTTAGAATGACTATCAGTAGCAAATGTAATATTTTAAGTTCCAATTAAAATTGAGTTAAGGGTGGGGTGTAATACATTTATATAGTTCATTTAAGTTCAGTCACTCAGTCGTGTCTTGACTCTTTGCAAGCCCATGAATCGCAGCACAACAATCCTCCCTGTCCATCACCAACTCCGAGAGTTCACACAACCTCATGTCCATCGGGTTGGTGATGCCATCCAGCCATCTCATCCTCTGTCGTCCCCTTCTCCTTCTGCCCCCAATCCCTCCCAGCATCAGAGTCTTTTCCAAAGAGTCAAATCTTCTCATGAAGTGGCCAAGTTATTGGAGTTTCAGCTTTACAATCAGTCCTCCCAAAGAACACCCGGGACTGATCTCCTTTAGAATGGACTGGTTGGATCTCCTTGCAGTCCAAGGGACTCTCAGGAGTCTTCTCCAACACTACAGTTCAAAAGTATCAATTTTTCGGCACTCAGCTTTCTCCACAGTCCAAAGTTTGCATCCATACATAACCGCAGGAAAAACCATAGCCTTGACTAGATGGACCTTTGTTGGCAAAGTAATGTCTCTGATTTTCAATATGCTGTCTAGGTTGGCCATAACTTTTCTTCAAAGGAGTAAGCGTCTTTTCATTTCATGGCTGCAGTCACCATCTGCAGTGATTTTGAAGCCCCCCAAAATAAAGTCTGACACTGTTTCCACTGTCTCCCAATCTATTTTCCATGAAGTGATGGGACCAGATGCCATGATCTTAGTTTTCTGAATGTTGAGCTTTAAGCCAACTTTCACTCTCTTCTTTCACTTTCATCAGGAGGCTTTTTAGTTCTTCTTCACTTTCTGCCGTAAGGGTGGTGTCATCTGCGTATCTGAAGTTATTGATATATTTCTCCCAGAAATCTTGATTCCAGCTTGTGCTTCTTTCAGCCCAGCATTTCTCATGATGTACTCTGCATAGAAGTTAAATAAGCGGGGTGACAATATACAGCCTTGACATACTCCTTTTCCTATTTGGAACCAGTCTGTTGTTCCATGTCCAGTTCTAACTGTTGCTTCCTGGCCTGCATACAGATTTCTCAAGAGGCAGTTCAGGTGGTCTGGTATTCCCATCTCTTTCACAATTTTCCACAGTTTTTTGTGATCCACACAGTCCAAGGCTTTGGCATAGTCAGTAAAGCAGAAATACATGTTTTCCTGGAATTCTCTTGCTTTTTCGATGATCCAGTGGATGTTGGCAATTTGATCTCTGGTTCCTCTGCCTTTTATAAAACCAGCTTGAACATCTGGAAGTTCATGGTTCACATATTACTGAAGCCTGGCTTGGAGAATTTTGAGCATTACTTTACTAGCATGTGAGATGAATGCAATTGTGTGATATTTGAGCAGTCTTTGGCATTGCCCCTCTTTGAGATTGTAATGAAAATGGACCATTTCCAGTCCTGTGGCCACTGCTGAGATTTCCAAATTTCCTGGCACATTGAGTACAGCACTTTCACAGCAACATCTTCCAGATTTGAAATGGCTCCACTGGAATTCCATCACCTCCACTAGCATTGTTCATAGTGATGCTTTTTAAGGCCCACTTGACTTCATATTCCAGGATGTCTGGCTCTAGGTGAGCAATCTCATCATTGTGATTATCTTGGTCCTGAAGCTCTTTTTTGTACAGTTCTTCTATGTATTCTTGCCACCTCTTCTTAATATCTTCTGCTTCTGTTACGTCCAAACCATTTCTATCCTTTATAGTGCCCATCTTTGCATGAAAAGTACCTTTGGTATCTCTAATTTTCTTGACGATATCTCTAGTCTTTCCCATTCTGTTTTTTTCCTCTATTTCTTTCCATTCATCACTGAGGAAGGTTTTCTTATCCCTCCTTGCTATTCTTTTGAAGTCTGCATTCAGATGCTTATATCTTTCCTTTTTTCCTTTGCTTTTCACTTCTCTTCTTTTCCCAGCTATTTGTAAGGCCTCCCCAGACAGCCATTTTGCTTTTTGGAATTTTTTTTCCATGGGGATGGTCTTGATCCCCATCTTCTGTACAATGTCATGAACCTCCATTCATAGTTCATCAGGCACTCTATCTATCAGATCTAGTCGCTTAAATCTATTTCTCAGAATGTGGACCACTGGAGAAGGGAATCGCAAATCACTTCAGTATTCTTGCCTTGAGAACCCCATGAACAGTATGAAAAGGCAAAATGATAGGATACTGAAAGAGGAATTCCCCAGGTTGGTAGGTGTCCAATATGCTACTGGAGATCAGTGGAGAAATAACTCCAGAAAGAATGAAGGGATGGAACCAAAGCACAAACAATACCCAGCTGTGGATGTGACTGGATAGAAGCAAGGTCCGATGTTATAAAGAGCAATATTGCATAGGAACCTGGAGTGTTAGGTCCATGAATCAAGGCAAATTGGAAGTAGTCAAACAGGAGATGGCAAGAGTAAACATTGAATGCTAGGAATCAGCAAACTAAAATAGATCGGAATGGGTGAATTTAACTCAAATAACCATTAATTATATCTACTACTCTGGGCAGGAATCCTTTAGAAGAAATGGAATAGCCATCGTGGTCAACAAAAAGTCTGAAATGCAGTGCAGTTCAGTTCAGTTCAGTCGCTCAGTCATGTCTCACTCTTTGTGACCCCATGAATCGCAGCACGTCAGGCCTCCCTGTCCATCACCATCTCCCGGAGTTCACTCAAACTCACATCCATCGAGTCAGTGATGCCATCCAGCCATCTCATCCTCTGTTGTCCCTTTCTCCTCCTGTCCTCAATCTCTCCCAGCATCAGAGTCTTTTCCAATGAGTCAACTCTTCGTATGAGGTGAACAAAGTACTGGAGTTTCAGCTTTAGCATCATTCCTTCCAAAGAACACCCAGGACTGATCTCCTTTAGAATTGACTGGTTGGATCTCCTTGCAGAGAGTCTCCAAGGGACTCTTAAGAGTCTTCTCCAACACCACAGTTCAAAAGCATCAATTCTTTGTCACTCAGCTTTCTTCACAGTCCAACGTTTGCATCCATACATGACCACTGGAAAAACCATGGCCTTGACTAGATGGACCTTTGTTAGTAAAGTAATGTTTCTGATTTTCAATATGCTATCTAGGTTGGTCATAACTTTTCTTCCAAGGAGAAAGCGTCTTTTAATTTCATGGCTGCAGTCACCATCTGCAGTGATTTTGGAGCCCAAAAAGATAAAGTCCAACACTGTCTCCACTGGTTCTCCATCTATTTCTCATGAAGTGATGAGACCAGATGCCATGGTCTTCATTTTCTGAATGTTGAACTTTAAGCCAACTTTTTCACTCTTGTCTTTGCAGTACTTGGATGGAATTTCAAAAGCGACAGAATGATCTCTGTTCATTTCCAAGGCAAACCATTCAATATCACAGTAATCCAAGTCTATGCCCCAAACAGCGACACTGAAGAACCTGAAGTTGAACGGTTCTATGAAGACCTACAAGACCTTTTAGAGCTAACTCCCCCAAAACATGTCCTTTTCATTATGGGGGACTGGAATGCAAAATAGGAAGTCAAGAAACACCTGGGGTAACTGGAAAATTTGGCCTTGGAATACAGAATGAAGCAGGGCAAAGGCTAACAGAGTTTTTCCAAGAGAACACAATGGTCATAGCAAACACCCTCTTCCAACAACACAAGAGAAGACTCTACACATGGACATCGCCAGATGGTCAACACCGAAATCACATTGATTATATTCGTTGCAGCCAAAGATGGAAAAGCTCTATACAGTCAGCAAAAACAAGACTGTGAGCTGACTGTGGCTTAGATCATGAACTCCTTTTTGCCAAATTCAGACTTAAATTAAAGAAAGTAGGGGATACCACTAGACCATTCAGGCATCACCTAAATCAAATTTTTATGGTACTGCCATGATTACTGTTATTCCGGTGACTTTCTCTTGTGTCTTGCCAAATTATTTTTCCCACTTATGTTAGTTGAAATTGGATACTGAATAATAAATAAATGTATTCCCACGAGAAAATGGTGGGAGAAGAGTATAAGTTCTGACAATTATTAAAAAAGTAATAAAGATTTAAATATGGCTAAAATCAATTCTATCTAGATAATTAAAATTTCTTCCATAAGAAAATACAGGGGGATTAAGTTCATTCCTTGAATTTTAAAGTAGAAACTCAAGTTTCAAAAGAGTGTAAAAAGTGTACTGTTGAAACGTGGTATATTTTTAGAAAACTATAGTCTTAGACTGGAAAAAGAGTTAGAGTTGAGAGTTGAAGTTTATTTTTAATTTTTATTTCTAAACTCAAAAAATGCTCTCTATATATTAAAATAAAAATTAGATATTTATTTAAGAGTCCCAGACTGGCCCAGAATAGTCCTCAAGGAACTTCATTGAGTCTAAAAGAAAATATGCTTCCCAGGTGGCTCAACAGTAAAGAATGTGCCTGCTAATTCAGGAGATGCAAGAAGAGACTCTGGTTGGATCCCTCAATCAGGAAGATCCCCTGGAAAAGGAAATGGCAACCCACTCTAGTAGTCTTGCCTGGAAAATCCCATGGAAAGAGGAGCCTGGTGGGCTACAGTACATGGAGTCACAAAGATTCAGACATGACTGAACACACACACACACACAACACAACTAGTAAAGATACTTTATTTTCTCTTGCACTCATTCTGCTTCTATCTCCAGAGAAATATGTTTGATGAGTTTGTTACACCATTATACACTGATATGTTAATTTTGCAATTCTGATAAGAATAGAATACATTCTATCTTACTTTGAATCATGAGAATATAACAAAACGTGTTAATTTTTCTATAATTTTGGGTGAGTAATGGCATAATTAAGGGATTTCATGCAACAGTGCCTCAATTTTCTCAAAGATGCACAAGGCAAAACCTTGATTAAGGGTGGAGGTGAATTTAAGGTCGAAGGTTTGCTGGGGGAGGGGAGCATATTTTGAAGAGTTGCTTGGGGAAAAATAGCTTAAAATAAGAATTAGTATAACTAAGGATGAATGAAAAAGATTAGCCTAGAGCTGATATTACAGACAAGCATTGTTTTAATTTCAAAATCCCTGATTAACATTCTTAAGGATTTCTTTTGCAATAGACAAGTTTCCCAAAATCTACTGAGAAACCAGGGCCATAATAATGACTCAGTGGTCTTTGCAAATGATCGTTCATTCCTCTATGTACCAACAGGAAAAAAAAAAAAAAGCAAGCAAAAATTAATAATATAAGAAGGAAAGGAAAAGAGACAAAAACTGCTTTATTTTCTTTTTGTTGTTCTTAGTTCCAAAATATGCCATATGACAAATATGAAGGATTGTCTGAGTCTTAGACATGGAAGAGAAATTAAGTAAGAGGTGATCTGCTCTGAATGTCAATGTGGAAAATAATCAATAAAGTTGTTCCATGTTTGGATATTTGAATGATTAATTCACAGTTTTAGTTTCTCAGTTGTGTATGATCTGGAGGATGAACAGATATCAAAAGCTGATGTGTATTCTTAAGCCACAGTTTACTTGACCAGTGTGAGAAGCTTATCATTTCACTTCTGTCTGTATGGTTTCCCTATCCATTTTATTTTATATTAGACTTCCTCTTTTACAAAATATTTTTAAACTTAGTTTTATGGATGTCTCCCACTATGAAAAGATCCCCTATTTCAGTCCTAAAGTTATACAACAAATACAATTTTCGTATACAAAATAACATTTTACAAAGTGATACCTCTTCAGTACCCTTAGACAAAAAGTAGAGTTATTAGCAAGAGTTAGATAAAATCACTGTTTACAACAAATTTCAATTTCATTTCCAAATTTCTCCACATCAAGGTTTAATAAAATAAACATATTTTTGTTATTTTACTGAAAATTATTATTTATATAAAGAATAGACTGGAAAGGGGGCTTCCTAGGTGGCTCAGTTGTAAAGAATCTGCCTGCCAATGCAGGAAACACTGGAGACATGGGTTCTATCCCTGAGTGGGATGATCCCCTGGAGGAGGAAATGGCAAACCACTCTAATATTCTTGCCTGGAAATTCCCATAGACAGAGGAACCTGGCAGCTACAGTCCATGTATAGTCTTTATAACCATGAGGTTGCAAAGAGTCAAACATGACTGAGCAATGAGCATGAGCATGAGGACTGATAAATTAATGATTATAATTTCTTAATTCATGAAGGAAATATAGGAATATAATTAGAATTTGAAGTGCTCAGGGATACAGTTGAAATGGGAAATAATTAAATTCAGGTTTCATGAGGGAAATATCCAAGTGAGGAAGAAGATGATAGTGAGAATAAAAAGAGTCTTAAGCAGAACAACTAATGTTGAAAAGAAAGATTGTCAGGAAGCATTGAACAGAAGGCTTCCTGTGTGCTGTTTTTGATCTGCCATGAATCCTCTGTCTCTTATTAATTCCTGAATTCAGGAATTAAGTGGAGTAACAAACTACTCCCAGGGACTTAGGAATGCAGGCATTTCCTTCATTAGTTTTTCCATACGGTGATAGGTAACTATTTACGACCCTCTTCATTTTTATGAACCATACGGTAAAAGTGAAGTAAAAGTGATTATTTACAACCCTTTCTCTTTCATATGGATGACCTCAGGTTTCCTTGATAACTTGTAAATTTTGATTTTATCTCTGCTGAAAATAGCTACCTTGTAAGACAGTATAAATACCCACACAATGTTGAATAAAACACCTTTGCGCCATCAGAGCTTTTGTCCCCGTGTCTTTCTCTCTCTCTCTTTCTCTCTCTCAGGCTAATTCTCTGGAGTGCAGAGACCCGTCATGTTCACTCTCCTGCCCAAGCTTCTAAGACCCTCTCGAGAAGGTGCACTGTGCCTTCATCTGCCGTGAGAGGGCGCCAGGTGCCTTCATGAGCGATGCAAACCCTGTGTCAAAGGACTTTATTGGTTTTCTGCATAAACCAAGGAATATCAGCCTCTTTCTCTATCTCTTTTACTTTCTTATTGTCGACTCTGAACCACGAGGTTCTGGTCCATTAAAGGACCTCAACAAGTGGTGCCCAGAACAGGTACCTGGTACATGTGGTAGATTCAGATGTAGTGACCTCAAGGGCCTGTTGAGGCCAGTAAGTACTAAGACATGGGTCAAATGGCTGGAAAACCCCATATTTTTTCTTTTCTTCAGTACTTATTTAAAGTTCAGGGATTTTCAGTTTTGCCTCAGTAAATAGAGGCTTTCCTTCAGACAGTGGTTGAATGTAACCCTTGATTCCCTGATGAAGGTAGTTTTGATTTAGAAATTTGGCACCGGGCCAAAGAGAATGTTGAACATGCTGCCAGACAGGGGAAAAATATCCCAATAGATTTTTGGCCTCTATGGACTCTTATTGAAGCCGTCATTTTGCCATTTCAAGGTAATTCTAGCCCTCCTAATATTTGGCAACAGGCAGAACACTTATTAAATAAATATGAATTAGATGACAAAACATTATGAAAGGCCCAATTAGAACAACATGAAATATTTCAGAATTTTCCTACAAGCCCTGCCCGGTTGCTCCAAGAGCTCCTCCCCTGCTAGCGGGCACAAATCCCAAAGTATCTCCCTTGCTAGAACCTAATGATTCTGGCAATGACTCCCCTAAGACATCTTTTGACATTAAAACCAACAACACCTTTCTGAATAAAAATAATCTACCTACTCACTCTCCTTCATGACAGAGGCTCTCTGAATTGCTGGCTTTGCAATCACAGGTCTCTGAAGCCGATGGTTTCTCTGCCTTTCCAGTTTTAAGAAATCCTGATGCTCAAGGGCACATAATACCTCAATATGAGGGTATTAACTTCTATCACATGCAACAAATTAAAAAAGCTATAACTATGTATGGCCCACATTCACCTTTTACTAAAGTACTTCTAAATTATATAACATCCTCTATTGGAAATTTTATTCCCCATGATTGGCTAACTTTAATAAAAGCTCTCCTTTAACCAGGAGAATATCTTCAATGGATGATGTGGTTTCATGATATAGCCAGAGATCATGCTAATAGAAATGCTCGAGCTGGCGCTCCCCAAAATCAAATTACTTTTGAAATGCTAATTGGTACAGGACAATTTGACACTATAGAAGCTCAAATAAACTGCCCTCCCTTGTTACATGAACAATTAAAAACAGTAGCCTTTGAAGCTTGGGATCGAATTACTCCTCAAGGGGAGCCTACAGGTAGCTATACTAAAATATTACAGGGACCCAATGATACGTATGCTGATTTTGTAGTTAGATTACAAATGCTATGTCCTGTACTGTAATTGAAGAAGACGCCAAAAGACAACTAGAGAAATGACTTGCTTATGCAAATGCAAATCAGCAATGTCAAAAAGCTATAGCTCCAATTCCTGAGACAGGGACTATTATTGATTATTTGAAGGCTTGTCACAATCTAGGATCAGAAACTCAAACGATGCAAATGCTAGCTGAAACAATGGTTGCTGCCTTAAGAAAGGGAAATGAAGAACGCTTTACACGTGGAGATAAGAACTCCACGTGTAAAAGGGACTGCCCCAAGAAAGTTAATAAAAAACCTCCAAAAATCTGCCATCGCTGCCATAGAGGAATACATTGGGCCAAAGATTGTAAATCTAAATTTGACATTGAAGGGAAACTGTTCTGAGAAACTCCAAGCAAGGGACCCACCAGGTCCCCTTCAAAAAAAAACCAGGGGCAAATTCCGTCTTTTCTCTCAAACTCTCAACATCCATCGATATACCAGCCCTAAATGACTTTCTCCTTTACCCCCAGGCAGTCCCCTCTAGAATACCTACTGGGCTTTTTGGACCCCTGCCCCACAAACCTTCGGTCTTTTACTTGGCCTATCTAGTTTGACTTTTAAAGGAATTGCTGTTCACTCTGGAGTAATTGATTCAGATTATAAAGGAGAAATTCAAATTATGATGTCATCTCAGACTTCATGGCAATTCAAAAGGTGGGATAAAATTGTTCAATTACTCCTTTTATCTTACGTTTCTATTAACTCCTCAAATGATGTACAGAAGGGTGGATTCGGCAGTACAGATCAAAAACAGTCCTTTTGGACATCATTAATATCTGAATTTGCCTATAATTATCAAAATTAATGGTAAAATATTTTCTGGTCTCTTCGACACTGGATCTGATATTACTATTATTTCCAAACATTTATGGCCCAAATCCTGGCCTGTACAAAAAATTTCTTGCCAAACAGCAGGGATTTCTCAAACCAAAGTACAAGAGGCTTATCAGAGTACTCAAATTTATCCATGTGAGGGATCAGAAGGCCAGCCTGCAACATTAAAACATTATGTAATAGATGCACCCCTTAATCTAATAGGAAGGGACTTACTTATGCAATGGCAAACTCAGATATACATTCCACATTTTTCCTAGGGGCCACTGCTCATTTACCAAACAATACAATTATTAAAATAACCTGGAAGAATGATGAGCCTATTTGGACAGAGCAGTGGCCCCTCACGAAAGAGAAATTACAGGCGGCTAAGGAACTCATAGATACACAATCAGAATTAAAGCATTTTGAGGAATCTTGTTCTCCTTGGAACTCTCCTATTTTTGTTATAAAAAGAAATTAACAAATGGCATCTCCTAACAGACCTTAGAAAAGTTAATGCATCTATGAAACCTATGGGTACATTACAACCAGGAATCTCATCATCTACCACTATTCCTCAAAATTGGCATATTATTATTATTAATTTACAAGATTGCTTTCTTAATATACCTTTACACCCTTTAGACTGAGAGAGATTCGCTTTCCCTCTCCCTTATCCTAATCATACTGGACCTCATAAATGGTACCAATGGACTGTACTGCCACAAGATGTGATGAATTCTCTCATCATGTGTCAGTACTATGTAGCCAAAGCTCTTGAGCCTGTGAGAAAGCAATTTTCAAACTTTCTTGTTATTTACTATATGGACGATATATAAGAAACTATCTATCTTAGAAACTCAACACATGTTTGATAAGATCAACTATGCTTAGAGAAACCCTGGATTAATCACTGCCCCTGAAATATTCAAACCTCTACACCTTACCATTATCTGGGTTTTGTTGGTAGTAGACAATGTATTACTCCTGAACTAACTCGGATCCGTACTGATAAATTATCAATGTTAAATGATTTTTTTTTAAATAAAAAAATTAAAAAAAAAAAAGCTCTTAGGTGATATAAATTGGATTAGATATTCTTTCAGCTCAGTTCAGTTCAGTCACTCAGTCATGTTTGACTCTTTGCAAACCCATGAATTGCAGCATGCCAGGCCTCCCTGTCCATCACCATCTCCCAGAGTTCACTCAAACTCATGTCCATCAAGTCCGTGATACAATCCAGTCATCTCATCCTCTGTCGTCCCCTTTTCCTCCTGCCCCCAGTCCCTCCCAGAATCAGAGTCTTTTCCAATGAGTCAACTCTTCACATGAGGTGGCCAAAGTACTGGAGTTTCAGCTTTAGCATCATTCCTTCCAAAGAACACCCAGGACTGATCTCCTTTAGAATGGACTGGTTGGATCTCCTTGCAGTCCATGGGTCTCTCAAGCGTCTTCTCCAATACCACAGTTCAAAAGCATCAATTCTTCCACACTCAGCTTTCTTCAAAGTCCAAATTTTGCATACATACATGACCAATGGAAAAACTATAGCGTTGACTAGACGGACATTTGTTGGCAAAGTAATGGTTCTGCTTTTTAATATACTATCTAGGTTGGTCATAACTTTCCTTCCAAGGAGTAAGCGTCTTTTATTTTCATGGCTGCAGTCACCATCTGCAGTGATTTTGGAGCCCAAAAAAATAAAGTCTGATGTAGGGAACAAGGTATAAGGAAGGTTGAGAAGTGCTTGCAAATGAGACTCTCAACCAGGGCTGAACATTCTTGCAAACGAGATGTTCAGCTAAGAATCCTCTGTTTGTTCCCGTGGGAAAAGAACATTTCTTGCACACAAGGATGTTTCTCTGATTCCTCAAAAGGAACAGACCCAGGGACAAAATGGATTCTAAGTTGATAAGGAAGTTCCCCAAAACAAAGTCTTAGCTGCAGTAAATAAGTCAAGCTAAAGGTTATCTCGCCCTGTGCCTGTGCACTGTATAGTCTCTGAATCATAGTGCTTGGCAACTTGCCCTGTAGGTTGTTGTGCAAGGGATATAAAATAAAGCAGCTGTAAGAAGCAAGTGTTAAAATATAAAGATTCAAACCACTCTGCAGTGTTGGTGTTTCATTCCGTTGCCAGCAGTCTTACACTGTTTCCACTGTTTCCCCATTTTTCCCATGCAGTTATGGGACCAGATGCCATGATCTTCATTTTCTGAATGTTGAGCTTTAAGCCAACATTTTCACTCTCCTCTTTCACTTTCATCAAGAGTCTTTTTAGTTCCTCTTGACTTTCTGCCATAAGGGTGGTGTCATCTGCATATCTGAGGTTATTAATATTTCCTCCAGCAATCTTGAATCCAGCTTGTGCTTCTTCTAGCCCACCATTTCTCATGATGTACTCTGCATATAAGTTAAATAAGCAGGGTGACAATTTACAGCCTTGACGTACACTGTTTCCTATTTGAAATCAGTCTGTTGTTCCATGTCCAGTTCTAACTGTTGATTCCTGACCTGCATACAGGTTTCTCAAGAGGCAGGTCAGGTGGTCTGGTATTCCCATCTCTTTCACAATTTTCCTCAGTTTATTGTGATCCACACAGTCAAAGGCTTTGGCATAGTCAATAAAGCAGAAATAGATGTTTTTCTGGAACTCTCTTGCTATTCCGATGATCCAGCTGATGTTGGCAATTTGATCTTTGGTTCCTCTGCCTTTTCTAAAACCAGCTTGAACCTCAGGAAGTTCACGGTTCACATATTGCTGAAGCCTGACTTGGAGAATTTTGAGTATTATTTTACTAGCATGTGAAATGAGTGCAATTGTGTGGTAATTTGAGCATTCTTTGGCATTTCCTTTCTTTGGGGTTGGAATGAAAACTAACACTTTCCAGTCCTGTGGCCACTGCTGATTTTTCCAAATTTGCTGTCATATTGAGTGTAGCACTTTCACAGCATCATCTTTCAGGATTTGAAATGGCTCCACTGTAATTCCATCACCTCCACTAGCTTTGTTCATAGTGATGCTTTCTAAGGCCCACTTGACTTCACATTCCAAGATGTCTGGCTCTAGGTGAATGATCACACCATCGTGATTATCTGGGTTGTGAAGCTCTTTTTTGTACAGTTATTCTGTGTATTTTTGCCACTTCTTCTTAATATCTTCTGCTTCTGTTAGGTCCATACCATTTCTGTCCTTTATCTAGCCCATCTTTGGATGAAATGTAACCTTGGTATCTTTAATTTTATTGAACGGATCTGTAGTCTTTCCCATTCTGTTATTTTCCTCTATTTCTTTGCATTGATCACTGAAGTTGGCTTTCTTATCTCTTCTTGCTATTCTTTGGAACTCTGCATTCCGATGCTTATATCTTTCCATTTCTCGTTTGCTTTTCACTTCTCTTTTTTTCACAGCTTTTTGTAAGGCCTCCCCAGACAGCCATTTTGCTTTTGTGCATTTCTTTTCCATGGGGATGGTCCTGATCCCTGTCTCCTGTACAATATCATGAACCTCAGTCCATAGTTCATCAGGCACTCTCTCTATCAGATCTAGTCCCTTAAATCTATTTCTCACTTCCACTGTATAATCATAAGGGATTTGATTTAGGTCATACCTGAATGGTCTAGTGGTTTTCCCTACTTTCTTCAAATTAAATTTGAATTTGGCAATAAGGAGTTCATGATCAGAGCCACAGTGAGCTCCCAGTCCTGTTTTTGCTGACTGTATAGAGTTTTTCCATCTTTGGCTGCAAAAACTATAATCAATCTGATTTCAGTGTTGATCATGTGGTGATGTCCATGTGTAGACCTTCTTTAGGCATTGCTAATTATCAACTGAATAACCTATTTAATACCTTAAAAGGAGATCCTGCTTTAAATAGCCCTCGTTCACTTTCTTAAGAGGCATGAGAGGAACTCTATTTGGTGCAAAATAAATTACAGAAACAATTTCTTACTCACATCAAACTAGATTTACCTCTAGAATTGTTTATCCGCCCGTCTCCTCAGTCTCCCACAGGACTTCTTGCCCAACAAGAACACCCAGTAGAATGGGTCTATACCCGTTTTAGGGGAATAAAGTCACTTACACCCTACCTTGATTTAATTGCTCTAATCATTATCAATGGAAGAAATAGGACTAAAACTCTAATTGGCTCTGATCCTCATAAAATTATAATATCTATCAATAAATCTCAATTTGAGAACACATTACAAACTTCTACCTATTTCTAAATAGCTTTGCTGGAATATTTTAGAGAAATTTCATTTCATTATCCTTCTGATAAGCTGTGGATTTTCTTCAAAAATACTGAATATATTATTTCTCACATTATCAGCTCACAGCCTATACCACAGGCCAAGGATTTTTATATAAATGAAACTAAAATCCTGAAAGATGATGCTATGAAAGTGTTGCACTCAATATGCCAGCAAATTTGGAAAACTCAGCAGTGGCCAGAGGACTGGAAAAGGTCAGTTTTCATTCCAATCCCAAAGAAAGGCAATACCAAAGAATGCTCAAACTACCGCACAACTGCACTCATCTCATATGCTAGAAAAGTAATGCTCAAAATTCTCCAAGCCAGGCTTCAGCAATACATGAACCGTGAACTTCCTGATGTTCAAGCTGGTTTTAGAAAAGGCAGAGGAACCAGAGATCAAATTGGCAACATCTGATGGATCATGGAAAAAGCAAGAGAGTTCCAGGAAAACATCTATTTCTGCTTTACTGACTATGCCAAAGCCTTTGACTGTGTGGATCACAATAAACTGTGGAAAATTCTGAAAGAGATGGGAATTCCAGACCACCTGACCTGCCTCTTGAGAAACCTGTATGCAGGTCAGGAAGCAACAGTTAGAATTGGACATGGAATAACTGACTGGTTTCAAATAGGAAAAGGAGTATGTCAAGGCTGTATATTGTCACCCTGCTTATTTAACTTATATGCAGAGTACATCATGAGAAATGGTGGGCTGGAAGAAGCACAAGCTGGAATCAAGATTGCCTGGAGAAATATCAATAACCTCAGATATGCAGATGACACTACCCTTATGGCAGAAAGTGAAGAGGAACCAGAAAGCCACTTGATGAAAGTGAAAGAGGAGAGTGAAAAATTTGGCTTAAAGCTCAACATTCAGAAAACGAAGATTATGGCATCTGCTCCCATCACTTCATGGCAAATAGATTGGGAAACAGTGGAAACAGTGTCAGACTTTATTTTTTAAGGCTCCAAAATCACTGCAGATGGTGACGGCAGCCATGAAATGAAAAGACGCTTACTCCTTGGAAGAAAAGTTATGATCAACCTAGACAACGTGTTAAAAAGCAGAGACATTACTTTGCCTGCTAAGGTCCATCTAGTCAAGGCTATGGTTTTTCCAGTAGTCGTGTATGGATGTGAGAATTGGACTGTGAAGAACGCTGAGCGCCGAAGAATTGATGTTTTTGAAGTGTGGTTTTGGAGAAAACTCTTGAGAGTCTCTTGGACTTCAAAGAGATCCAACCAATCCATTCTGAAGGAGATCAGCCCTGGGATTTCTTTGCAAGGAATGATACTAAAGTTGAAACTCCAGTACTTTGGCCACCTCATGAGAAGAGTTGACTCATTGGAAAAGACTGTGATGCTGGGAGGGATTGAAGGCAGGAGGAGAAGGGGACGACAGAGGATGAGATGGCTGGATGGCATCACTGACTCGATGGACGTGAGTCTAAGTGAACTCCGGGAGTTGGTGATGGACAGGGAGGCCTGGCGTGCTCCGATTCATGGGGTCACAGAGTCAGAGACAACTGAGCGACTGAACTGACCTGAAAAATGTCAAAGCTTCATTCTGGTCTCATCAGTTCATTTCAATTCAGTCACTCAAAGGAGCTTTACTCCAATTTCTGTGTGTAACAATGCATTTGAAAAAAAGTATATTGTTTTAGAACAGTTGAATTTTGTTTTTATTTTAGAATTATTTTGCCTGAATGTGTCAATATATTCTCACTCTAAATAATAACAACAATAAAGAAAGAAAAAAAGGTAGCACACAACTGGGGATTTAATGTGATGAAGTTAGTTACTCTTTAAGCATTCAAGAAAGAACCAGTACTAAACTCTAGTATTTTTTTTTTTTAATTCATCCATCCCTGTAGGCTTATAGCCTCACACACTTTTCTGCATAAGACAAGACACAGGCTTTAGAGATTTCAGTCTTTAAATTAACTGCCATGGGAATGTTTAGGTGTGAAATTAGTCACCAGAGGGAGCCCATATAATTCCTCAAAAGCAATCTCAAAAGACTAAGGACAAAATGAAAATACATGTAGAGACTGGGACATAGAAGTTGAAGGAGAGTACAGAGTGTTCTTTTACTGTTTCTTGAATTGCAGTTCCCTCTCAATTTCAGCTTCAAAATGAACTGACTTTGATAGATGCAAAGGTTTTCTTTCTTTCTTTCTTTTAATAGCAAAGATACAGAAAGAAACAGAACACATTCTACCTCCCCCACCCCCGTGCCTTCCCCCCGCCCCACCACCCTCCTACCCCTGTCAGGGGCTATTTATTCACTGACCTTCTCATTTACTTAACAAGAAAGCTATTTTTGTATATGGATATTCAATTGACCCATAAATAAGGTATTTTATTAGATTTCTCAGAAGGTTAACTGTGATAATTTCCAAACAACCCAAGTGTCAACAATTTGTGCAATTCTTTTAATGAAATCACTCTTGGTCATGTATTTAGCAACTAGAAGTATTTACACATTTTGGCCTTGTAATAAGTATGAAAGAAAGCAGGGTTTGAAAAGAGAAGAAACTCCTTACTCCAAAGTACTTCCTGTTTTGAAATTCTGTAACAATAGGATTTTATGATATGGGAATCTATGAATACTTGACAATCAATCAATTAAAACTGGCTAAGCAGTGCAGCTCTTTTTTTCAAAGAGAAATTTAGGACAAAATTTCAAGTAGACATTTTGTTACTGTAAGAGTGAATCATTTATATGCTTGAATGGACTGAGATGAGAGAAAACACCATATGCAATGTACTCTATGATCTCTATTGAATTTGTTTACTCAGATATTAAACTCAAAGAATTGGAGAAAGACCATGGGTTATTCAGATTTTTTAAAATGTTAAACTCATATACCTATTACTGAAAGTATGACTGAGACTCTAGTGAAACCTGCATAACTTCAGTCTGTAATGATTACTTGAGTTGGCTGACTTGCCTTTACAGGTTGAATTCTGCAAAAATTGTCTTTTTTCTTTTATTGAAGTATAGTGGACTAACACACAATGTCTTGTTAGTTTCAGGTGTACAGCACAGTGATTATGTATATATATATATGGTTTCCCTGGTGACTTGGTGGTAAAGAATCTGCCTGCTAATGCAGGAGACACAGGTTCAATTCCTGGGTCAGGAAGATCCCCTAAAGAAGGAAATGGCAACCCACTCCAGGATATTTTTCTGGGAAATCCCATGGAAACAAGAGCCTGCCAGGCTATAGTTCATGGTGTTGAAAAAGAATCTGACATGACTTAGTAGCTAAACAACAACATGTGTTTATATATTCTTTATAGAAAGAATATATATATATATATTATTTTTCAGTTTTTTTCCCTTCTAGGTTATTATAAAATATTGAGTATAGTTTCCTGTACTAGCTCATAATGGCAACAACAACAACAAACAATCATGATAGTTTTCTTAATTAAAATAAGCAGTACAGTAAATATAAATAAATACAATCATAGTTTTCCTTTGAATTGCTAAACAAAAAGGTTCCCCCTGATCTCTAGTTGCCTTAAGTGACCACAGATATCTTTTCAAAGTAGAAAATTCTGCATTCTTCCAATTTTATAAAATTTAAAACAATTACAAGTGATTCATTGAGAAGACTGTTGATACTTTCTGTTAAATTTGTATGATGTAGCATAATGTTTTTGTCCACATATGATTATTTTGAGTGATGATGACAGCAATATGCACAGGCAGTTCCCACTTCTATAGTAGTGCCATATCAGAAAAAGGTACATACAATGAAATTGGGCAAAGTGATTTTAATCAATGGGAAATTATGTTTATTCTGTGACCTTTAAAAATATTTACCAAAACATTATAAACTCTCTTATTGTGAGTTATGAGTATATAAATAAAAATTTTAAATAGTAAATAATATTTATTTAGTACACTACAAAGTAAAAATTAAGAAATAATGAAAACTGTGTTTTAATTCTTTGCAAATCATATACAGTTCTCATTGTATAGCATCTGATATGGAGTTAGCATCTTTTCTATTCCCTACTGAATTGTTATGCTCTTTTCTCTTTAGGAAGCCAAAAAATACCTGGAGTAACAGGCATACTTGGCCTTGGAGTACTGAATGAAGCAGGGCAAAGGTTAACAGAGTTTTGCCAAGAGGACACAATGATCCTAGCAAACACCTTCCTCCAGCAACACAAGAGAAGACCTTACAAATGAACATCACCAGATAGTCAATATTGAAATCAGGTTGATTATATTCTTTGCAGCCAAAGATGGAGAAGCTCTATCCATTCAGCAAAAACAAGACTGGGAGCTGACTGTGGCTCAGATCATGAATCCCTTATTGCCAAATTCAGACTTAAATTGAAGAAGGTAGTGAAAGCCACTAGACTACTCAGGTATGGCCTAAATAAAATCTCTTATGATTATACAGTTGAAGTGACAGATAGATTCAAGGGATTAGATCTGTTAGACCAACTGCCTGAAAAACTACAGACAGAGCTTTGTGACATTGTACAGGAGGCAGGAATCAAGACTATCCCCAATAAAAAGAAATGGGAAAAGTCAAAATGGTTTTCTGAGGAGGATTTACAAATTGCTGTGGAAAGAAGAGAAGCAAAAGGCAAAGAAGAAAAGGATATATATATATATATATATATACCCATTTGAATGACGAGTTCCAAAGAATAGCAAGGAGAGATAAGAAAGCCTTCCTCAGTGATCAACACAAAGAGATAGAAGAAAACAATAGAAGGGGAAAGACTAGAGATCTCTGAGAGAAAGTTAGAGATACCAAGGGAACATTTCATGCAAAGATGGGAAAAATAAAGGATAGAAATGTTATAGACTTAACAGAAGCACAAGATGTTAAGAAAAGGTGGCAAGAATACACAGAAGAACTGTGCAAAAAGATCTTCATGACCCAGATTATCACGATGATGTGGTCACTCACCTAGAGCCAGACATCCTGGAATTTAAAGTCAAGTGGTCCTTAGGAAGCATCACTGAGAGCAAAGCTAGTGGAGGTGATGGAATTCCAGTTGAGCTTTTTCAAATCCTAAAGGATAATGCTGTGAAACTGCTTCACTCAATATGCCAGCAAATCTGTAAAACTCAGCAGTGGACATAGGACTGGAAAAGGTCAGTTTTCATTCCAATTCCAAAGAAAGGCAATGCAAAAGAATGCTCAAACTAGCGTAAAATTGCACTCATCACACACACTAGCAAATAATGCTCAAAATTCTCCAAGCCAGGCTTCAACAGTATGTGAACCATGAACTTCCAGATGTTCAAGCTGGATTTAGAAAAAGCAGAAGAACCAGAGATTACATTGTCAACATCTGTTGGATCATGGAAAAAGCAAGAGAGTTCCACAAAAACCATCTATTCCTGCTTTATTGACTACGTCAAAGCCTTTGTGTGGATCACAACAAAGTGTGGAAAATTCTTAAAGAGATGGGAATACCAGACCACCTGATCTGCCTCCTGAGAAATCTATATGCAGGTCAGGAAGCAACAGTTACAACTGGACATGGAACAACAGACTATTTTCAAATCAGCAAAGGAATACGTCAAGGCTGTATGTTGTCAGCCTGCTTATTTAACTTATATGCAGAGTACATCATGAGAAATGCTGGGCTGGATGAAGCACAAGCTGGAATCTAGATTGGAGATAGAAATATCAATAACCTCACACACAGATGACACCATCTTTGTGTCAGAAAGCAAAATAGAACTAAAGAGCCTCTTGATGAAAGTGAAAGAGAAGAGTGAAAATGTTGGCTTAAGGCTCAACATTCAGAAAACTAACACCATGGCATCTGGTCCCATCACTTCATGGAAAATAGATGAGGAAACAATGAAAAGAGTGACAGACCTTATTATATTTTGCTCCCAAATCACTGCAGATGGTGACTGCAGTCATGAAATTAAAAGACACTTACTCATTGGAAGAAAAGTTATGACCAAACTAGATGACATATTAAAAAGCAAAGACATTGCTTTGCCAGCAAAGGTCCATCTAGTCAGAGCTATGATTTTTCCAGTAGTCATGTATGGATGAGAGAGTTGGACTATAAAGAAAGCTAACTGTCAAAGAATTAGTGCTTTTGAACTGTGGTGTTGGAGAAAACTCTTGTGAGTCCCTAGACTGCAAGGAATCCAACCTGTCTATCCTAAATGAAAGAATATTAATATTAATTGGAAGGACTGAATATTAATTGGAAGGACTGATGCTGAAGCTGAAACTCCAATACTTTGGCCACCTGATGGGAAGAACTGACTCATTTGAAAAGACCCTGATGCTGGGAAAGATTGAAGGCAGAAGGAGAAGGGGACAACAGAAGATGAGATGGTTGGATAGCATTATTGACTCAATGGACATGAATTCACATAAGCTCTGGGAGTTGGTGATGGACAGCGAAGACTGGAGTGGTACAGTCCATGGGGTCACAAAGAATCAGACATGACTGAGCAACTGAACTGAACTGAACTTTCTCAGTCTGAATTGGCTTCCAATATTTTATTGTTTGTTATTTCAATGTTATGAAATATATCCACATAATAATAAAGAAAGAAATATATCCAAGAATTTAAGTAATGAAAAGTTTTTTTTTTTTTTGCCAGTGTCACTTCTTCTAGACATCTTCATCCTTTTTATCACAATTAATTCATTCATTTTGATAACTGCACAAAGTTCTCCTAGCTGTATATCTGAAGTCTCTCCAATTTTGGTAGAATCAATAGTGTGGTTAGTGGTTTTTCTATAATTTGATTTATATAGATTTGAATTTCACTTACAATGTTAGCACTTGGTCTGTTTGTTACAATTTCACTTTTGTTGGCTTACTCTCTCTTTTGATTATTGTAAAGTGGCATGTAGGTTTGTAACTAGGAGACAAGTACACAGCACAACTGTCTGCACCATGTGTGAAATGAGTAACACATGCACAATGCCCAATAAACAACAGCCTTTGAAAGAAGTCATATCCTAAGTCTTTGAATACAATGCTTTAAAACACTTTTGTCACAATGTTTGTGGAAAGAAGAGCTAGAAGAAAACTTTTTAACTTATGCAATTAATTTCAATTAACATGATTTGATAACTAAAATTTGAATTGTCATATTAGAAGACAAGTGTTATTTAACTAAACCTTGGTAACTTAAATTTGTGCAAGGTTTGAACAAGAATTGCCTGTATGTACGTTAGGACTTACCTTAATTTATTACTCATTTTCTTGCCATACCTGTTGACACAGGCAGTGTTTCCATATGCTCATCTAAGTGCTCATAAAATATCCATAATTTAACTCTGGTATACCTGAGTTATACCTATCCTCAAGAACTTCACAATATCTAGAGAGATATGAAAGATATAGATCATATAATTATTAAATAATATTTTGATGACAATTGCTACAAAAAAAGGTAAGATATTTAAGTGCAGAAAAGATGAAAACAATTGACAAGGATGTTGTCAACTCTTAGACTCTTTTTCATCTGTTGTTTTATAATAAGAAAAATTCCTTATGAATAAATTCTAGCATTTGAAACCAATTGGAATTTGTTTGTTTTTACCAATTCAGAATAAATTTATTGGAACTTTGTAGAGGAAATAATTTCTTATTTGCATAAAGATCTAGAGAAGATTTATTTAAGGCAGGCTTTCATGCCATCTCCCATGTATTGGCCGGTTAGAATTGTCTCATTTTAATCCATATGCTTATGAAGAGCTGCAGACAAATGTTCTCAATATCCTAGAGTCTTTTAAGTGCAAGCAAATCACTGCTAGGAAAACTAGATTTCTTCTTTAAGAAAATGTAATTGCATCTCCCATCATCTTTCAATTGGAATGCAATTAGTATTTACTCTTTTAACTGCTGGTTCTTAGAAAGAGCCTTTTCTTATCTCACCTTTTATTTCTGAGGTAAGTGTGCTTATCTAGGTAGAACTTTCTTTCCATCTACATTTCTATGTTTTCTAACTTGGCCTGACTTTGTTTGTATTTTTCGTACTGTCTGTAATAAAAAGTTCATTTATTCCTTAGTATATTCTGTGTGTGCATCTCCTTCTGTCATGTGTTAAGGATTTTCCCAGCATGATAACCATAGAAATAAAGTAAAATGCTTCCATCTCCCAGAAGGACTGTGTTTAATATCTCACATTTAATTTTAGATAGAATCTGAAGCATTTTCCACAGTTTATTGTGATCCACTCTGTCAAAGGCTTTGGCATAGTCAATAAAGCAAAAATAGATGTTTTTCTGGAATTATCTTGCTTTTTCCATGATCCAGCGGATGTTGGCAATTTGATCTCTGGTTCCTCTGCCTTTTCTAAAACCAGCTTCAACATCAGGAAGTTCATGGTTTACATATTGCTGAAGCCTGGCTTGGAGAATTGTGAGCATTACTTTACTAGCATGTGAGATGAGTGCAATTGTGCAGTAGTTTGAGCATTCTTTGGCATTGCCTTTCTTTGGGATTGGAATGAAAACTGACCTTTTTCAGTCCTGTGGCCACTGCTGAGTTTTCCAAATTTGTTGGCATATTGAGTGTAGCACTTTCACAGCATCATCTTTCAGGATTTGAAATAGCTCTACTGGAATTCCATCACCTCCACTAGATTTGTTCGTAGTGATGCTTTCTAAGGACAGATGACACCACCCTTATGGCAGAAAGTGAAGAGGAACTAAAAAACCTCTTGATGAAAGTAAAAGAGGAGAGTGAAAAAGTTGTCTTAAAGCTCAACATTCAGAAAACGAAGATCATGGCATCTGGTCCCATCACTTCATGGCAAATAGATGGGGAAACAGTGGAAAGAGTGTCAGACTTTATTTTTTGAGGCTCCAAAATCACTGCAGATAGTGATTGCAGCCATGAAATTAAAAGACGCTTACTCCTTGGAAGAAAAGTTATGACCAACCTAGATAGTATATTCAAAAGCAGAGACATTACTTTGCCGACTAAGGTCCGTCTAGTCAAGGCTATGGTTTTTCCAGTAGTCATGTAGGAATGTGAGAGTTGGACTGTGAAGAAGGCTGACCACTGAAGAATTGATGGTTTTGAACTGTGGTGTTTGAGAAAACTCTTGAGAATCCCTTGGACTGCAAAGAGATCCAACCAGTCCATTCTGAAGGAGATCAACCCTGGGATTTCTTTGGAAGGAATGATGCTGAAGCTGAAACTCCAGTACTTCAGCAACCTCATGCGAAGAGTTGACTCATTGGAAAAGACTTTGATGCTGAGAGGGATAGGGGGCAGGAGAAGAAGGAGACTACAGAGGATGAGATGGCTGGATGGCATCACTGACTCGATGGACATGAGTCTGAGTGAACTCTGGGAGTTGGTGATGGACAGGGAGGCCTGGCGTGCTGAGATTCATGGGGTTGCAAAGAGTCGGACATGACTGAGTGACTGAACTGAACTGAACTGAAGCATTTTAAAAGATGCTATTACTTAGTAAAAAGAAATAATCAGCATTAGTTCCATCATGCTAGTTAAGGTTGACTGAAGAAATACAAATGATAGTACCAAAAAAAAATAGATTTTATATACTCAGATTTCTGAGGATGTAATATACCATTCAGTTGAAATTGTCCTAGTGGTTCACATTAAATTCCCAGTTGAGATTTTTTTTTTTTCTTTCAGGGAAGAAAATGAAAACATAAACTAAAAAGCTGAGAAAATTACAATAGATACCTGTGGGAATAAATACATAAATTTGAGCTAATGGTTCTATTTATAGAGGATGCTAACTAGCCATTATATTTGGTATATATATTCTGTATATAAATGTGCTAATATTTCCAAAGACCATATGTAAATTTTTAATATAATGATAAATAAACAAGGAGACTAATTTTAAGATTATACTCTTCTAGAAAAAAATGTACATGTCAATAAAAATTTGAAATGTACATTTGTATTTCAAGAAGTGACAGGGACAGGTAACCTTCTGCCTAGTCATGAGAAGTGGGTTGATGCAAGTGAAGGTTCTATCAAAAGTAACAACTTTGCAGAGTTTGGAATGGGAAAGAGAATCTCACAGAAACAGTGTAGAGTTCAGGCCATTGGATGAAGAGGGAAAGAAGCATTCCAGGCCACGAAAACACTTAACAGAGGCAAAAAGATACAAAACAGAACTATGTCTTGCTGCACCATAACTAGTGGTCCTGATAGAGCACTGGAGGTACACTGAGCAGAAGATGAGGCTACAGAGGCAGTCAGTGATAGTGGCTTTGTTTTGTGTCTACCATATCACAGAACTTGGAATAGATCCTAGAGGTGAGATAATCCATGAAGGAGCACTGTAATGTATAGTATAATTACATTTTAGACATTATTTACTTTAGCTTCTTACAAAGCTAATGGAGGTGATCTAAAAAAGCTAGTGGAGGTGATGGAATTCCAGTTGAGCTATTTCAAATTCCTAAAAAATGATGCTGTGAAAGTGCTAACTCAATATGCCAGCAAAGTTGGAAAACTGAGCAGTGATCACAAGACTGGAAAAGGTCAGTTTTCATTCCAATCCCCAAAAAACACAATGCCAAAGAATGCTCAAACCACCACACAATTGTACTTATCTCACATGCTAGCAAAGTAATGCTCAAAATTCTCCAATCCAGGCTTCAGTAGTACATGAACAATGAAATTCCAGATGTTCAAGCTGGTTTTAGAAAAGGTAGATGAACCAGAGATCAAACTGCCAACATCCATTGCAGCATTGAAAAAGCAAGAGAATTCCAGAAAAGCATCTACTTCTGCTTTATTGACTGTGCCTTTGATAGTGTAGGTCACAACAAACTGGGAAATTCTTAAAGAGCTGGGAATACTAGACCACCTGACCTGTCTCCTGAGAAATCTATATGCAGATTTCTGGCACTGGACATGGAACTCAACATGGAACAACAGACTTGATGTACGAGAAAGCAGTATATCAAGGCTGTATATTGTCACCCTGCTTATTCAATTTATATGCAGAGTACACCCTTGTGGCAGAAAGCAAATAAGAAGTAAAAAGAGCCTCTTGATGAAAGTGAAAGAGGAGAGTGAAAAAGTTCGCATAAAACTCAACTTTGAGAAAACTAAGATCATGGCATCTAGTTCCATCACTTCATGGAAAATAGATGGGGAAATAATGAAAAGAGTGACAGACCTTATTATTTTGTGCTCCAAAATCATTTCAGATGGTGAGTGTAGCCATGAAATTAAAAGTCGTTTGCTCCTTGGAAGAAAATTTATGACCAACCTAGACAACATATTAAAAAGCAGAGACATTACTTTGCTAACAAAGGTCCATTTAGTCACAGCTATGGTTTTTCCAGCAGTCATGTATGGATGTAAGAGTTGGACTACAAAAAAAGCTGAGTGCTGAAGAATTGATGCTTTTGAATTGTGGTGTTGGAGAAGACTCTTGATAGTCTCTTGGACAACAGGGAGATCCAACTAGTCCATTCTAAAGGAAATCATTCCTGAGTATTCATTGGAAGGACTGATGTTGAAGCTGAAACTCCAATACTTTGGTCACCTGATGCAAAAAGCTGACTCATTTGAAAAGACATTGATGCTGGGAAAGATTGAGGGCAGGAGAAGAGGATGACAGAGGATGAGATGGTTGGATGGCATCACCGACACAATGGACACGGATTTGGGTGGACTCCGGGACTTGATGATAGACAGGGAGGCCTGGCATGCTGCGGTTCATGGGGTTGCAAAGAGTCGGACACAACAGTGCAACTGAACTGAACTGATGGCAGTTCTATTTCCAGTTTTCTAAGGAATCTCCACTTATTCTACATAGTGGCTGTACTAGTTTGCAATCCCACCAACAGTGTAAATGGGTTCCATTTTCTCCACACCCTCTCAAGCATTTATTGTTTGTAGACCTTTTGATAGCAGCCATTCTGACTACTTTGACCTCATTGTGGTTTTGATTTGCATTTCTCTGATAATGAGTGATGTTGAGAATCTTCTCATATGTTTGTTATCCAGTTGTATGTCTTCTTTGAAGAAATATCTGTTTAGTTCTTTGGCCTATATTTCGATTGAGTCATTTATTTTTCTGGAATTGAGCTGCAGGAGCTGCTTATATATTTTTGAGTTTAATTGTTTGTCAGTTGCTTCATTTGCCATTATTTTCTCCCATTCTGAAGGATATCTTTTCACTTTGCTTATAGTTTCCTTCATTGTGCAAAAGCTTTTAAGTTTAATTAGCTCCCATTTATTTTTGTTATTTTCATTACTGTGTGAGGTGGGTCATAGAGGACCTTGCTGTGATTTATGTCGGAGAGTGTTTTGCCAATGTTTTCCTCTAGAAGTTTTATAGTTTCTGGTCTTACATTTAGGTCTTTAATCCATTTTGAGTTTATTTTTGTGTATGGTGTTAGAAAGTGTTCTAGTTTCATTCTTTTATAAGTGGCTTACAAATTTTCCCAGCACCACTTGTTAAAGAGATTGTCTTTTCTTCATTGTATATTCTTGCCTCCTTTGTCAAAGATAAGGTGTCCATAGGTGTGTGGATTTTTCTCTGGACTTTCTATTTTGTTCCATTGATCTATTTTCTGTCTTTGTGCCAGTGCTACACTGTCTTGATTACTGTAGCTTTGCAGTATAGCCTGAATTTAGGCAGGTTGATTCCTCCAGTTCCATTCTTCTTTCTCAAGATTGCTTTGGCTATTCGAGGTTTTTTGTATTTCCATACAAATTGGGAAATTATTTGTTTTAGTTCTCTGAAAAATACTGTTAGTAGCTTGATAGGGATTACATTGAATCTATAGATTGCTTTGGGTTGAACTCTCATTTTCACTATGCTGATTCTTCTGATCCATGAACATGATATATTTCTCCATCTATTTGTGTCATCTTTGATTTCTTTCATCAGAGTTTTATAGTTTTCCATATATAGGTCTTTTGTTTCTTTGTTTGCTTTTATATCTAAAGACTACTTTGTAGGAAGGTAGTTGCTGGATTAAAGTGTTTGATATATTAGATTTTGATCAGTGTTACCATTTAAGTCTCCAATGGCACCCCACTCCAGTACTCCTGCCTGGAAAATCCCATGGATGGAGGAGCCTGGTAGGCTGCAGTCCATGGGGTCGCTAAGAGTCGGACACTACTGAGTGACTTCACTTTGACTTTTCACTTTCATGCATTGGAGAAGGAAATGGCAACCCACTCCAGTGTTCTTGCCTGGAGAATCCCAGGGACCGGGGAGCCTGGTGAGCTGCTGTCTATGGGATCGCACAGAGTCGGACACGACTGAAACGAATTAGCGGCAGTAGCAGCAGCATACATTAAGTCAATTTATACTTCTGCCAGTGGCATGTGAGAAAGATCAGTCCTTCAAACTTATTTATACTAAAAATTATCAAACATTTCATCTAAGCAAATGTAATAGATAAATGTAGAATCCTACAGACTTGCCTATCTGCAATCATCTGACTATCTTTGGTGTATTAATCTGTCTTTTTTTTTTTCTCCTGTGTATTGCCTATTCACACTTCATTTATTGTTTCTTATTATTATCTTACGTATATTCTCATTATGTACATAGCAATCACAATACTTTTCCTCTCAAATAAATTATAATATTCGTCTGTCTCTAATTTTAACTTCATTATTTCACTTTCAAAATTTATAAATGGTTTTAAATTTTGATGAATCTATCCTGTGAATCTTTTACTTTATAGAGATTTCCATAGATCCCTAATTTTATTTTTTAGAATTTTCCTTTTACTTTGTAGAAATTTTTCTGTGGATATTCTACAAACTTTTAATATTTCCCTCTGCTCATAACTTACTACAAAGACTTTATATGGATTAATGCAAAGAGAACAAAAAAGGAAGCTGTCATTTAAATAATTTTTGAAAGCCTGAAGTCAGCTAAAGTAGGACAACTGACTTAACAGAGAAAAATGCAAAGTAATATTCTCTTGGATTCCCTGGTAAATCAGTGGTAAAGAATCCAGCTGCCACTGCAGGAAATTGGATAAATCCCTGATCCAGGAAGATCCCACATGCTGCAGAGGTTCATAACTATTAAGCCTCCCATCCTAAAGGATATCAGTCTTGTATGTTCATTGGAAAGACTGATGCTGAAGGTGAAACTCCAGTACTTGGGCCACCTGATGCAAAGAGCTGACTGATTGGAAAAGAGCCTGATGCTGGGAAAGATTGAGGGCAGGAGGAGAAGGGGATGACAGAGAATGAGATGGCTGGATGGCATCACCGACTCGATGGACATGGGTTTGGGTGGTCTCCAGGAGTTGGTGATGGACAGGGAGGCCTGGCATGCTATGGTTCATGGGGTGGCAGAGAGTTGGAAAAACTGAGTGATGAAACTAAACTGAACTGTGCTCTGAAGCTTAGGAGTCGCATCTAATACTGAACTCATGTGCTCTAGAGCCCATGCTCTGCAACAAGAGAAGCCACTGCAGTAAGAAGCCTGTGCACATCAGCTAGAAAGTAGCCTTCATGTTGCAACTGGAGAAAAGCCAGGCAGCACCGAAGACCTCGTACAGGCATAAATAAGTTAATAAAAATATTTTTAAATAAATAAACTCTTGGAGATGGAGAACTCCTAAAGTCTTGAGGACAAGAAAGATTACGTACCATAGACTGGCTACACCAGTCAGTTCAGTTCAGTCACTCAGTCGTTTCCAACTCTTTGTGACCCCATGGACTGCAACAAGCCAGGCCTCCCTGTCCATCACTAATTCCCAGAGTTTATTCAAACCCATGTCCATTGAGTCTCCAACACGACAGTTTAAAAGCATCAATTCTTCAGCACTCAGCTTTCTTTTGTAGTCCAACTCTCACATCCATATATGATTGCTGGAACAACCATAACTTTGACTAGACCGACTTTTGTTGGCAAAATAATGTCTCTGGTTTTTAATATGCTGTCTAGGTTGGTCATAACATTTCTTCAAAGGAGCAAGTGTCTTTTAATTTCCTGGCTATAGTCACCATCTGCTGTATACAGTCAGCAAAAACAAGACCGGGAGCTGACTGTAGCTCAGATCATAAATTCCTTATTTCCAAATTCAGACTTAAACTGAAGAAAGTAGAAAAAATTACTAGACCATTTAGGTATGACCTAAATAAAATTCCTTATGATTATACAGTAGAAGTGACAAATAGATTCAAGGGATTAGATCTGTTAGACCGACTGCCTGAAAAACTTCAGACAGAGGTTTGTGACATTGTACAGGAGGCAGGGATCAAGACCATCCCCAAGAAAAAGAAATGGGAAAAGTCAAAATGATTTTGTGAGGAGGACTTACAAATTGCTGTGAAAAGAAGAGAAGCAAAAGGCAAAGGAGAAAAGGAAAGATATACTCATTTGAATGAAGAGTTCCAAAGAATAGCAAGGAGAGATAAGAAAGCCTTCCTCAGTGATCAACACAAAGAATTATAAGAAAACAATAGAATGGGAAAGACTAGAGATCTCTTCACGAAAATTAGAGATACCAAGGATACATTTCATGCAAAGATGGGCAAAATAAAGGACAGAAATGGTATGGACCTAACAGAAGGAGAAGGTGTTAAGAAGAGGTAGCAAGAATCCACAGAAAAACTATACAAAAAAGATCTTCATGACCGGCTGCTGCTGCTGCTGCTGCTGCTGCTAAGTCACTTCAGTCATATCCGACTCTGTGTGACCCCATAGACGGCAACCCGCCAGGCTTCCCCAACCCTGGGATCCTCCAGGCAAGAACACTGGGGTGGGTTGGCATTTCCATCTCCAATACATGAAAGTGAAAAGTGAAAGTGAAGTCGCTCCATCATGTCCCACTCTTCTCGACCCCATGTACTGCACCCTATCAGGCTCCTCCATCCATGGGATTTTCCAGGCAAGAGTACTGGAGCAGGGTGCCATCACTTTCTCGACTGGCTACAAGACCTCAAACTAAAATATACTCGTAGTCTTAACTCCCAAAAATAAGTCAGGAGGAAAAATAAGTTTATTCTCAAGGGAGTCTGAATTGGAAATGCTCTAAACTCAGGTGTTTCCAGACCAGTAATGAAAAAGATGATCCTGAAAGCTCAAAGTATATGGTGGGTATGGGAAAGTCTAAATGCTGATGTCTGCCAGGGTTCCTGCCATCATCTGGGGACCACACAAATCCCCACACAAGAGATTAGGAGAGACTCCTGTGGAATATTAGATTGCTCCTGAAAATAGCCTCTTGATGAAAGTGAAAGTGGCGAGTGAAAAAGTTGGCTTAAAGCTCAACATTCAGAAAACAAAGATCATGGCATCCGGTCCCATCACTTCATGGGAAATAGATGGGGAAACAGTGGAAACAGTGTCAGACTTTATTTTTGGGTGCTCCAAAATCACTGGAGATGGTGACTGCAGCCATGAAATTAAAAGATGCTTACTCCTTGGAAGGAAAGTTATGACCACCTAAATAGCATATTCTAAAGAAGAGATGTTACTTTGCCCACTAAGGTCTGTCTAGTTAAGGCTATGGTTTTTCCTGTGGTCATGTATGGATGTGAGAGTTGGATTGTGAAGAAAGCTGAGCACCAAAGAACTGATGCTTTTGAACTGTGGTGTTGAAGAAGACTCTTGAGGGTCCCTTGGACTGCAAGGAGATCCAACCAGTCCATTCTGAAGGAGATCAGCCCTGGGATTTCTTTGGAAGGAATGATGCTAAAGCTGAAACTCCAAAACTTTTGCCACCTCATGCGAAGAGTTGACTCATTGGTAAAGACTCTGATGCTGGGAGGGGTTGGGGGCAGGAGGAGAAGGGGACGACTGAGAATGAGATGGCTGGATGGCATCACGGACTCGATGGATGTGAGTCTAAGTGAACTCCGGGAGTTGGTGATGGACAGGGAGGCCTGGCGTGCTCCGATTCATGGGGTTGCAAAGAGTCAGACACGACTGAGTGACTGAACTGAACTGAACTGAATACAAATATTTGGGGTTTCTTTAGTGAAAAGCTAATTTTAACGTGGGTTTTCTACATGATATCCACAATCAGAGGTCTGATTAAACATTTGGCTCTCCCGAAAATGTTAAGACAAACATAATATGTTAAGAGAAAAAAAAAAAAAAGATGTATTGTGTAGATGGAAATGAATCTGTGGTTTATAGATGTAAATATAAGAGAGAAGTCTCTTCTACCTTAAGAGAAAGCAGATTGTTTAGTGTCTTTATTTGACAAACAGAAAACAGCTACAAAAAGCAGTACCAATGAATTGATGCTTTTGAATTGTGGTGCTGAATAAGACTCTTGAGAGTCCGTTGGATAGCAAGGATTCCAAACCGGTCAATCCTAAAGGAAATCAACTCTAAATACTCTTTGGAAGGACTGATGTTGAATCAGAAGCTCCAATACTTTAGCCACCTGATGAGAAGAGCTGACTCATTGGAAAAAACCTTTCCACGGGTTCATGACACTCCCTGCCCAGTCACCTAACGAGGGCATTGGTCCAATTTACCCTTTTTCTTTTCCACTGAATCACACCCATCAGCATGCAAACTTTGTGTAATTTCACCATCCCAAATAAATATTTAATACAAAGAATGAAATAATAAGAAAACAAACAAGAGTTTGTTTAGCCCCACATCCCTTTCTATTTACTATCCCAACTCTCTTCATTTTAGCAAAACAATTTGCACCTAATTATCTGTCCATCCCCACTGACTCCATATGTTAGATTCTCTTTTAAACCTTCCCCAATAATACTGTTGCTTTAATCACTCTACCAAAGTGTACTTTGACAAGATCACCACTGACAACTCTGTTTCCATGTCCACTCGTCAATTCTCAGTCTTCATCTGGTTTGACTTAACAGCAGTGATCACTCTCACTTCCCTGAAATGTTGTTTTCAGATAGCTTCTTAAGGACATGGCACTCTCCTGATTATCCTACTTTTGCAATTATTACTCACTTTGCTTATCTTCCAAGCTCTATATTCTGGCATAGCCAGTGCTCTGTCTTTAAATCTCTTTCCTATTTCTGCACACTCCCATGCGATTTCATCTGCTAAATTGATTTAAGAGTAGTATACTCCCCAATAGTTCTCAAATGGCATACCCTTCCTTCACAGACCTTTTTGAATTCATAAATCAAATTAATTGCCAAAATTACCTGTACTTTTAAGAAGTGTCTCTAATTTAATCCTCATTGTTAGCTCTTAACTTATCATGCTTTGTTTGACTCTCTCAAGCCTGTTTCCTCTGTAATTTTTTTTTCTGTCCCTCTAAGTTTTCCATTGTTCAAACCATTGCTTAAATCTTACAGTCATCTTTTGTTCTTTTGTCCTTCTATTTACCTAATGGCTTTCATCTTTTTTTTTTTTTTTAGTAAATCTTATTGGTTGTTAGTGAAATATTCACAGTGGATCCAATTATCATACACCCAAGGCTGTTTTCCCAGTCCAAGTAATCACACTCTTTCACCCAGAAAAATGTGGCAGTCTACTAAATGAACTTTTTGCTTTTAGTTTCTTTCCTTGGTAGCTAAGCTGGTGAAAAATCCACCTTCAATGCAGGAGACCGCTATTCAATTCCTGGGTCAGAAAGATCCACTGGAGAAGGGATAGGCTACCCACTCCTGTATTCTTGAGCTTCCCTGCTGTCTCAGCTGGTAAAGAATCCACCCTCAATGCTGGGCACCTGGATTCAATTCCTGCATTGGGAAAATCCCCTGGAGAAGGGAACAGCTATCCACTCCAGTATTCCGGCCTGGAGAATTCTATGGACTGTACAAGCCATAGGGTCACAAAGAGTCAAGCACAACTGAGTGACTTTCAGTTCACTTCACTCTAAATATAGCAACCTGAGTGGACTGATCATGCTGTTTCACAAAGTACGTATATATGTATATAAAAATAACAAGTTGTATACCTTAAACATACAATTTTAATTAATCAATTATACTTCAGGAAAGCTAGGGGAAATATCGCTCGATTCAAGCCACTTCTCTTTCCAATTATATAAATGACTTCATATATCAGTCAAAGTGAAAGCCAATGCTTCCCATCATGGCTTAGCAGTCTATGACCTCCTCTCCCCATTGTTTCACCCTTTCCCTTAGTCAGCACATGCTGTCAGGCTAGTCCTTAAACAAGTCAAATCCCTGTGAACACGAGGGCCTTTACACATGCAATTTGTTTCACCTAGAAATAACGTTCTCCTGATTTTTCTAGTTCTCCCTTCCCTGGATGATGCACAGCATCAAATGACTAACTAAATGCCTTTTATGATTTTTTTGTTTCCAAATATCAATGATCCTCAAATTTTGTCTATAGAGGAAAAAGAAAGCTTGTAGGTATAGAAAATTTAAAAAATGAGTAAGTCCACACCAAACACATAGTCTCATTTTATAAGAAATAGTCATTTCACTGTGCAAATGTTTCCAGCTTTTCTCATGAGTAAAGCCTTTGCAAACTATTCTTTCCTAAAAATTCCATCTCTTTTCCTTTATTTTTCTCCTATCTGAGAAAATCATTAAATGCATTGTGTTTTCCATACAACTGTCCTTCAGGTATGTGTGAGAAATTATTATTTTCCCCCACTTTATCGTCTCTTCTGCAAAATAAATACCCTGTTTTTGACTGTTTTCTATTTCTATAAGCATAGAAATAAAATATGTTGTCATATTTGACTTTTTCTCCCATCACTTACAAACAGAAACAGTATTTTCATCTTTCCATCTTCAAATTCATTTTGCAATCTGGTTAACTTTTGTCTGAACTTGTGTACTAAAATCAAGTTGGAATTTTCTATAATATTCCAATTATCTTGAATTTAAATGCACTATTTATCATATTTTTCTATCCTATTGAGCTTTTCAGTGCATTTTTGTAAGGGAAGATTAAAGCAGGTTTGAGTTCAATCATACTGCCTTCCAATTTTATTTATGCTGCATTGTTGAAAAATTTTTCCAAACAGACCTGTAGCTCTCATTTTATATTAATCAGAACTAAGAAATAAAAACAGCCAAATTAAACTTATATGACTTATGGTTTTAATATTTTATAACTTCCGTCATTCTTTCTTTGGTTTTAATCCAGGGACTGGCACTCTTTATCTATACCTCATTCCATGAATAAAATTCCTCTCATAATTTTCAGGGATACCTGTGCATTTTACGTGTGCTTTGGCCAATTTTTCCTGGGATAATTTGTTACTATATGGCTCAGATTTCTTTCTTCAGTGCTTTTACTATCCTTTAGTTGATCTTCCACATGGAAATCTCATTTACTGTTACAGTACAAATATCAGGGCCTTTGATATGGATCTGGGTTCAGTCCCCTGCTCTGATGTATATAAACTTGGACAATCTCCATGATCTTTGTAAATTTTATATTCCTAACCTACAAATGATTATACAGATTTTTGGTGGTGGTGATGGTTTAGTCACTACATCATGTCCAACTCTCATGATGCATGAGCCGATGGACTGTAGCCTACCAGGCTCCTCTGTCTATGGGACTTCCCAGGCAGGAATACCAGACTGAGTTGCCATTTCCTTCTCCAGGGGATCTTCCCAACCTAGGAGTTGAATTCACATCTCCTGCATTGCAGACAGATTCTTTACCACTGAGCCACCATATTTTTAGTGTTTTGCTTATGCAAATATTTAAAAAATCTTTTGTACAAACTAGATGTTCAATAAACAGATAGTGAGCATGATGATAGTCATAAGATTATCTATTTATTTATGGTTTTAAGTCTTTATAATAAAGCACAGGTGAATTATGACTTAATTACCTCTGCTTATTTTTATTGCAATTTTTTGTCTGTATTTTGGTACTGAGAACTTCAAAGTGGCTGTCTTATTCCGTTCAGGTTGCCATAACAAACTTCCATAGACTAGGTGGTTTAAACCACAGAAACTTTTCCTCATAGTTCAAGAGCCTGGAAAGTCCAAGATCAAGTCTAGCCAACCCACTGTCTGTTAAGAGCCTGTTTCTTGGTTTGCACATGTCTGTCTTCTCTAGTGTCCTCATGTGGTCAGGGGTGGAAACTCCTGTTTCTTCTCATAATGGCACCAATTCCATTTGTGAGGGAGCCTCCTTCACAACTTAATTACCTCCAAAGGGCCCCACCTCCAATACCATTAAATTGGGAATGGAGATTTGGGTTTAAACATATGAACTTGGGAAGGGGCATGAATATTCAGTCCATAACACAGGCATAATAATCTTTCATCATTCCTGGTATTTATTCTCATCAACATAAATCAGATCCAAATTAATTTCCATATTCCCTTATTCTGATAGGTGAATTAGCCAACAGTGTTAGTTGGAATGAAACAGATTTCCAATAAATCTCCAAAATTTTTGAATTCTTTCACTACCACAGGTCTAGCTTCTGTGTGGATATTGCATTTATTTCATAGAAGTGTTCCTTCATTAAAGCTGTCAAAACATAAGCAAAACAAGTTATTTCTTTTGGAAAAATGAACCACTGGCACTTCTCATGAGTCCCTCACCTGTGTAATAGGAAAAAAAAAATTCTGTCATCATATTTAGAGATGCAAGTGGAAAACTTTAGAACATGAAACAAAAGGAAGGAAAAATACCACCTATGCCCCACTATTTTGCAGTTCTCCAACTAGAATTTCATAGTTGACTAGGAATTTCTAGTTCTTTTAGCTCTATATTTTGTCTAGTACAGTGCAGTGTTATCTTAAACATGGCACATAAGGCGGGTGAACACAAGGATGAGATAAGAAGTAGACTGTGTGACCTATTAGATGTGGTTCCAGGATCCTCTTTTTCACACACTAGACCCCACTGATTTCTGCTTGAAAATTTATTGGATTTTTATACCATGACCATTAGCTACTCACTAATGCACATTTGCACTCATCTCACATGTACAATTGCACACATCTCACACGCAAGTAAAGTAGTGCTCAAAATTCTCCAAGCCAGGCTTCAGCAATACATGAACTGTGAACTTCCAGATGTTCAAGCTGGTTTTAGAAAAGGCAGAGGAACCAGAGATCAAATTGCCAACATCCACTGGATCATAGCAAAAGCAAGAGAGTTCCAGAAAAACATCTATTTCTGCTTTATTGACTATGCCAAAGCCTTTGACCTGACCTGCCTCTTGAGAAACCTATATGCAGGTCAGGAAGCAACAATTAGAACTGGATATGGACCAACAGACTGGTTCCAAATAGGAAAATGAGCACGTCAAGGCTATATATTGTCACCCTGCTTATTTAACTTCTATGCAGAGTACATCATCAGAAACACTGGGCTGGAAGAAGCACAAGCTGGAATCAAGATTGCCGGGAGAAATATCAGTCACCTCAGATATGCAGATGACACCACCTTTATGGCAGAAAGTGAAGAGGAACTAAAAAAGCTCTTGATGAAAGTAAAAGAGGAGAGTGAAAACATTGGCTTAAAGCTCAACATTGAGAAAACGAAGATCATGGCATCTGGTCCCATCACTTCATGGGAAATAGATGGGGAAACAGTGGAAACAGTGTCAGGCTTTATTTTTTTGGGCTCCAAAATCACTGCAGCTGGTGATTTCAGCCATGAAAAAGATGCTTACTCCTTGGAAGGAAAGTTATGAACAACCTAGATAGCATATTCAAAATCAGACATTACTTTACCAACTAAGGTTCATCTAGTCAAGGCTATGGTTTTTCCTGTGGTCATGTATGGATGTGAAAGTTGGACTGTGAAGAAAGCTGAGTGCAGAAGAATTGATGCTTTTGAACTGTGCTGTTGGAGAGTCCCTTGGACTGCACTTGAGAGTCCCTTGGACTGCAAGGAGATCCAACCAGTCCATTCTAAAGGAGATCTGTCCTTGGTGTTCTTTGGAAGAAATGATGCTAAAGCTGAAACTCCAGTACTTTGGCCACCTCATGCGAAGACTCTGATGCTGGGAGGGATTGGGGGCAGAAGGAGAAGGGGACAACAGAGGATGAGATGGCTGGATGGCATCACCAACTCGATGGACATGAGTTTGGGTGAACTCTGGGAGTTGGTGATGGACAGGGAGGCCTGGTGTGCTGCAATTCATGGGATCACAAAGAGTCGGATATGACTGAGTGATTGAACTGAACTGGGTGCACATTCTTCCAGAAATGTTTGTACTTGAATGTTGCCTGCCATGATAAATCACTTGGGTAGAATATATCAGGTAAGTATTAAAATAACCTATTTTTGCATTTTTTTCTCCAGGTACTTTCTGTAGAAGGTGAGTAAACTTGCTTTCTCAATTAACCTTACATTCGTTATTTGTAAAGTGACATAGTTTTACTATGTATCACTTAGATTTCCTGCAAAAATCAACCAAGTCAACTTTATAAAAATATTTTACCTATTATAGGTTGAATTACATGTGATTTTTGAGGGGAACAGAAAACCTACCATGCCATTTTAGAAATGTTTGATCATTGCATTTAAATATACTTGCCCTAAATGATGGGTTCTGCTACATACTGGCTGTGAAATCTTATACAACCAATTCTCCCTCTCCAAACCTCAGTTTCCTCACCTGAAAAGTGTCATCTATATGTAAGGGAATATTATAATAATTACTTTGGAAAAATATATATTATTGACCTAATATAAGGACCTGTCCCTTATGGTGATGAAAAGTGCTAATTATTTACTTGGTTTTCTTCCTTTCCTGTGCAGAAGGTCATTAGAGAAAGTTTCCTTGAGGAAAGGGAGCAATAGCTGAATCTGAATATCTGAGAACAAAAATTGTCAGGATAGACTGAGTCTACAGTGAATAATAATAAGTAACACATAAGGGTTTACTATATGCTTGGCAATTTTTTAAGCCCTTTACATACATTAACTCATTTGATCCTTACAACAATCCTAGGAGGTAAATGCCATTATCAGCTCTAGTTTATACATGAGGAAGATGAGGTACAGATAATTTAAGTATGTTCCTAATTTTACACAACTGGGAAATGATGGAGCTGAAATCTGAACCATTCTGAATACAGAACGGTTCCTATCTTGCACTCTGGGTTACTACACAAAGATAGATCACTGCCAAAAGGACCCAGACCTTAGTTTTACTCTTCTTAATGGAAAGTCTTCTCTGAAACTAGTACATCAACAGAAGGATAGACAAAATTGGAATAGTGGCCATTCCACACCCCTAAAATTGCCATGCATTGATCTTTCTATGCCAGAGAGAAATCACTGTGCCTGAAATTTGTTTCTCTGTTTCCAGCTCAGCAGTTTTACTTTGAATCCTCTCTATTTTGGCAGGTAGACAAGGTCATAAAATGCACAATTGCCTGAAGTTTCTAAAGCCAGCCTCCTGACCATGGAGTCAGTGACATTTACAGCTTTTTAATTATACACATATGCCCCTTTCATCTTACACAATGTTGAGCAATAAATCCAAATGCACATTATTTCCTCTGAAGGCTATTTGGAACACAAAGCATTTGTATTATGTGTTAATCAGCACATCAATATTTTGGTGGGGTATGTATGGACACGAGATACAGAAGTTCACTTACACCATTATAATGAATATATAGTCCTGAGGAACTCACAGAAGGGTTAGTAAATGTTTGCTATTATGCTGTTTTAGGAAAATGTATTTCCTGAGGATTTAGAAGTGCTGACTATTGGGGAACCAAAGTGGATTTAAAGGAAGCACATAGCATGACATAAAGTTACATCAAAATAAGTTTTAAGAATATGATCAGGAGACACGGAAGCCAAGAAACAAGGAAGATGAGGGGGACATTACTTGCAAATGATTGCTTCTTGGCAGGATTTAGATTTAGGCTCTGGGAGAGAAACAGATTAAACAGAAATTCAATTTTCACTTGATACTTAGACCACAACCAGCAAATGGAATTTAAGGAGATTTGCATGCCTGACATCATAATCTGAGAAGCCTAATTGTTGTGCACTTGGGTATCTTTCTTTGTGGTTCCCTTTTTTGGTACAGTCTCTGACATCTCCTTAAAGATGCTCTTGTTTAAGAAACTATCTTCATATAAATAAGGTAAAGTATCTGAGAATTTGGAGTTCATTTCATAAATTCTAAATTTATTTATGTTCAAAGCTGTTTTAAATGCAGAATGTTTATTTCAAGCCAGACTGTGTTTAATTAGCTTAATGAGAAAGTATGTGTAAAGTACTAGGCAAAAAATTCAATTCATAGTATGTGCTCAATAAATATGCCAGTGTTTTTAATTCGAACTTGTTTGCACTCAGATTGATTGTTCATCTGTTATTCTGTTTGGTTTTGTTTTTACTTAAACTTTATTTTTTATGAACTTATTTAACAGTGCTTATGAAAACTTATCTAGACTCTGTGATAGAAACTAAAGACTGATGTGGCTTAGTGATACCTCATCCAAAACAAAAAGTTTGAAGTCTAGTTGAGGACATAAGCTTAAATAATGAGAAAATATAACAGATCCAGGCAGTATGGAGTAAATTCCAAGTGACTACAAGTAACAAAAGCTCTAAATGTTGAAAGAAGGGAAAATCAAGGGCGTTATGAGCAAGGGAGTTTTATGAAGTGTTCATCATTAATTGAATCTCATAGGGTGCTGGGCATTTGCATTGGTATATAGAAAGTATTATTTTATAATCAACATATTTTTCTTGTTTTTCAGTCACCAAGTTGTCCCAGGCTTCTCTGTACCTCATCATCTCCTGGGGTTTGGCCAAGTTCATCTCCAATGAATCAGTGATGCCATCCAAACATCTCATCCTCTGTCACCCTCTTCTTTTGCCTTCAATGTTTCCCAGAATCAGGGACTTTTTTAATGAGTCAGCTAATCACATCAGGTGACCAATTATTTGAGCTTAAGCTACAGCATCAGTCTTTCTGAAGAGTATTCAGGGTTGACTTTAAAACTGACTGATTTGATCTCCTTGCTTTCCAAGGGATTCACAAGAGTCTTCTCCAGCACCGCATTTCAAAAACATCAATTCTTTGGTGCTCTGCCTTCTTTATTGTCCAGCTGTCACATCCGTACATGACTGCTGGAAAGACCATAGCCTTGACTATATGAAGCTTTGGTGGCAAGGTGATATCTTTGCTTTTTTTGTTTTGTTTTTTAAACAGTTACTTATTTTTAATTGATTGATGATTGCTTTACAATATTGGTTTGATTTGTCATACATCAACATGGAGTAACCATAGGTGTACCTATGTCCCCGCCCTCTTGAATCTCCCTCCCACCTCCTACCAATTCCCACCTCTCTAGGCTATTACAGAGCCCCAGTTTGAGTTCCCTGAATCATGCAGCAAATTCCCATTAACTGTCTATTTACATATTTTTGATCATATGCATTCACACTTCTCTCTCCATTCATCTCACCCTCTCCTTCTTGTTCCCCACCCTTGTCCCTTAATCTGTTCTCTATTTCTGCATCTCCATTGCTATGTGAACAGATTCGTCAGTACCATCCCTCTTGATTCCATATATATGCTTTAAAAAACGATATTTGTTTTTCTCTTTTTTACTTACTTCACTGTTTAAAAGGCTCTAGTTTCATCCACTTCATTAAAACTGACTCAAAAATGTTCCTTTTATTGCTGAATTCCATATAGTCTTTAATTGTTTCTTAGCCATGTTTTGAGAAGGTTCATGGAGATATTCAGCTTCATTTCAGTTTGGGCTTCCAGTCTTAGTGTACACAGCAGGGCTGCGTTCTGGATGAGACCTCTGGCATTTGCGAGCGTGGTGCTGCCTGCTCTTCTCTGGTGGCCCACAGTGGGTGCCAAACCCTCCTCTGACTAGCAGGCACAGGCATGTTTTGACTTCAGACTTGGCTCTGTGACCAGCTGGCAGGAGCTTTGTCTCCTCAGGACCATCAGGGCTCAGGCTTCTGGATAATGGGGCTGGGTCCATGCTGAGAGGAGCACGGTTGCCTTAGTACCCACCACCAGTGAGGTGCTGCAAGACGGAAAAATGAGGACAAAGTAAATGTTTCCTGTGTCCAACTGAGTGCTGACTGGAGGTCCATCTCAGAAGACTCAGGAGGGAAAGAGCTCCATGTGGAAAATTGTGGGGTTTTAGTTAGATTTTTGTATGATTTAGAGGATGACCAGTGATGTTCTTTAGTGTAGGGTGGCCTGTCAACAGTTTTCCTGTCACTGTTTATTGAGAGGACTGTCCTTTCTTCTTTGCATTTTTTTGGCTTGATTTTCATGAACTAACTTGCCACATACATGTGGGTTAATTCCTGGGCTATTCTGTTTCTGTAGTCTGTGCGTCTGTGTTTGTGCCAGTTCCTCACTGCTGTGGTTACTACAGCTCCATGATGTAGTTTGAAGTCAAAGAGGAAAATGCCTCTAGGTGTGTTTTTCTTTCTCAGAGTTTTTTGTCTATTCAAGGTCCTTAGTTTGTTGCTAGCTAATATTAGGAATATTTCTATTTCTATGAAAAATTCCATTGTATATTATGTTGTGATTGTAGTCAGTGCATTTGCTGATGGCTTTGGTTGGAGCGGACATCCTAATTATTCATTGTTCCAGTGCTTGAGCATGGAATATGTTTCTGTTTATTTGTGTTTTATCTGGTTTCTTTATCAGTGCTTTCTAGTTTTCTGACTATTGGTCTTTTATATCCTTAGTTAAGTTTGTTGCTAGATGTTTTACTCTTTTTGATGCAATTATAAATGGGATTTTCTTAATTTTTGTTTCTCATTATTATTAGTATATGGATACACCGCTGATATCAAATTATTCAACCTTACTGAATGTATTCTAAAAACTTTTTGAGAGTATATATGGAAAATTTTATTTGTAAAATCTGTTTCTCCTGCAGTAGGTCATCCAGAGGACCTAAGACATGATGGCTACTAATAGATTCTTCCCACAGTGCTTCTTCACAATATAGACTCCTACAAGAACAGTGAGCATCACAACTTTCCTTGAACTTGCTTTTTAACACGCTGTCTAGGTCTGTCATAGCTTTGCTGATAAGAAGGAATCCTCTTCTAATTTCATGGCTGCAGTCACCATCCAGAGTGATTTTAGCACCCAAGAAGAGGAAATTAGTCACTGCTTCCACATTTTCCTCTTCTATTTGCCGTGAATTTACGGGACTGGGTGCCATGATCTTGGATTTTTTTTTTTTTAATAATTGAGTTTTCAGCTGTTTTTTACACTCTCATCCTTCACCCTATACATATTAGGTATATTTATAAATAAAGATGAGGATAACTCAGATCTTTGAAGTTATTTAAAAAGTTTAAAAATGGTGTGTATAACAAGGTATTTTGACCATTCTGGATCAGAAACTTTCTTTTCAAATGAATGGAACCAAAATATTTCAAAACAGGAATAGTTATTACATCATCTTTAATGTTAGAACTTATGACCTTGATCATCTTGGTACCAGAAACTTCATTTGAGAGTAGAAAATGATATAACAAAAAGAGGATTTGGGAGAATTATTCAAGAAGTTATGTATGTGAATATGCTATAACAAATATGATGCAAAGAAGATACAGTTATAAGGCAATTCACTGCTATAAAACATTTCAAAGATTAGCTAATTAGAATCTGGAGTTTTGTAGAGGTTAAGTAGAAGATCTGTGTGTGTGCACATGTGTGCATGTGTATGTGTGTTAACAGAAAAGACCACTGTTTGCATCAGGCTACACATGTATTTTTCCTTATAAAGAAAGAGCTTTGAATAAGACAGTATATATAGTCTCTGACAACTTTTAAATGCTATACTTTTATGTCTGCACAAAAGAAAAGTACTCAGTGATGTTACATAATAAATATTTCACAAAACATCAGAATCTTAAACTTCATTTGAATAAGTGTTTTGGAAGGGTTTTCTTTTTTTGTTTGTTTCAGAGAAGAAGTAAGAGGACATTTAGAGTCTCAGGGGCTGATCTTTCAAAGGTTTGGGGCCATTGAATATTATATTATGAATTCCATTTTTAAGTGTAGATATTCTTTCTTTGAGGGCTTCCCAGCTGGTTCAAGTGGCAAAGTATCTGCCTGCCAATGCAGGAGACTCAGGAGACATGAGTTTGATCCCTGGTTTGAGAAGATCCCTAGGAGCAGGAAATAGTAACCCACTCCAGTATTCTTGCTGGAAAAATTCCGTGGACAGAGGAGCCTGGCAGGCAACAGTCCATGGGGTCACAAAGAGTTGGCCATGACAGCATGCACATGTGCTCATTCTTTCCTTCAAGAGTTTGGTTGCATTTCACTGTGAAAGTTGAGCGTTAACATATATTTCTTTTTCTCTTTATATGATGTATCATACCTTCTTTAGCACCAAGGATGGAATCACTATTGATGCCTTAATATTCTTGCTTCTCCATAGGGTGGATAGAAAAGTTCCAAGAACGGAAATAATGCATTTATGATGGGGTAGAATTATTGAGACACCAGAAAACTCATAGGAGCACAATAATAAATTTATAATATGGGAAAAAAGAATGCATTACCAAAGAAAAACTAAAATCTGCCATAGCAATAATAATATTGTGGGAATTTAATTCATTTAATATATTAAGATAAAATAAGTAGTAATGTTAAGCTTTGAGATATATAAAATGCTAGATAGCACAGTGAAGTATTTGGCCATTTGTACAGCACATGTCAGAACTGAAAATCTTAACAAGTTCAACATATTTGCTTTTCAGCAATTAAATAGACTGGAATATAGTCAATAAGGAGAAGGCAATGGCAACCCACTCCAGAACTCTTGCCTGGGAAATCTCATGGATGGAGGAGCCTGGTAGACTACAGTCCATAGGATCATGAAGAGTCAGACACGACTAAGCAATTTCACTTTCACTTTTCACTTTCATGCACTGGAGAAGGAAATGACAACCCATTCCAGTATTCTTGCCTGGAGAATCTCAGGGACGGGAGCCTGGTGGACCACCATCTGTGGGGTTGCACAGAGTCGGACACAACTGATGTGACTTAGCAGCAGCAGCAGTATAGTCAATAAAACCTGTGATGTCATTAACAGTAAAAACATCTATTTAAAATTCCCAGTACAATCTTTAAAATGTGTTCAAATTAAATTAAAAATTATAAGCTTCACAGTTCAACAGTAAAATCATTCATGCTTTAAAAAAAATCATTGGTTGTCATATAGCTGAATTGGAACATAAGTTATATAGATTTTTGAATCAATAAAAGTTAGTTTAGAGTAAGAGACCTGAGATCCGAGGTCAAGAGGGAGAAATAAAAGATTTGCAATCATCATTTGTAAATAGGTCTCGTCAAGTCAATGGCTTAAACCATGATACTCAAGCTTCTGTTACCAGATTTGGGGAGTGCTGAAGAGGACGCTCCCTTGTAGGCCTCTCAGGTCTTGGTAAGGACACAAAGAAGAATCTGAGGTTTTATTTGTGGCAAAAGCAAGTTTATTAATAACAGAAAGAACACCTCAAGGGAGAGGTGGGCCAAGCCAAGAGAGGCAGTGGCCCCAGAATGGTGAGGTACTGGGCTTTTTCAAGACAGGGCTTTTACATATTCATCTAGGTGGGTGTGGACTGATGGTTTTGATTGATAGTTACAAGTTACGTAACAACAGCCTCTATTGGACGTCTTTCCCTTAATTCTGTTATAATCATATGTATGTATGTATAGAATATTTATGAATCTTTAATGGGCTCCTGGCTTCCTAAGGTCACTTGAGGACACAGCTGTGCAAGGGTGCCTGTGCCAGAGTTGGAGAAGTCCCTATGCTTAGTTTGATGCAGGTCTATGAGCTCCCCTGGGCCACATTGGAATGTGTCTGGGCTGGGGTTTAGAGATTAGCTTGAATCTTTTTCTGCTAGGCCACCTCTCCTTGCTCATGCCTAACTTCCTACCTAATACTTCATGGTTCAGGCAGAGCTTCTCTGAGTGGTTTTCAGAGAAAGCTGTGTGGTTATATCAGATGATAGAATTAAAAGTAATTTGGTGGTGAGGATACTGTAATGTACAGAGAAGTAGAAATATATTGGTGTACACATGAATCTTATATAATAGCTACTTCATTAAACCAAAGTCATTTCAATTAAAAAAAGAAGAAGAATATCAAGGCAAATGCTCTAGAGCCAATTCTCTTACTGGGCTTCTATTAAGGTTCAAAATATGGTATTTCCCAACTAGTAGAGAAGGAATGAGGATAGGAAGGAGGTAAAAATCCTGCTCCATAGTGTCTGTCCTTATAGTATCAGGCCCCAGTGGCCACTGGGTGAAATGTAGGTGGGAATACTAAAAAAAAAAAAAAAAAGAAGAAGAAGAAGAAGAAGGAGAAAAAGTGTTCCAATAGTTTATACTCCATAATAAACTATGCCAATATTCCTTTATGAAATTAAACCAACAAACATTTTATTATTTCTCATAATTCCTCATAGTTCTTTAATCTAGTCTTCTGTTTTTCGTGGTGTATGCCAGGGATAGAAGGTCCCAGTATTCTTGCTCACTCATGTTTTGTGTTTCACCTGGAGTAGCTCAAACAGCTAGGAGTTAGTCAAGCATTTTTTTTGTGTCCATGGAGCCTCTAGCACAGTTATTTAGGGCTCTCTTCGCTGGTCACTCAGCAGTAAAAAATCAACCTGCAAATGCAGGAGATGCAAGAGATATGGATTCCATCCCTGGATCAAGAAGATTCCCTGGATCAAGAAGATCCCCTGGAGAAGGAAGTGACAACCCACTCCAGTATTCTTGACTGAGCAATCCTGTGGAAAAGGAGCCTAGTGGGCTACACTCCAAGGGGTTGCAAAGAGTTAAACAAAACTGAGCAACTAACACTCTTGTGCAAAAGAATGGTGTGTCTGAGTCATAAGATGTATTACACAAATGATTTCCAAAAGGGAATGTCACAAAAGTGCAAAAGCTGAAAGGTGATTCTTTTAGAAGTTGATATTAGAAATCATAGGGTCACTTCTAGCACAGTGTCTCGCTTATGGCCAACTATGGAGCCATCCTACATTCAGTTCAGTACAGTTCAGTCACTCAGTTGTGTTCGACTCTTTGAGACCCCATTAACTAACTGCAGCATTCCAGGCCTCCCTGTACATCACCAACTCACAGAGTTCACCCAGACTCATGTCCATCGAGTCGATGATGCCATCCAGCCATTTCATCCTCTTTTCTCCCCTTCTCATCCTGCCCTCAATCCCTCCCAGCATCAGAGTCTTTTCCAATAAGTCACTCTTTGCATGAGGTGGACAAAGTATTAGAGCTTCAGCTTTAGCATCATTCCTTCCGAAGAACACCCAGGACTGATACCCTTTAGAATGGACTGGTTGGATCTCCTTGCAGTCCAAGGGACTTTCAAGAGTCTTCTCCAACACCACAGTTCAAAACCATCAATACTTCAGTGCTCAGCTTTCTTCACAGTCCAACTTTCACATCCATACATGACCACTGGAAAAACCATAGCCTTGACTAAATGGACCTTTATTGACAAAGTAATTTTTCTGCTTTTTAATATGCTATCAAGGTTGGTCATAACTTTCCTTCCAAGTAGTGTCTTTTCATTTCCTGACTGCAATCACCATCTGCAGTGATTTTTGGAGCCCCCCCCAAAATAAAATCTGACACTGTTTCCACTGTTTTCCCATCTATTTCCCATGAAGTGATGGGACTAGAGGCCATGATCTTCGTTTTCTGAACGTTGAGCTTTAAGCCAACATTTTCACTCTCCTCTTTCACTTTCATCAGGAGGCTTTTTAGTTCCTCTTCACTTTCTGCCATAAGGGTAGTGTCATCTGCATATCTGAGGTTATTGATATTTCTCCCAGCAATCTTGATTCCAGCTTGTGCTTCTTCCAGACCAGCGTTCCTCATGATGTACTCTGCATAGAAGTTAAATATGCAGGGTGACAATATACAGCCTTGATGTCATACTCCTTTTCCTATTTGGAACCAGTCTGTTGTTCCATGTCCAGTTCTAACTGTTGCTTCCTGACCTGCATACAGATTTCTCAAGAGGCAGGTCAGGTGGTCTGGTATTCCCATCTCTTTCAGAATTTTCCACAGTTTATTGTGATTCACACAGTCAAAGGCTTTGGCATAGTCAATAAAGCAGAAATAGATGTTTTTCTGGAACTCTCTTGCTTTTGCTATGATCCAGCAGATGTTGGCAATTTAATCTCTGGTTCCTCTGCCTTTTCTAAACCAGCTTGAACATCAGGAAGTTCACAGTTCATGTATTACTGAAGCCTGGCTTGGAGAATTTTAAGCATTACTTTACTAGCATGTGAGATGAGTGCAATTGTGAGGTAGTTTGACATTCTTTGGCATTGCCTTTCTTTGGGATTGCAATGAAAACTGACCTTTTCCAGTTTCCTTGAAACTAGAAAAATCCTACATTCAAGGAAATGTAGAATAGATTTCAACTTTTGATGGGAGCAGTGGGAATGTATTTGTGGCCCTTACTACAAGAATCCAGATTCTTTTAAATTTAAGGTTATCTGTATGATTGGCATCCTTTCCTAATATAATCTTTTGGTTGAGGATAACCTGCATTTGCACCTAACCAGAAAGTGAAATGCAAAGGGAAAAGAGTGAGCTATCTTCCTTTGGAGGCAAATACTGAAAATTACCCTCACCACTTCTGTTTTCATTTTCTTAGCAGAACTTGATTGCATGGCCACATCCAGCCCTAAGGGAGACTGGATAATATAGAGTCTTCAGGCAGACACATATCCAGCTGTCAAATATGGATTCTTTTTCTGTAGAAGGAGAGAAGTCTCTGGTGAAAAACTTATGGCTTAAATTATGTGTTTCCCTAACATTCACAGGTAGATGGGCTTCCCTGGTGTCTCAGTGATAAAATATCCACCTGCCAATACAAAAGACATGAGTTTGATCCCTAGTCTGTGAAGAGTCTCACATGCCAAGGAGCAATTAAGCCTTTGTGCCACAAGTATTGAGCCTGTGCTCTAGAGTCTAGGAACCTCAACTACTGAGTCCATATTCTGCAACTACTGAGCCGTGCACACCCTAGAGCCTGTTCCACAAGAGAAGCCACTGTAAGGAGGAGTCCATGCACTGAGGCTAGAGAGTAGCCCCTACTTGCTGTAACTAGAGAAAAGCCTGAGTAGCAATGAAGACCCAGCACAGGCAAAAATAAATAAATATTATAATAAAATTACTTAAAAAAAAATTAACAGGTAGGAGCTGTACCGACTTCATTCCTCTCTTCCCTGTAGGATATTCTTCAGAAAGCACAATATGGAACACTGCCAGATGGTTGTGGGAAGAAACACAGCTTTACTGAAGGGTATTTTCTTTTAGTGGCATTTCCTATGAGAACATTGTTTTGTTTTGTTTTGTTTTTAAACTCTAGTTCTCGGCTTGCAAGCTTCCACCCTCCTCTCCTAGAAGCTGTAGGCATTTTCCTAATGATGTGGCATCCTTGGATAGACACGATAAGGCCAATTGGATCTCTGAATGCAAAATTCAGCTGAGCTACCGGGGGGGGGGGGGAACTGCACCAGTGTGTGTCTCTTCAACACTTAGATCTCTTCTTAATAAATCTCAACAATGTATACTTCTTATCCAATACTGACCATCCCTCTTCTTCACACAGTAATGACTGGTTATAGACATTTTATTTAGGGAGAACAGGATGATATCTGTCTGAGTAAGAACAAAGTAATTTCCCTCCAAGCAATTGCCAAATGCATTAGGAACACACACTCCATCACTGCCCAATCCAGTATCTCAGGGCTCATTTCTTAAACTCACTCAGATAGCATACCTGTCTGAAAAAGGCAAAAATAGTCCTGAATTCAAGTTATTGTTGTTTTATCAGTAACGTAATGAAAAATTGATTGAAACAGAAAAACAAACCAAAAGTAACTAACTCATAATTTATGTTATCCTAACACTTAATATTTTTCTTTATCTGCATTTACCTCAAAAATATATTTGATAGTCCCTCTTTTTTACTAAAATCTCACATATTTTTTACCATTTTACCTTCTTTATCTTTCTACTTAAAGTTCTCTCACAATATGCTACCCATGTCAACCTCCTGCTTTGCTGTTGTTCAGTCAATCAATTGTGTCCAACTCCCTGCAACCCCATGGACTGCAGCCTGCCAGGCTCCCGTGTCCTTCACCATCACCCAGAACTTGCTCAAACTCATTTGCACTGAGTCAGTGATACCATCCAACTATCTCATCCTCTGTCATCCCCTTCTCCTTCTGCCTTCAATCTTTCCCAGCATCAGGGTCTTTTCAAATGACGCATTTCTTCACATCAGGTGGCCAAATAATTGGAGCTTCAGCTTCAGCATCATTCCTCCTAATGAATATTCAGGATTGATTTCCTTTAGGGTTGACTGGTTGGATCTCCTTGCTGTCCAAGGAATTCTCAAGAGTCTTGTCCAACACCCCAGTTAAAAAGCATCAATTCTTCAGTGTTCAGCCTTCTTTATGGGTAACTCTCACATCCATACATGACTACTGGAAAAACCATAGTTTTGACTAGACAGACCTTTGTCAGCCAAGTATTGTCTCTACTTTTTAGTATACAGTCTAGGTTTGTCATAGCTTTTCTTCCAAGGAACAAGTGTTTTTTAATTTGGTGGCTACAGTCAACATCTGAAGCAGTTTTGGAGACCAAGAAAATAAAATGTCACTTTTTCCATTGTTTCCCCATCTATTTGCCATGAAGAGATGGGACCAGATGCCACGATCTTAGATTTTTAACATTGAGTTTTAAGTCAGTTTTTTCACTTTCCTCCTTCACCTTCATCAAGAGGCTCTTTAGTCCTCTTCTTTTCTGCCATAAGAGTGGTGTCATCTGCATATCTGAGGTTGTTGATATTTCTTCTGGAAATCTTGATTCCAGCTTGTGCTTCATCCAATCTGGCATTTCACATGATGTATGTAGACTTAGTTTAGTTCTTTCTCCAGAATCACACTCTCTGGAAGGCTTTGGGATAGTTTTCCAAAGAAGAATTTGCAGGACATTTTGGGGGTAGCACTCAGGCAGAAGCCATTATTCTCTGATGGTTACCAAGATCAGGCATTGTGATAGACAGATGGGAAGGGGGCAATCCCCCTCACTCCTCTATTCTGTGTCCAGATCTTCCCAAATGCTCATCCTTTTTAGCCAACAGCAGATTTAGGCCTTCCAAGAGAAGCATGGCATCAGACCCACAGAGAACATAACACAGAAATGAAATTTTCTATAGACCTCCACATGAGCTTTTCCTTTGCAGGATCATATTAGCCATTCAACATGCTTGATTTCTCAGATTGATTGGTCAGAGATAAATTGTATCATGCCCCAAACACTCTCCTGAATTTTTACTTCACAGCTCTTCCTAAAATTATATACTGTTTAATTCCTATAGAGTCAGTTCAGTTCAGTTCAGTTCAGTCTCTCAGTCATGTCCGACTCTTTGTGACCCAATGAATCGCAGCACGCCAGGCCTCTCTGTCCATCACCAACTTCCTAAGTTCACTCAGACTCATGTCCATCGAGTCTGTGATGCCATCCAGCCATCTCATCCTCTGTTGTCCCCTTCTCCTCCTGCCACAAATCCCTCCCACCATCAGAGTCTTTTCCAATGAGTCAATTCTTCGCATGAGGTGGCCAAAGTACTGGAGTTTCAGCTTCAGCATCATTCCTTCCAAAGAAATCCCAGGGCTGATCTCCTTCAGAATGGACTGGTTGGATCTTCTTGCAGTCTAAGGGACTCTCAAGAGTCTTCTCCAACACCACAGTTCAAAAGAATCAATCCTTCAGCGTTCAGCTTTCTTCACAGTCCAACTCTCACATCCATACATGACCACTGGAAAAACCATAGCCTTGACTAGACGGACCTTTGTTGGCAAAGTAATGTCTCTGCTTTTGAATATGCTATCTAGGTTAGTCATAACTTTTCTTCCAAGGAGTAAGCGTGTTTTAATTTCATGGCTGCAGTCACCAGCTGTCAAATGAGATGGATGGACGTTATGTAGTATTAGGCAGCGGTTAAAAGCAGCAAAATACAATCAATAAGTAACACAATATTATTCACATAAAATAAAAATGTGCATCCACATACATATACTTTTTAAAGAAATAATGATGACTCTGGAGATACAGACAAATACAAGGAAAATTCAGGGGAATCTCACTATAGACACAAACAAGCAAAACAGATCATAACATTAACTGTAAAACTGATAGATTTCAGGTTTGCAAGCAGAAACAGCAAATACCTCCCTTTTGTAAATAGTGGTAGAGTTTAGCATCCTGAATTTTATTACTTTATGAAATCTTGCCCAACATTTCCAGATCAGCCTTTCCACTAAAGAAAACAAATGTATTTGAAATGAGAGAAATTTTAAATAAGACCGTGGTATTCCTTGTTTAAAATCTTTCCTTGTCTCTTGGGAAGTAATGCAGAATCCTCAGTACTCTGTCCTTCAGACAGAGGACCAGCCTTGGGTGCCTCATGCCACTCTTTTCTCTTCTGTTCACTCCAACCCTATTTATCTCCTTTCATTCACAGTTTCTTGTTCTCTCCTCACTTAACACCTTCACACTTTTGCTTCTCCAAGCTACCACTTTTCTCCCCAGCACACACACACTAAGTAGAAAATCATACGGAACCATACAAAAGGAAACCAAACCATTCAAATACAAATAACATCTAAGATAAAAATACATTGGAAAAATGTCCTTAGAATAACCCCCCCCCCAATTCATATCTATAGTATCTTATAATTATCCTTTTTAATACCAACTTAGAAGAATTAAGTGAAACCCCCCATGGAATTCTCCAGGCCAGAATACTGGAGTGGGTTGCCATACCGTCCTCCAGTGGATCTTCCCAACTCAGGCATCAAGCCCAGGTCTCCCACATTGCAGGAAAATTCTGTACCGTCTGAGCCACCAGGGAAGCCAAAGAATACTGGAGTGGGTAGCCTATTCTTTCTCCAGGGGATCTTCCCAACCTAGGAATAGAACCAGGGTCTCCAGCATTGCAGGCAGATTCTTTACCAGCTGAGCTACCAGGAAAACTATAGCATCTTCTACTTATCCTTTTTAGAACTGATATTGAAAATTTTCTTCTGTTCTTGTTTTACATTGTTTTGATTTCAATGAAATATTTCTCATCATGAGAGCTTTTTGAGAACAGGAACTCTCTCTCTCTCTCTCTCTTTTTTTTTTTTTTTTTTTTGGTCTGGTACAGTTTAAGGCCTCCTAAATATACAATGAGTGAATTTTAAATGATTTATGTGTGTAAACTCCTGATATTAAAATAAGCTTACTTAGAACATTAAAATAATGTCATCTACCTTTGAGAGATGAGTTAATCAAAATTTAAGTAAGGATTACAGGCTATATGCATATATTTAATATATAAATCTAGCTCTAATGAAAATGCATACTGAAAATTCTTTTCAAATTCCTCATTTTGAAAAAAGTATCATTTATTATTTTTACAGGATGATAAATTATCCAAACCTCATTTTCTGGACTCAGAGCAAAATAAGTCTGATTAATAAGAAAAGAATAAAAAAGTAAAAAAAAAAAAAAAAAATCAAACCATCTGAAGTATCCAGAAAGATGAAAGCTTTCTAAACACCTCTTGGGTCAAAGAGGAAATGATTACAATAATTTTAGTCTATTTAGAAAATTACAACTACGAGTTCCAAGAAAGAGGAAAAGAACAGTTTGGCATATTTCACTATACTGAAATGAATAAACTTGGACACAATTAGGTAAAAATTTTAAAGGGGGTACTTTCTCTAATTTGAAATCAGAAAATTAAAAAAATCCAAACTATTATTCAGATGCAATATTATTTGGACCAAATCAATAAATGCCATAGAAGTTAACAGAGAACTGATATCTACAAACTTTTTTCTAGAATGGATTGGTTTATGATTTCAAAGACATATGATCTCTATTGGAGCAACTCAACTCTTCTGTGTAATGCAAAAGCATTACATAACCAAACAAATGTATGAGACTTTGTTTCAATTGTACATAGTACATAAACAAATGTATGAGAATTTGTTCCACTAAAACTTTTTTATGGATACTAAATTTGAATTTTGTAAAATTTATATTAGATCAAAATTTATATATCTATATATTCAAAAATTTATATATCATATATTTATATTTTATAATAGGTAAAAATGTCTTCCTTATTTTGCATTTTCTCAACTGTTAAAAGATGTAAGCTTGTAAAATCCATTCATAGCTCTTCAACTACACAAAAACATAGAAGGAAAACTGACTGTAGCTTGACAATCCATGACCAAACTTTCCATCAATCAAGCACAAATACTAAAGATAACAACCCGGGACTGAGAGCCATGGGGAAAATAGGAAATAAACTGAAATTATGTGTCATGAAATAGTTGAATTTAGACATTCCTGTATTTTATTTTTTATCACTCATTGGCTGAAGAAGGGAATGCCAACCCACTCCAGTATTCTTGCCTAGAGAATTCCATGGATAGAGGGGCCTAGAGGGCTACAGTCCATGGAGTCACAGAGAGTCAGACATGACTGAGCAACTAACACTGCCGCTGTCACTGTGATATAATTGACATATTATATAGCAACATGACTATCACGATGTTAGTTAACAAGTGCGTGGTCACAATTTTGTGTGTGTGTGTTTGTTGAAAAGCTTTTGTATTTACTCTCAGCAATTTTCATATATAAAATAAAGCTATAGTAACCATGCAGTATGTTCAGTTCAGTTCAGTTCATTAGCTCAGTCGTGTCCAACTCTTTGAGACTCCTTGAATTGCAGCACGCCAGGCCTCCTTGCCCATCACCAACTCACAGAGTTCACTCAGACTCATGTCCATCGAGTCCATGATGCCATCCAGCCATATCATCCTCTGTCGTCCCCTTCTCCTCCTGCCCCCAATCCCACCCAGCATCACAGTCTTTTCCAATGAGTCAACTCTTCGCATGAGGTGGCCAAAGTACTGGAGTTTCAGCTTTAGCATCATTCCTTCCAAAGAAATCCCAAGGCTGATCTCCTTCAGAATGGACTGGTTGGATCTCCTTGCAGTCCAAGGGACTCTCAAGAGTCTTCTCCAACACCACACTTCAAAAGCATCAATTCTTCTGTGCTCAGCCTTCTTCACAGTCCAACTCTCACATCCATACATGACTACTGGAAAAACCAAAGCCTTGACTAGACGGACCTTTGTTGGCAAGATAATGTCTCTGCTTTTCAACATGCTATCTAGGTTGGTCATAACTTTTCTTCCAAAGAGTAAGCGTCTTTTAATTTAATGGCTGCAGTCACCATCTGCAGTGGTTTTGGAGCCCAAAAATATAAAGTCTGACACTGTTTCTACTGTTTCCCAATCTATTTCCCATGAAGTGATGGGACCAGATACCATGATCTTCGTTTTCTGAAAGTTGAGCTTTAAGCCAACTTTTTCACTCTCCTCTTTCACTTTCATCAAGAGGCTTTTTAGTTAATCTTCACTTTCTGCCATAAGTTATGTACCCAGATATTTCTTACCTTATACGTGGAAGTTTGTACCTTTTGATGTTTTTCACCCATTTCCCCCACTGTGCCCTTATTTTCACCCTGGCAACCACCAATCCACTACTCTGCTTATATGTTTGTTCGTTTATTTGTTTGTTTATTCCACATAGAAGTGAGATCATACAGTATTTATATCACATAGCATAATGCACTCAAGATACATCGATTTTATCATAAATGGGAAGATTTTCATATTTTATGGCTGTTGTTTCCATGTCTTGGCTATTGTGAATAATGATACAATGAATATGGGAATGCACATCCTATTTTTATTTCCTTTGGATATATACCCAGAAATGGATTTATTGAATCATATGGTGTTTCTATTTTTATGTTTTTAAGGAACTGCCATACTGTTTTCCAGAATGGTTATATCCATTTATATTCCCATCAATAGCATAAGAATTTGTTTATCTCCACAACCTCAACACTTGATATCTCTTAGGTTTTCTGACACTAGCCATTCTAACAGGTGTGAGCTGACATCTCATTGTGGTTTTGAATCACACTTTCCTCATGAAGGATGATGTTTGGCACATTTTCCTGAACCTATTGGCTATTTGAATAGCAACTTTGGAAAAAATGTCTTTTCAGGTATTTGGCTTATTTTAAAAATTGGTATATTATTTTATTGCTATTGAGCTTATGACTTCCTTATATATTTTAGATATTAACCTATTGTAATATATGTAACTTGCAGATATTTTCTCCCATTACAGCTATTTCCATAGACTGCTTTTTCATTTTGCTTATTGATCCTTTTGCTGTGTAGAAGCCTTTTAGTCTGATGGAATCTCAAAGAAAGACAATGCCAAACAATGCTCAAACTACCACACAATTGCACTCATCTCACATACTAGTAAAGTAATGCTCAAAATTCTCCAAGCCAGGCTTTAGCAATACATGAACCATCAACTTCCAGATGTTCAAACTGGTTTTAGAAAAGGCAGAGAAACCAGAGATCAAATTGCCAACATCCGCTGGATCATGGAAACAGCAAGAGAGTTCCAGAAAAACATCTATTTCTGCTTTATTGACTATGCCAAAGCCTTTGACTGTGTGGATCACAATAAACAGTGGAAAATTCTGAGAGAGATAGGCATACCAGACCACCTGACCTGCCTCTTGAGAAACCTATATGCAGGTCAGGAAGCAATAGTTAGAACTGGACATGGAACAACACCCTGGTTCCAAATAGGAAAAGGAGTACATCAAGGCTGTATATTGTCACTCCGCTCATTTAACTTATATCCAGAGTACATCATGAGAAACACTGGGCTGGAAGAAGCACAAGCTAGAATCAAGAAGATTCTAGGAGAGAGATATCAATCACCTCAGATATGGAGAGGACACCACCCTTATGGCAGAAAGTGAAGAGGAGCTAAAAGCCTCTTGATGAAAGTCAAAGAGGAGAGTGAAAAAGTTGACTTAAAGCTCAACATTCAGAAAGTGAAGATCATGGCATCTGGTCCCATCACTTCATGGGAAATAGATGGGGAAATAGTGGAAACAGTGTCAGACTTTATTTTTGGGGGATCCAAAATCACTGCAGATGGTGATTGCAGCCATGAAATTAAAAGACACTTACTCTTTGAAAAGAAAGTTATGACCAACCTAAATAGCATATTCAAAAGCAGAGACATTACTTTGACAACAAAGGTCTGTCTAGTCAAGGCTATGGTTTTTCCAGTGGTCATGTATGGATGTGAAATTTGGACTGTCAAGAAGGCTGAGCACTGAAGAATTGATGCTTTTGAACTGTGGTGTTGGAGAAGACTCTTGAGAGTCCCTTGGACTGCAAGAAGATCCAATCAGTCCATTCTAAAGGGGATCAGCCCTGGGTGTTATTTGGAAGGAGTGATGCTAAAGCTGAAACTCCTGTATTTTGTCCACCTCATGAAAAGAGTTGACTTATTGGAAAAGACTGTGATGCTGGGAGGGATGGAGGGGGCAGGAGGGGAAGGGAACGACAGAGGATGAGATGGCTGGATGGCATCACGGACTCGATGGACGTGAGTCTGAGTGAACTCTGGGAGATGGTGATGGACAGGGAGGCCTGGCGTGCTGCGATTCATGGGGTCGGAAAGAGTCGGACACGACTGAGCGACTGAACTGAACTGAACTGAACTGAACTGAACTGAAGCAAGCTAATTTTGTTGCTGGCGACTTTAGTGTTAACTGAAAAAATATTATTGTCAATACCAACGTTAAAAAGCTTTTACTCTGTGTTTTCTTCCAGACTTTCATGGTTCCATGTCTTATATTTTAGTCTTTAAGCCATTTCAAATTAATTTTTGTGAGTGATGTAAGGGGTCTAGCTTCTTTCCATTGCATTGAATATTCATTTTTGCAGAACCATATATTGAAGAGACTCTCTTTTCCCATTGATTATTCTTGGCTCCCAGTATAACATTAGGTGACTGTATATGCATGTGTTTATTTCTAGACTCTCCATTCTATTCCATGACTCTGTCTGTTTTTATTGCAGCATTTTGATTACTATAGTTTTGCAATTATAGTTGAAATCAGGAAGTGTGATGCCTCCAGCTTAATTCTGTCTCAATATTGCTTTGGAAATTTGTCCATGTATTCCAGATTGTTTTCCAGATTATCCAATTTGTTGGTATATATATATATATATAGTAGCATCAGGATTCTTTGTATTTCTGTGGTCTCCTTTATAGAGACTCTTCTTTCATTTGTGATTTTGCTTTTTGGTCCTGGTTAAAATAGCTAAAGGTTCATATATTATGTGTATATTTTCAAAGAAAAAAATATAGCTTTAAAAAAATTCATTCATAACATTCAACCTTTGTGAGGTTCTTTGAGTCTTGTGAATGTGGATGTTCATATCTCTCTTCAGGTTGAAATTTTTTCAGCATTATTGCTTTTTGTAGACTTTCTTTTTCCTCTTTGAGTCCCAAAATAGTATACTGTTGTTTCTTTCATTAGTGTACCATAGTCCCATGAGATTTTGTCTTTTTCATTTTTTGTTTCTTTATACTTCTCTGAATAATTTTAAATGTCTTACCTTCTAAATCATTGCTTCTTTCTTCTGGTTGATGGGAGTCTGATATTGAGGTTCTCTACTGAATTCTTTAATTCAGCACTTACATTTCTGCCTTTTATGTTTTGAGGATTTCTAATTTTCTTCAAATTTCTCACTTTTTCATGCATTAATTTCTTAATTTTGTTTAGTTTTCTGTGTTATAGCCCACTAAAATTCTTTTTAAAAAGTTATTTATTGGAATACAGTTGATTTACAACATTGTATTACTTTCAGGTGTACAAAAAAGTGATTCAGTTATATGTATACATATATTTTTAAAACTTTTTCCCATATTGATTGTTACAGAATATAGAGTAGAGTTTCCTGTGCTATATATTGTCTTTGCTAGCTATCTGCCTTATATATAATACTGTGTATATATTAATTCCAAGTTCCTGATTTATCCCTTCCCCCGACATTTATTCCCTGGTAACCATAAGTTTATTTTTGAATCTGTGAGTATGTTTTTGTTATATATATAACTTCATGTGTATCTCTGTTTTTCAAAAATTAACATTCTACATTTGAGCATTATCATTGATGTTTTTCTTACTTTTTTTCTTACTTTACCTAGTGTGATAAACTTTAGGTCCATTCATGTTTCTGAAAATGGAATTATTTTAATCTCTTTTTAAATTTATTTATTTACTTCTATGGCTAAGTAATATTCCATTGTTACCATTTATCTGTCAGCGGATATTTACATTGATTTTGTGTCTTGGCTATTGTAAGCAACATTGTTAAGAACATTGGGGTGCATATATCCTTTTGGACCGTGGTTTTCTCCAAATATATGCCCAGAATTGATATTGCTGGATCATATGGTAGCTCTATTTTAATTTTGTAAGGAACCTCCATACTATTCTCAATAGTGGCTCTATCAATTTACTTTCCAATCAACAGTGTAGGAGGGTTGCCTTTTCTCCACACCCTCTCCAGCATTTACTGTTTGTAAATTTTTAATGACAACCATTCTAACAAGTGTGAAGTGATACTTTTTTGTAGATTTGATTTGCTTTAGTCTAACGATTAGTGCCGAATAATTGATGCTTTTGAACTGTGGTGTTGGAGAAGACTCTTGAGAGTCCCTTGGACTGCAAGGAGATCCAACCAGTCCATTCTGAAGGAAATCAGCCCTGGGATTTCTTTGGAAGGAATGATGCTAAAGCTGAAGCTCCAGTACTTTGGCCAACTCATGCGAAGAGTTGACCCATTGGAAAAGACTCTGATTCTGGGAGGGATTAGGGGCAGGAGGAGAAGGGGATGACAAAGGATGAAATGGCTGGATGGCATCACTGACTCGATGGATGTGAATCTGAGTGAACTCCGGGATTTGGTGATGGACAGGGAGGCCTGGCGTGCTGCGATTCATGGGGTCACAAAGAGTCAGACAGGACTGAACGATTGAACTGAACTGAACTGAACTGAATGATTAGTGATGTTGAGCATGCACCTGTTGGCCCCCTGTTTGTCTTCTTCTGGATAAATGTCTATTTAGATCTTCCATTCATTTTTGACTGGGTTATTTGTTTGTTTGCTTTTGACAAAATGCTGCATGGGCTGTTTGCATATTTTGAATACGAATTGCTTATTGGTTGATTCATTTGCAAATATTTTCTCCCATTCTGTGGGTTGTCTGTTTGTTTCATTTATGATTTCCTTTGCTGTGCAAAAACTTTTAAGTTTAATTAGGTCCTTTTTTTTTCTCTCATTACTCTAGCAGGTGAATCAACAATATATTGCTGCAACTGATGCTAAAGGGTGTTCTGCTTAAATTGTTCCTTAAGAGTTTCATAGTGTCTGGCCTTGTATTTAGGTCTTTGATCCATTTTGAATTTATTTCAGTGTATTGGAGTTTGAAATGTTCTAATTTCAGAGAAGAGTTAGCATACATCCTTCTGCAAGTCATTTAAAATATTGCAGAGGAAAGAACCCCCTCAAACTCATTCTACAAGACCACCATCACCCTAATACTAAAACCAGGTAAAGATACCACACAAAAAGAAAATTACAAGCTAATATCACTGATGAATATGGACACAATAATAATCAACAATATCTAACAAAATCGAATCCAACAATACATTAAAAAGATCATACATCATAATCAAGTGGAATTTGTCCCAGGGATGCAAGGATTCTTCAGTATATGCATACCAATCCATGTGATCCACCAGACAAAGAAACTGAAGAATAAAAAACATATGATCAACTCAAAAGATGCAAAAACATTTTTTATGAAATCCAACACCCAGGACATTCCTGGTGGTCCAGTGGTAAAGAATCTGCCTGCCAATGCAGGAGACACAGGTTCAGTCTCTGGTCTGGGAAGATTCCACATGCCATGGGTAAACTAAGCCCATGCACCACAACTTCTGAGCACACACCTGCAACTACTTACCCCACACACCCTAGAGCCTGTGCTCTGCAACAAGAGAAGCCACTACAATGAGGAGCCTGGGCACCATAATGAAGAGTAGCCCTACTCACTGCAACTGGAGAAAGCCCTCATGCAACAAGAAAGATCCAGCCCAGCCGAAAAATAAATAAATTAATTTAAAAACCCAACCCCCATTTATGATAAAAACAAAACTCTCCAGGAAGTGGGCATAAAGGGAACCTACCTCAACATAATAAACGCTATATACAACAAACTCACAGCAAACATCATTCTCAATGTTGAAAAACTGAAAGCATTTTCTCTAAGATTAGGAATAAGAAAAGAAAGTCCACTCTTGCCATGATTGTTCAACATAGACTTCGAAGTCTTAGCCATGGCAATCAGAGAAGAAAAAAGGAGTCAAAGGAATCCAGGTATGGGAAAGAAGGAGTAAAACTCTCACTATTTGCAGATAACATGATACTGCACATTGAAAATCCTAAATATGTTACCAGAAAACTACTAGAGATGATAAATGAATTCAGTAAAGTTGTAGGATACAAACTTAATAATACACAGAAATCTGTTCCATTCCTACTAATAATGAAAGATCAAAAGGAAAAATTAAACAGTTCAATTTATAATCACATCAAAAAGAATAAATTATCTAGGAATAAACCAACCTAAGGAAGCAAAAGACATATAATCTGAAAACTATAAAATGCTGATAGAAGAAGTCAACAATGTCACAAATAGATGGACAGATATACCATCTTATTGGAATGAAAGAATCAATATTGTCAAAATGACTATACTGCCTGAGGCAATCTACAAATTAATGCAATCCCTATTAAATTACCAATGGCATTTCTCATAAAACTAGACCAAAAACATTAAAATCTGCATGAAAGCACAGAAGATCCTAAATAGCCAAAGCAATCCTGAAAAAGAAAATCAATGGAAGAATCAAGCTCCCTGTCTTCAGACTGTACTACAAACGTCAGTAACCAAAAACCCATATGATATTGGTGCAGAAACAGAAATATAGATTAATGGAATGGGATAGAAATCACTGGAGGAGGAAATGACAATCCACTCCAGTATTCTTGTCTGGAAAATCCTATGGACAAAGAAGGCTGGCATTTGCAGTCTGTAGAGTTGTGAAGAGTCAGAGGTTACTGAGCATGCACACATGTATAGAAAGCCCAGAAATTAACCTGCAAACTTATGGTCAATTAGTCTATCACAAAGGAGGCAAGATTATACAATGGAGAAAAGATATTCTCTTTAATAAGTGCTGCTAGGAAAACTGGACAGCTACATGTAAAATAATTATATGCGAGCAGTTTAGGGTTCTGAACAGTCAGCTGGCAGTACCTGTGGTTCACAACAGCTTGTTATGGGGACCCAAGTTGCTTGAGGGCACAGTCCATGCTCTGAGTTCAAGGTATGTACCACTAGATATGATACTCAGTTGGGTGGACTCAGTGACTGATGTACTTGCTCAGCCACTTCAGTTATATCCGACTCTGTGTGGTCCTATGGACTGTAGCCTGCTTGGTTCTTCTGTCCTTGGGATTCTCCAGGCAAGAATATTGGAGTGGGTTGCCATTCCCTCCTTCAAGTGATCTTCCTGACCCATGGATTGAACCCACGTCTCTTATATCTACCTGCATTGGCATGTGGTTTCTTTACCACTAGCACCACCGGTGATTGATATATATGTTCACATGGAGTTACTGAGTGGACTATCTGATCAGGCTGGGCTGCTGTCTGTACTTCACATTCTGGTGGGGACACTAGCTGAACTGTGCAGTCAACTCTGGTCAGGCAAAACCATAGCCTATTCTCCCTGACAGAGTGGTGCCAGTGCTTGGTACCAGCTCTGCTGATGAGGAGGGCAAGAGCTTGACTCTGCCATTGCTCCTGGTTAGATGGGTCTCAAGTACTCTATTACCTAGTGGTGCTGCGACTTGTTCTCCATGTTCAATTGGAGCCATACGTTCTTTCCTTAAGTTGGAAACCGAAGTACAGGCTGGGTTTTGTAATTGGATAGGTCAGTGACTGTCCTTCTCTGCTGTTCAAGATTGCTGGCTAAGGTTTTTGGTTGGGAATGGCCTCTAACTATATCTTGCAGTTGGGTGGGGATAGAGACTGCTCTATGATTAGATTCCTCTTGTATAAGGCCATAGGCTGTGTTCAGCAATCAGTCAGGGATGTACACTGGGCTTCACTGCTAAGTAACACTATAGGCTGGGCTTTGTAGCTGGGCAGAGGTATAGGGAGGGCTTCAGGGCAGCCCAAGATCATTGTTCAGGCTCAGTGGTTATGTGTGATCACAGCCAGTGCTCTACTGTTGGGCAAGTTGCTAGTTTGGCTCCCTGCCTGAGTGAAGCTATAGGAGGGGCTCTGAAGCTGCCCAGGTTCTCTGGCTAGGCTTCCTGAAAGGGTGGGAATAAAAGCTGTGTTCAGCAATTTGGTGGGGCTGAAAATCTGCTTCACTGTCCAGGCAGAGTGGTAGAATGGGCTCCAGCTAGGATGGTCCATTGACTGGGGACCCAAACCAGGAATGACTGCCAAATGAGTTCCTTGGCCAGACAGGGGAAGCAGCTCAGCTCTGAAAATGGGCAGAGCTGCTGGCTGGAATCTCTGATTGTGTGACACTGCCAGCAGGTACACTACCAATGTCTGAGAACTCGTTACTGTAAGCCCCAAATTCTCTCTTCCTCTTGCTGATGCCCAGTGGTTAAGCCTCACATATTCCCCCAGTGATTGTTATAAGGCAAGACCTAAGTGGGCCTCCTAGAAAGTGTCCTGCAATACTAGAGAAGCCAAATGTCTTTGCTGAGGTCTCTTTTCTCACCGGACAACCCAGAAGACCAAGGGAGCCCTCCTGGTGTCACTCTATTTTGACCTGGTGGAGACTCCATGTGGCCAGAGTGTAGCCATTCTTCTACCCTTCTTATGTGGTCCTTCTTTATCCCTGCCATCTGCGGTGGTGAGTCTTCAACCTCACCTGGAGATTCTGGAATTTTCACAGCAGTATTTGTCTATGGATAGTTGATATTCTTGTGAGGAGGACTGTAATCTGGAATGACTTATGTTGCTATCTTGATAACATCATTATCCATTGATGTTCCTGTAATTTATCTGTAAATATACTCTCTGAACAAACATAGCAAAAGCAAAATCTTCTTTTTATTTATTTTTTGTTTGTGTGTTTTCTCTTTTTATGGACTAACCTTTCTAATTGGAAGGACTAAATACTGAAGATGGCAGTGGGCTGAAAGAAAAATATAATTTATATTTCATTGATTTTAAGATGCACATTCTCTTGCAAGTAGCACACACAAAATTGATTTTTATCTCATTATCATTATGTCTTATAATCTCTGTCAGCCAACTGGGGGTTATGAAATAGTTGTCAAGGCCTGCAGATACACAGACTTCATGATTCCTAGTTTATTTTTCAATGCAATTGTTTAATGTATTTCATTGTTACTACATGCTTTGAGTTTAATTGCCATTTAAAATGGCATCACAAAGATTACACTATGAGTCATTCTTAAAATGAAATGTCTCTTTGATTATGCAGCAGGGTTCAGAAAAAAAGCAGTTCAATATGCATTTTATATGAGTGAAACAAATCTTTGTTGTTGGAGGAATGATAGTGAACCCACATTTTGTTATAAATCAACTGTCAGGTTCAATGTAGAACATAAGAAAAGGCAATATCCCCAAGTAAAAATTAAATTCTATTTCTGAGATACACACATAGAATTACTAACACAATTTTCACTGTACACAAAGAGCAATGCAACTAAATGCAAGTGAAATTATCAAATCACCTAGACTAGATTGAAGAAACTTCAAAGAAATGGGACACGTGTTATACACCTTTAAAGAACTGAGTTACAATGAAACATATTTTTTTTCATTCTTAATGAAGCATCTTGTAATCAATTGACTGATATAATTGATAAAACTTGGTAATATATCTAAAGACATCTTTGAAGGGATGGGCTAATCCTGATTTAGGGAAAATAAAACTTGCAGCACAAGCTTGAATGTACAGATCATCTTTTCCCTTTTCCCAGATATTACTCAAAAGCAAATTGTTTTTTTTTTTTTAATTTCCATTGTTGGTTCTAGAAAACCTTATCTCATCTATATTTATTTTAAATAAGTTAATGTTTCTCTACTATTATATCAGTTACAGTTTTGATTAAGAGAAAATTACCCCAACAGAGTGTTCAAATAATAGAAACTAGAATATCCAGTGTTGGGTTCCAAGAAAGTCCATAATCTTTTTTCCTTTCTCATTTTTAGTTTTTGGATTAATTTGTAAATTATTTCTTCTTCTTAGGTGTTATTTTATCTACTTTAAAAATGATATTTCTAAGAAATAATTATTCATATTTACTATATTCATTTCCTTTTTGCCTTACCTTACTTTCCTGCTTTGCCTTACCTTATTTTCCCCAGCAATAAAATCAATCACCCTATAAAGGATGTCCTTATCGAAGTTTCTGATGGAAACATATGCAGAATTTATATCCTGGTGAAACCACTAGACCTCTCCAGGAGATTTACATTGATTCACTTACTTGTTCACTTTGGAAAGAACCAGCCAACAATCTTTAATTGTCTTAGGATCCAGTCCACAATCATCTATTATTCTAGCAAGTTTTTGTGTGTATACATATTCCTTATTGAATAAGTGGTATTAGAGAAATAACATGTTGTATAATTATGAACATACAAATTGTCATTCAATCAGGATGTTTTAGAGACTAATAAAATGGTTATTTTATTTTTTAATATAAACTTGTTTATTTCAATTGGAGATTAATTACTTTACAATATTGTATTCGTTTTGCCATGCATCAACATGAATCCACCACAGGTATACACGTGTTCCCCATTCTGAACACCCCTCCCTCCTCCCTCCCCATACCATCCCTCTGGGTCATCCCAGCACACCAGCCCCAAACATCCTGTACCCTGCGTTGAACCTAGACTGGCGATTCGTTTCTTATATGATATTATACATGTTTCAATGCCATTGTCCCAAATCATCCCACCCTCTCCCTCTCCCACGGAGTCCAAAAGACTGTTCTATACATCTGTGTCTCTTTTGCTCTCTCGCATACAGGGTTATCATTACCATCTTTCTAAATTCCACATATATGTGTTAGTATACTGTATTGGTGTTTTTCTTTCTGGCTTCCTTCATTCTGTATAATCGACTCCAGTTTCATACACCTCATTAGAACTGATTCAAATGTATTCTTTTTAATGGCTGAGTAATACTCCATTGTGTATATGTACCAAGCTTTCTTATCCATTCATCTGCTGATGGACATCTAGGTTGCTTCCAGGTCCTGGCTATTATAAACAGTGCTGTGATGAACATTGGGGTACACTTGTTTCTTTCAATTCTGGTTTCCTCAGTGTGTATGCCCAGCAGTGGGACTGCTGGGTCATAGGGCAGTTCTATTTCCAGTTTTTTAAGGAATCTCCACACTGTTCTCCATAGTGGCTGTACTAGTTTGCATTCCCACCAACAGTGTAAGAGGGTTCCCTTTTCTCCACACCCTCTCCAGCATTTATTGCTTGTAGACTTTTGGATTGCAGCCATTCTGACTGGTGTGAAGTGGTACCTCATTGTGGTTTTGATTTGCATTTCTCTGATAATGAGTGATGTTGAGCATCTTTTCATGTGTTTGTTAGCCATCTGTATGTCTTCTTTGGAGAAATGTCTATTTAGTTCTTTGGCACATTTTTTGATTGAGTCATTTATTTTTCTGGAATTGAGCTGCATTTGTTGCTTGTATAGTTTTGAGATTAGTTATTTGTCAGTTGCTTCACTTGCTATTATTTTCTCCCATTCAGAAGGCTGTCTTTTCACCTTGCTTATAGTTTCCTTTGTTGTGCAGAAGCTTTTAAGTTTAATTAGGTCTCATTTGTTTATTTTTGCTTTTATTTCCAATATTCTTGGAGGTGGGTCATAGAGGATCCTGCTGTGATTTATGTCGGAGAATGTTTTGCCTATGTTCTCCTCTAGGAGTTTTATAGTTTCTGGTCTTACGTTTAGATCACTGGTGAAAGAAATCAAAGAAGACACTAATAGATGAAGAAATATACCGTGTTCATGGATCAGAAGAATCAATATAGTGAAAATGAGTATACTACCCAAAGCAATCTATAGATTCAATGCAATCCCTATCAAGCTACCAACGGTATTTTTCACAGAGCTAGAACAAATAATTTCACAATTTGTATGGAAATACAAAAAACCTAGAATAGCCAAAGCAATCTTGAGAAAGAAGAATGGAACTGGAGGAATCAACCTGCCTGACTTCAGGCTCTATTACAAAGCCACAGTCATCAAGACAGTATGGTACTGGCACAAAGACAGAAATATAGATAACTGGAACAAAATACAAAACCCAGAGATAAATCCACACATCTATGGACACCTTATCTTTGACAAAGGAGGCAAGAATATACAATGGATTAAAGACAATCTCTTTAACAAGTGGTGCTGGGAAAACTGGTCAACCATGTGTAAAAGAATGAAACTAGATTACTTTCTAACACCATACACAAAAATAAACTCAAAATGGATTAAAGATCTAAATGTAAGACTAAAATGGTTATTTTAAAGTAAAATAAACAAAAATTGCTTTATAGGGATACAGGAAATGGAGAAACCCAAGTAAATGTGATACTAGAAAAGAGGACTGCTTATAGAAAAAGTGAAAAATGTTCAGATTTATTTTATACAGATGTACTATGTGCTAAGTCACTTCAATCATGTCCCACTCTTGTGACCCTATGGGCTATAACCTGCCAGGCTCCTCTGTCCATGGTATTCTCCTGGCAAGATGTACTATATTTGCTTGCTAAAGAACATTTTATTAGCTGGAAACAAGAATTTGTAAATGCCTATAGCTGTGTATTTAAAAGAATATCGTGCTGACTAGCTGACCAATGTGAAGTTTAAAATAATGGATTAGATGAATACCAGAGTGATCAACTTTCCTAGTGTCACAGGGATTGTTACTATTCTATCAAAGACCCATGTATATGAAGGCTGCTGAGGAAATAGACTGTGAAGGCTGGAAGAGTTTAATCTGATGGATTGATTGCAGGATTCTAATATAAGGGTCAATCAAAAGTTACTGGTTCTTTTAAATTTCATTTATAAGATTTTGCCTTGTGGACCCCAATACCCCTAATTTGTCATTTTATCAGGATATTTGGAAGAGTTATGCCAATAGTTGACATGAATTTGGCAGAGTTACTTTAATTAATTTGTCTCTCTTGGCCTTGTTGTTGTGTAGTCACTAAGTTGTGTCCAGTTCTTTATGACCCCTGTACTGAAATATGCCAGGTGTCCCTGTCCTTTACTGTCTCCCAGAGTTTGCTCAAACTTATGTCCATTGAGTTGGTTATGCTATTCAACTATCTAATCTTCTATGTCTCCTTCTCTTCTTGAACCCCAGTCTCCTGCATTGCAGGCAGATTCATTACCAATTGAGCCATTAGGGAAGCCTTAATATATATAAGGCTAAGCCTTAGTATATCTAATTGTAAAATGAGAGCTGTTGCCCTGAGCAAACACTAATGGTTATTATTATTTATCACACGGGTGAGTCTTCATTCTGGATACAGTTTGGGAAAGGCTGTGTATTGCTTGTGAGAGTTTTTTTGCCCCATTTGTGTCCATGATTAGATTTCCCCATTTTTCAATTATATTGATAAATTACCAAGCATTGATGAAGTCTTTAGAAGACAGCAAGATTTTTAAGAAGCGAAGATAGGAGAGGCTCAAATAAAAACAAAAATAGCCTTTGAAGGTGAAATTATAAGCTGAGTTGGTTAAATGCATTCAGTAATTAGGTTTTCAAAAAATAACCTTAGCACTTAGAAAATAAATAAATTGGATTTTTATCCCATACAACAATGTAAAATAAAGTAAAAATGTCTTGTAAGTACTTTACATAAATATTTGTATAATCTTAGAGTTACTATGGGCTTTTTTCAAAAAAATATATATATCATGAAACCCAAAATACTCAACAAAAATATCAAATTCATATGTGCCCCAAAATAGAAATAAAATCAAAAGATAAATAAAAAATCAAAGAATAGTTATTTCCATTGTATGAAAATGTTGCCATAAAAATATATGAAGAATGCTTTGTATCCAAAGATAAATGTCAAGAAAACACTTGGAAAACTTCAGTGAAAGACATAAAATTATCAATAATCATATGAAAATAATTTAACCATCAAAGATAACAATAAAGCTGTTGACTACCCATTTAAGAAATAAAAATGTTATAAAAAATAATTTGGTGAAATTATATGAAAATAGACTTTTGCTATACTGTTCTTGAAAAAAAAAATCAATCTAATGTGTATCTGTAATTATCACAGCTTTTGCTATTATTTTAAATTAGAATCCATAGTAAAGCTAGGGTAAAATTCTGACACAGATAAATGCCATACTGTGTTCCTACCTTTCTCAAGGAACAAAGTTTTCTCTCTCACTTTTACTGAAGAAAACAGAAACAAACAACAAGAAAAATTTTTTTACAATGTTTTATATAAGTTGTGACGATCTAGTCATCAAAAGTCAGCAGGTTTGGGCCTTTAGGTTTGAATTATGTATTAAGTTCAAGGTTATTAAAGTGTGTTCCTTTTCTCCTGTTAATCTGTTTTGTGTCAATTTTATTAGTAGTTCAGTCACAATAGTTCAGTAGGGGAAGGAGAAATGATTTCTTCCTCCCAGACCGAGCACTGGGAGCTAATTAGACTGAGTAGGTCCTGCTGGAGGAGACCCGAGGAGAGATTTGAGCTCTAATAAGAGGAAGAGATACCAGGATTTTCTCTCTGCCATATGAGGACATAGTGAGAAGGATGATCATTTTCAGGTCAGGAAGAGGGTCCTCAACAAAAAACTGAACCTCCCAATACCCGGATCTGGATCTCTCAGCTTCTAAACTGAAAAATAGTCTGTTTTTTAAGCCACACAGTCCTTGGTATTTTATTGTTGCAGCCAAACTAAGACAATAAGCATTCAGTTTCCCTAAACTGTTTCTCTGTTTATTTTATTAAAATAAACAACCCAATCAAAAACATGGGCCAAAGAACTAAATAGACGTTTCTCCAAAGAAGACATACAGATTGCTAACAAACACATGAAAAGATGCTCAACATCACTCATTATCAGAGAAATGCAAATCAAAACCACAATGAGGTACCACTTCACACCAGTCAGAATGGCTGCAATCCAAAAGTCTACAAGCAATAAATGCTGGAGAGGGTGTGGAGAAAAGGGAACCCTCTTACACTGTTGGTAGGAATGCAAACTAGTACAGCCACTATGGAGAACAGTGTGGAGATTCCTTAAAAAACTGGAAATAGAACTGCCTTATGACCCAGCAGTCCCACTGCTGGGCATACACACTGAGGAAACCAGAATTGAAAGAAACAAGTGTACCCCAATGTTCATCACAGCACGGTTTATAATAGCCAGGACCTGGAAGCAACCTAGATGTCCATCAGCAGATGAATGGATAAGAAAGCTTGGTACATATACACAATGGAGTATTACTCAGCCATTAAAAAGAATACATTTGAATCAGTTCTAATGAGGTGTATGAAACTGGAGTCGATTATACAGAATGAAGGAAGCCAGAAAGAAAAACACCAATACAGTATACTAACACATATATGTGGAATTTAGAAAGATGGTAATGATAACCCTGTATGCGAGAGAGCAAAAGAGACACAGATGTATAGAACAGTCTTTTGGACTCCGTGGGAGAGGGAGAGGGTGGGATGATTTGGGACAATGGCATTGAAACATGTATAATATCATATAAGAAACGAATCGCCAGTCTAGGTTCAACGCAGGGTACAGGATGTTTGGGGCTGGTGTGCTGGGATGACCCAGAGGGATGGTATGGGGAGGGAGGAGGGAGGGGTGGTTCAGGATTGGGAATACATGTACACCTATGGCGGATTCATGTTGATGCATGGCAAAACCAATACAATATTGTTAAGTAAAATAATAATAATAAAATTAAATTTAAAAAATAAATAAAACTGCTATTTTAATCTGTCTTCTACAAGATTACTGGCATGATTTGTTAAATCATAGATGCCATCTTTCACAGTTTGCTGCTAAAAAACACTTTAGTGATTCACCATAGCCTGCAGGATAAAACCCAAATCCTGAAAATTGACATACAAGACTTTCCCTGATCTAACCCCAGACACTTTGGTAGCCTCATTTTCTGGCTTTGAGTCAAATATGTATATTTTTCTGCAGTCATTCAAAACTATATAAGATCACTATATAACTCCTTTGAGTTTCTGCCATTGTGTGTGTGTGTGTGTGTGTGTGTGTGAGAGAGAGAGAGAATGTGTTTGAAGTGTCTTTCCTTATTTATGCCTTTCCTAGCCTAAAATCTATCTTTGGTACTGAATTCAAATTCATAAGCATTAATCCTTTCTCTTATCACTGGATTTTTTTTTTAATATTGAATTCAAATTAACCTGAGCTACTGTACCCATTCTCTGCCAGGAACTGTGTAGGCATTAATGATACAAATCTGAAGAAAGCCAATATTGACACTATCCTTTTTGGAGCTTAAAATGACCCTTACTTTATTCTGATATTAATACACTATCTCCATCTTCACACTTTTGGCAAGTGTCTCGCTTACACCAGCATAGAGATCATAATGTTAAGTATCTCTCTTGTTCACAGCATAAAAGTGTCATCTGGTGCCTAATAAAAGGCTCATGAAGTTTTATTGAATGAATAAGTTTTATGATTCTGTGGATTAAATTGTTAAGAAAGTCTATATGAAAGATACTGAATTTGGTATGAGCTGAAATAGTTAATTTGGATTGTTAGGAGAAGGAAAGACATTGTATAATGGGGACTTTTTTTTTTAAGGTGTGTGTGGCATTAAGGAGCAAATTAATCTTCCACATCACAATTACAAGGCTGTAAAATTAGGTTACTAATATCTACCTTATAGGGGCTTCCCAGGTGGCTTAGTGGTAAAGATTCCACCTGCAATGCAGGAGATGTGGATTGTATCCCTAGGTCAGGAAGATCCTCTGGAGAAGGAAATGGCCACTCCAGTATTCTTGCCTGGGAATTACCACGGTCAGAGGAGCCTGGTGGGGCTGAGGTCCTTGGGGTTGCAAAAGAGTTGGACATGACTGAGAAACTAATTAACTACAACAATGAGTGTACCACATAGGATCTTTGTCAATATTAACTGCCCAAACTTAAGTAAAAGACCTAGTATAATTCTACATGCATAATCAAAAAACACAAAAGAATAATCATCATTGCTATTATATAACATATATCCTTATCTGGAAAGTTTTAAAAGGAACGAGTTGCCGTTTTCAAAGGATTTCTGTGCAGAATGGCAATACACCTGATATGGATGATAGCTGCTACCATTTTATCTCAACATGTAAAATATCACCATAAAATTTTACTAGGTAACAATTTTGTAACAAAATAGATGAAAGCAATTGATATTTATGCCCATTTTAATTACTGTTTTATTTTAATTAATTTATTTTTTATTTTACTTTACAATTCTGTATTGGTTTTGCCATACATTGACATGAATCCACCACGGGTGTACATGTGTTCCCAAACCTGAACCCCCTCCCACTGCCTTCCCCACAACATCTCTCTGGGTCATCCCTGCGTACCAGCCCCAAGCGTGCCATATCCTGCATCTTACATAGACTGGCAATTCAATTCTTACATGATATTATACATGTTTCAATACCATTCTCCCAAGTCATCTCACCCTCTCCTGCTCCCACTGAGTCCAAAAGTCCGTTATACACATCTGTGTCTTTTTTGCTGTCCTGCATACAGGGTCATCATTGCCATCTTTCTAAATTCCATATATATGTGTTAGTATACTGTATTGGTGTTTTTCTTTCTGGCTTACTTCACTCTGTATAATCGGCTCCAGTTTCATCCATCTCATCAGAACTGATTCAAATGTATTCTTTTTAATGGCTGAGTAATACTCCATTGTGTATATGTACCACAGCTTTCTTATCCATTCATCTGTTGATGGACATCTAGGTTGTTTCCATTTCCTGGCTATTATAAACAATTTTGCGATGAACATTGGGGTACATGTGTCTCTTTCAATTCTGGTTTCCTCAGTGTGTATGCTCAGCAGTGGAATTGCTGGGTCATAAGGTAGTTCTATTTGCAATTTTTTAAGGAATCTCCACACTGTTCTCCATAGTGGCTGTACTAGTTTGCATTCCCACCAACAGTGTAGGAGGGTTCCCTTCTCTCCACACCCTCTCCAGCATTTATTGCTTGCAGATTTTTGGATCGCAGACATTCTGACTGGTGTGAAGTGGTACCTCATTGTGGTTTTGATTTGCATTTCTCTAATAATGAGTGATGTTGAGCATCTTTTCATGTGTTTGTTAGCCATCCGTATGTCTTCTTTGGAGAAATGTCTATTTAGTTCTTTGGCCCATTTTTTGATTGGGTTGTTTACATGCTACTGAAATTTAAGTAATTTCTAATAAATTATTACCTCTAAAGTTTTAAAAGGCTCTTAAGACTTAAAGTGATTATTGAAGATAAATTTCATAATTAAGGAAACAGGAAAAACTAAAATACAGTTTTTTTTTTCAATACAAAGACTATTATATACCAGACACAGAGTGCTCCAAGTCCTTTATAAGTAACATTGTGTATAAGCTTCAAAATTAATTTAAAGAAGATATACAAATGCCCAATAAATATCTGAAAAGATGCTCAATAATGTTATCAATTTGGGAAATGAGAATACTTTACACACGCTAGAATGGCTACATTCAAGTTTTGACAAGAATATTGGAACACTCATGCAAGGCTAGTAGGAATGCAAAATGGTGCAGCTGTTTTGGAAAACAGTCTGGCAGTTCCTATAAGAATTAAACGAAGTATTACCTTATAAATTGGAAATTATTTCCCTTATTATTGTAACCAAGAGAATGAAACTATAATTTCACACACACATACAAATAAACCGTTGCATACAAATTTTCATAATAGCATTATTCATAATAGCCAAGAGCAAATACAACCCAAATACCCAGCAGCTGATAAACGGATGAAAAATAGTGTGAAATATTCATAAAATGAGATACTATTTATCTGAAATGGAATAAAGTACTAATATATGTTGTAACATAGATGGACCTTTAAAACATGCTGAGTGACAGCAGCTACTTAAAAAAAGGCCACAGGTCATATGGCACCATTCAACTGAAATGTCCAGGATATGCAAATGTTTAACCAAGGAAAGCAGGATTAGTGGTCACTTAGGGTGCTAGTGGTAAAGAACCCTTCTGCCAATGCAAGAGACATAAGAGATGTGGGTTTGATCCCTGGGTAGAGAAGATCCCCTGGAGATGTGCATGGCAACTCACTACAATATTTTTGCTTGGAGAATCCCCATGGACAGAAGAGCCTGGTTGGTGACAGACCATAGAGTCCCAAAGAGTCAGATATGACTGAAGTGACTTATTACATGTGCACACAGGGCTGAAATATTAGGGAAAGATAAGGAATCATTGCTAATAGGCAGAGTGTTTATTTTTGGGGTGATGAAATATTTTGTAAGATTTATTGTGATAAATGATTACAAATAGCTCCTAGTCTCAAAACTTAGTGCAAAGTCATGGCCTTATTTCTCAGCCCCCATGACTCTCAATTTTTTCCTCTTTGCCAACCAAATACAAATCCTAAAATAATTGTAATTGTCCAAAGCCCTGTAAATATTAAGAGAGAATAGGATTCAAAGCCAACTAAACCCAGCTGAATTCAAGCCCTGCCCTTGTTATCTGAATATGTTTGCTCTTCAAAACTTAGTTTCTCTCATCTTTGAAATGTTGATAATGATGATGATCTCAAGGGCTTTGTGAAGTAGTATTGACTAGTTAGGCTGTGGTTTTATGCATGTGTGCATGCTCAGTTGCTTCAGTCATATCCAACTCTTTGCTACCCTCTGGACTGTAGCCTGCTGGGCTCCTCTGTACATGGGATTCTCCAGGCAAGAATAGTGGAGTGAGTTGCCATGCCCTCCTCCAGGAGAATCTTCCTGAACCCAGGCACAGAACCCAAATCTTCTGTGCCTCCACCATTACAGGTGGATTCTTTACCCACTGACCCACCTGTGATTTTATAATGTGACATAAATCTGTTCAATTTCTGGCACAGAGCTCAAACGCTTGGTACTTTCTAAGTGATGAGATCAATCCAAACACCACCACCATGAGAGTAATAAAGATGTCTTTTGTGAGGCAAATCAGGTGACTTGGATGATGCACCTGAGTAGTGGGTTGATTGCCAAGAGAACTCACCATGAGATGATAAGATGGTATATACATATAGTACGTGACCTGGAAATGCCCATTCCTTTTCCCTCCACTTTAGTGACCTCATTTTCACAACTGAAACACTGACTCCACTAACATTTTTATCTATTCTCAAGCACTCAGCTGTCCCCTGATGGACTAACATAGGTTTGACAAATGAAGGGCCCTTCTGTTGTGCTCATCACTCTGGAACCCACAGCAAATCTCTAATAATTCTCATTCCAATTACAATGTGTGGAGGAGTTTTTCCCACAATACCCAGCCATTCTCAGATACCAAGAACATGTCTTATAAGTCAACTCAATTCTGACACTATCTACCTGGATTCTGCAGGTTAAGGGCTCAGTGACAGAAGATTGCCAATTGTAAGTCTACGTTTTCAATTGGGCTTCTGACTGATTGGTTACAGATTGATGGTTACAATGACTCTGTCATCGTTTTTGTTGTTCAGTCACTAAGTCACATCTGACTTTTTGAGATCTCATGGACTGCAGCATGCCAGGCTTCCCTGTCCTTCACCATCTCCTGAAGTTTGCTGAAACTCATGCCCATCAAGTCAGTGATGCCATCCAATCATCTCATCCTCTGTTGTCCCCTTCTCTTGTCTTCAATCTTTCCCAGCATCAAGGTCTTTTCAAATGAGTCAGCTCTTCACATGAGGTGGCCAAAATATTGGAGCTTCAGTTTCACATCAGTCCTTCCAATGTGTATTCAGGGTTGATTTCCTTTAGGATTGACTGGTTTGATCTCCTTACTGTCCAAGGGACTCTCAAGAGTCTTCTCCAGCATCAAAAACATCAATTCTTCAACAGCTTTTCACTGGGCTCAATTAATTTGCTAGAGAGGATTAAAATTTAGGGAAGTATCTTATTTACTAGTTTGCCAGTTTATTATAAAGGGGTATAACTCAGGAAAAGCTAGATGGAAGAGATGCATAAGCGAAGATATGGAGAAAGACCTCAGATTTTCCACACCCTCTCTGAGCACACCGCTCTCTATGAATCTCAAGGTTTTCACCAACCTGGCAGTTCCCCAAACTCTATCCTTTTGGTTTTTTGTGAGACTTCATTACATAGGTATGTTTGATTTAGTAATTGGCCATTGGTGATTAAATTCAATCTCTAGCCCCTTACCTCTTTCCAGAATTTGGGGATAGGACTGAAATTTCCAACCTTCTTAGCAATCAGCCCACATACTCAGGTAACCCCCAAATCACCTGACTAATCTAACAAAAGACATCTTTATTACTCTCATCACTTAGGAAATTCCAAGGGTTTGAGCTCTGTGCCAGAAATAGGGCAAAGACTAAATATATATGTCTCACTGTAAAACCACAATATCACAACCTCACTAATCAATTATTATACTCCTTCCTGTTGAGCATAGATGGATTTGGCCTGATTTGGCATAAGATTTAAAACATATTTTACAGCCCTTTATTCAATTCTTATGAGAGAGGCTTGAGTTTATACTAATGACAATGAAGATGTTCTGGGTGCATCTTTGTCACTTTTGGAGACAAAGCATTTTCTTTTATTTTATAATGCATGTTTAACTTTTTATTTTACTCTTCATCAATAAGGAGTTAAAAATCTTACAATAGCTAAAAGGCACCCCAAAACAGAATGAAGTTTCATAGTATGTTCATATATGTATGTATATGCTTATGCACAGTCACAAACATACACTAATTGTGAGATAAATGAAGATGACAAAAGATAATAAAGTGCTGATTTTCTTTTCTAAGTAAACTAAATATTAAATGGTTAATGTTAATTTTAATCAAGGTGGAATGACTCAGAAAATGCAGGGCTTGAGTTAGATTGACCTTACATGGTTCTAATATTCAGATATTTTTTAAAGATGCTGAAATCCTAAATTATGATATTTGCCTGAGCAACTAATTATCTTAATTAAGGTAAAAGTGAGACCACAATGAATTAAGAAATAAAAAACCTAAAGATATAATGGAGATACCTAAGTCCTAACTACATCCACAGATTATATATATATATATTCTCACATATATTCACCGAACAAACCAAGAATATGGCAGATAAATCATGATTTATCTCCATTTCAATGGTGAATATAAAATCCTGTTTATATGATTTATGGAGTCTGAGAAATGCACATTTGCTTTTGCAGCATTAACCATTTAGTGAGCACTCAGGTCAAGAGAACCATTAATTTAGGAAAAAGATACACTTGATCTTGTACTTAATCAAGAAACACATTTCTCTAGATTAAAAAAAAAAAAAAAGAATACAAGAGAATTAGGAATGCAAGGTTGTCTCCCATGCAGAAAGGTCAGAGCAAACCCAAGGCATTTTATAAAAATGGCAAGCTCAGCAGAGCAGTGTGCAATGCCTACTGTTTCCACAGCAGAGCTCAAGATGGCCTGGGGGAAGACAGGAGACAGGAGGAATTTACCAGTTACTCTCTTGTTTTAAAGTTTGCAGTGATAATTTTTCTCTTAAAGAAGAGATTTAAAATATTTCAAGCATTTAAGACAGAATTTCTCAACCTTGGCATAAGTATCTTGGATCAGATAGATCCATGTTGTGAAGGCCTGTTCCGTGTATTGTAGGGTTGTTGTTGCCGTTCAGTCATTCAGTTGTATCCGATTCTTTGTGACCCCATGAACTGCAGCAGACCAGGCTTGTCTGTCCTTCACTATCTCCTGGAGTTTGTTCAAACTCATGTCCTTTGAGTCGATGATGCCATCCAACCATCTCATCCTCTATTGCCCCCTTCTCCTCCTTCCCTCAGTCTTTCCCAGCATCAAGGTCTTTTCCAGTGAGTCAGCTCTTCATTCATTCTTGGTCTCTATCCACTAAATGCCAAAAGCTTCCCTATCTCTAGTCCTGACATCTCTCCAAATATTGACAGACTTCCTGGTGCATGGATGGTATGTTTCATAATCAGCTGCAGCTGAGATCATTGCTCTAAGACCTACTGTCACCCTCCCCATCTCAGAAACATATTATATGTACAGCAGAATAAAAGCAGATCAGATTTTAAGTCATTGCCCCTGCACAATCATCACTTAAATGCCTTAAGAGAAGTATCTTCTCTACTTCTTCACCTTTATGAGATTATTATAATTCAACTCAGGTCCTAATTCCTCCTGAAGACTTTCCTGATGATACTAGTTTCAATTAGGTGCCTTTGTTCTTTTTCCTCATTCTTGTTTCTACCAATCATAGAATTTGACTTGCTGTATCACAATTTTTTATTAACGTGACTGTCTCCTTTCCTAGGCAGAGTTTCTTAAGTTCAAAGTATCTTTCTTACCAGTCTCTTAATACATGAAACTTTACATAAAAGTGTTGTGAACAGACCGACAAAAAAACAACAACAACAAAAAAAAAAAAACAACTTCTGAATGAAGGAATGGATGAATGTGAGATTTATGTCTCTGCTATAATACATAAAGTCTTCCCTGGTGGCTCAGATGGTAAAGCATCTACCTGCACTGTGGGAGACCTGAGTTCAATCACTGAGTCAGGAAGATCCCCTGGGGAAGAAAATGGCAATCCACTCCAGTACTCTTGCTGGTAAATTCTATGAATGGAGAAGTCTGGTAGGCTTCAGTCCATGGGGTCACAAAGAGTCAGATATGACTGAGAGACTTCACTTTCACTTTCAAGATACATAAAGAAATTGGAAGATGAGGTACAGACAGCTAATAATGAAAGAACCAATATAAACCATCTGATATTCAAAAGAGAGAGAAAATAGATGCATAAAATTTGGACGCATTTGTACTATTATCAGTGCACTGAAATACAATCACCTCCTCTGGGTTTCTTCTTTGGAAAGTGGATTACTTTTCATGAATCTCTTTAATAGTGGGAAGCCAGGGATCTAGGCAAAGTCATTAGATTGTCAAAGCTTAGGAATGTAAACTGTTAGATTTGAAGTGAACCATCACACATTTATAGTCTCTTCTTAAATTTGCTTTTCATTCTGTTTATCAAATTATTATTTTAGTAGCTTAGAAACCTCCTGTTGTGAAGATTCTTTGTGTCTACCTTATGTTGAGAATGATGATTGTTCAGATACCTGAAGATACTTTGCCCAGACCAAATCTTCTCTTTTCTATGTTAAACATTTCTAGCACCTTCAACTATTTTCCCTGTGCCCTGGTTTCTATATTCCTTACCAAGCTTTATTCAAATGAGGAAAACTTGGAGTAAATTGTTGCAGTTTTAGATTCAGTTCAATAAGTCAGTGTAGGAAATAGTAAATTTCACCTAGGCTTTCTAACATTCTCCTTCCTCATCCATAAATTGGGGATAATTTTTTTTCTTTAGATTCTTTTGAGGAAAACTTAAAATAATGTAAAAGTTTTTCAATGGAATTTGTACTTGGCAAGTGCTTCATAAATGCCAGTTCCAAGAATTTATCTCCACCCTAGGTTCCTCTTTCTCTTTCACTCTCCTTTGATCTATTATGGTAAATTACTTATGAATAATACCCTTAAGATAATTAGTATCTACTCATTTTAATACCTTTTCCTCCCTTTCAGAATTGCTCCTCCTTTACCACTGCTACATAGAGATGATCAGGGAAATGTTTTTAAGTACTGCTACTACTATTAATTAAGGGCTTCCCTGGTGACTCAGTGGTAAAGAATCTGCCTGCCAATGCAGGAGACACAAGTTCAATCCCTGGGTTGGGAAGATCCCCTGGAGAAGCAACCCACTCCAATATTCTTGCCTGGGAAATTCAATGGAGAGAAGAGCTACAGTCAGTGGGGTGGCAAAAGAGTAGGACACGACTCAGCGATTAAACAATCATTTTATGACTAATTAATTAATAATAATAAAGACGCTAAAGTGCTTTTTTTACAGCTCTGTCTTTTGAAGAAATAATCCATGTTCAATGGTATCTCCATCTCAAAGCATTCTTACTTTATTATGCCATGATACCAGGATACTCATTCACATTGCTGCATAGATACATCTATACACAGGGACAGTGTGGTGATGTACTGGTTTCTCTGGTGGCTCAGATGGTAAAGAATCTGCCTGTAATGCAGGAGATCTGGGTTTGATCTCTGGGTCAGGAAGCTCTCCTGGAGAAAGGAATGGTTACACCTGCAGTATTCTTGCCTGGAGAAAACCATGAACAGAGAGGAGCCTGGCAGGCTAGAGTCCATGGGGTTGCAAAGCAACTTTAATTTTCTTTTTTCATATTGAGTAAATAAGGTTAAAAAGAAGAGAAATAAAAAATGAGAACTCCATATCATGACTATAATACAATGAGTATAAAATTATAACTGTTTATAAATCCAATTTGCTGGAGAACAAGGTACTGAAAAAGTACTTACTAGCTGTGTTGTTTTTGTGTTAGGGATTCAAATAATAACAATTCACAGTTAGAAACAACAGTGGAGATGTTGCAATGTATAGAGTAGAAACTTGAATAATTATAGAGCATTACATAAATAGCTATGATATAATGGTTAGATATGTTTTAGAAAAAACGTTAAGCCATATTAAAATATTTAAAAGGTCACATCCTGATTCCTTAGAAATCACTTTGCTTGTGAGCAATTAGTATGCATTATATACATGCAAAGATAAATGTCTTTCTTAGCCTTATGTTTTTTTAAATTTTTTTAACCATAAAAAAGTGGCAAGTCTGAATTATCTATCCATTGTAACATAACAGATTATCTCCAAATATAGTTGCTTAAAACAACATGCATTTATTATCTTACAGTTTCTTGAGATCAGAAATTTGAGAGTGGTTCAGATGTTAGTTTCCAGCTTGGGGTCTCTCATAAGGTTTCAGACAAGTTGTCTGCTGGGCTGCGGTCATTTGAAGACTTGGTTGGGGATTAAAGATCTACTTCCCAAAGGGTTTACTCACCTGTCTGCGGCTGAGAGTCTCAATTCTTTGTTATATTGGTCTCTCCTTTGTGCTGCCTTAGTGCTCTCAAGGTAGGGACACTGATTTTCACAGAGAGAGAGAGAGAGAGAGAAATCAAGACATATGACACAATAATTCTTTATACCCTAGATTCTGTGCACTATCAATGACTGTATTCATTACAAATGTGTCACTAAGTCTGGCCTATAGTCAATGGGAAGAGAAAAAAATAGCATGTTATAGTAGACATAAATACAATCAAACAAAAAGATGAAAGTGAGGAGGAGAGGGAGGGAGAGAGGAGGGAAGAAGGGAAGGAAGGAAAGAAAAAAGGGAGAAAGAAAGGAAAAGGGAGAAAGATTGCAGCAAGTTTATAGCAATAGCATCTGGGGAGAGTTCACTGTGCATGTGGTTGGGGAAGAAATAACATTCAGATGCTGGAACTAGGATTAGAGGCAGAGATTTAGATGAATATTAGAAGTTTGGGACTCCATTTAGAAAGATCTATTTAAGCAATTTTTTCCTGTAAAATCCTATTTCCTCATCTATAAAACAATGTAGAACAAAATGATGAAAATTTTCTAACACTAATATTCTGAGTGGGGGTGGGAGAGAGCAAAGGGACTATTTAGGATAAGCACAGATCAAAACATTATTTCTTCAAAGACATTAATATTGACAATATCTATTAGGCCTATGTGTTTGAGCCATCTAATGCTGCAGAACAAAATACAGCCAAAATGTAATATGTCAAAAAACATCTTACTTACTGGGGTTTCATAATATTCAACCCTGAATATTCACTGGAAGGACTAATGCTGAAGCTCCAATACTTTGGCCACCTTATGCAAAGAGATGACTCATTGGAAAAGACCCTGATGCTAGGAAAAGTTGAAGGCAGGAAGAGAAGGGGATGGTTGGATGGTATCACCGACTCAATGGACATGAGTTTGAGCAAGTTCTGGGAGATGATGAAGGACAAGGAAGCCTTGTGTGCCATCCATGGAGTCGCAAAAGTCGGACACAACTGAGCAACTGAACAGTGACAAAGTTTGAGTTTTTCATGTCTTTATAGGTTACTCCGATAGCTCAGTTGGTAAAGAATCTGCTTGCAATGCAAAAGACTCAATGTGAGAGACTTGGGCTTGATCCTTGGGTTAGGAAGATCCCCTGGAGAAGAGAAAGGCTACCCACTCCAGAATTCCAACCCAGAGAATTCCATGGACTGTATACCCCATGGTATCGCAAAAAGTCAGACATGACTGAGGGACTTTCATTTTCACTTCAGCGGGTTCAGTGGAGTTCTGTACTGTGATTGGGGTCAAACAGTAGCTGTGTCCAGAGTGAGCTGAAGGTTTGCCTGTGCAGTACGCACAATACACCTGACTCACTGCTGATGTCACTGTCACTGACTGGAGCTCAGGAGCAGCCAGCAAGAGAGCACTGCACACAGCCTGGGCCTTTCACAGCACTACCGCCAGTTTTTCAAAAGGTAAGAAATAGAAGTTTCCAGGTCAGTTAAGAACCGGCTAAATGTAGGGATGCCAAAGCATCACTTTTTCCTTGTTCTATTTTTGAAAACACTTAAATTCTAGAGGGACAGGCATAGACTTTACCTCCTGATACTGGGGGAGTTATAAGGTCACAACTGCCAAAGGAAGTGGGGGAGGGGAAATGTTTCTGCAACCACTTTTAGAAAATATTAATTCAGTGTGCCCCAATGAGATTATGTGACAGATACAACAATACTGAATGCAGATACTCTGAAAATGTTTACATTTATTAAAAATCGTGAGTCAGTTGTGAATTCTACCGATGTCTGTAATTATTCATTGATGTCTGCTGATTAATGGACGCAAGAGCTGCCTTAGTAGGACATCCCTATCTCTCAGGTTGCAAACAGCAGCTAAAATGTGGGCATCACTGACTCAATGGCCATGAATGTGTGCAAATCTCAGGAGATGGTGAAGGACAGGGAAGTCTCACATGCTACAGTCCATGGGAGTCTCAGAGAGTCAGATAGGACTTAGGAAATGAACAACAACAACACAATTTAGGCTAACAGTGTGCTTGATTAAAAATATGTTCAGGGTTCATATCACCCTTTACATTAGAAAGTTTCTTTTTAGTGTATATATTTGCTTGTGTTTCTATGAACATGTTCATTTACCTTCAGAGTATTTAATGATTTATTATATACAGATTTAACAAAGTGAGTAAAATACACAAGTTGACTTTTGGATTTCTTGAAATTATTATTTAAATAAACATTTACAATTGTCTACCCATCAAAAATATAGACATAATGTTACACTGAATTTATAAATAATGTAAAATTAGGCACCAAGCTTCCGTAATTTCCCCTTACATATTGACCACCTAACGAGTAATAAGGATAAATTTATCATTATAGATTTTTATTTGGCATGATGACTTAGAACCAACATCATCCTTTCACCATAGCTCTGTTTAAAACATTCTGCACTGAGGGCTTCTCTGGTGGCTCAGTGGTAAAGAATCTGCCTGTCAATGCAGAAAACAAAGGTTCCCTATCTGGAAACATGCCCAGGTACAAACAAGCCCATGAGCCACAACAACTGAGCCTGTGTTTTAGGTGCCACAGCTACTGAACCCTGCACATCCTAGAGCCCCTTCTCGACAAGAGAAACCACCACAATGACCAGCTGGAGCACACCAACAAAGAGTAGCCCCTCTCTCACTGGAACTAGGGAAGCCTCATGTCATCAACAAAGACCCAATGTAACCAAAATAAGTACACTAATAAATCTTTTAAAATTCTGTATTATAAGTTTACAATGTTTTAAAAAAGTTATGGCTTTGTCAAAAGTTAATTTTTAACTTCTAGAAGAAAAGAGCTCAATTTATAAGCATGCTATGCAAAGTGATAGTTCTCTAACAGTAGGACAATAAAAAGTAAAAACAAAAAGATGCTGCTTTGGCAAATTTATTCTTCCTTTTTTATATTGTTATATTTTTGCTTTGTTTTGAAATGGAAGATTTAAAATCATATTTGGCTAAGACTACAGATTTAGACAAATCAGTTCTTTAAGTAACATGGAGGAGCTTCCATTTCTGCAAGGAGCAGACTTAGGTTGGTTTGTTCCAAATCCTCAGTTAGAACAATTAGAAAAATAAGACAAAAATTAAAACACACGTTTGAAAGCACTGGAGAGCTACCCAGAGCACTGAGGAACTATGGTGTCAAATAAGAGAGAAGGAAATTTATATAAATTATCCCAAATTTTCCTGTCTCCTGGAGGCAGCTAGCTGCTAATACTAAATGTAGTGGCTAAAAAGATGAGCGGCACATTCAATAGATTTGTCAAGCAGGTGGTACAAAAACTGAAGTTTAGAGATGACCATGGCATCTAAGACAAGACCTATAGCAAATCCAGACAACAGAATTGTGTGTATGTTCAGATGCTCAGTTGTGTCTGACTCTTTGCGATTCCATGTACTATAGCCTTATAGGCTTGTCTGTCCATGGAATTTTCCAGGCAACAGTACTGGAGTGGGTTGCCAATTTCTCCTTCAGAGCATCTTTCTGACCCAGGGATTAAACCTGCATTCTATCTCTCACATCTAATGCACTGGTAGGTGTTGCATTCTTTACCATTAGCACCACCTGGGAATCCTAACAGAATTAAAGACACAAAAATACAAATGACTCTTAAGAGTCAGTTGGTAAAAAATCTGCCTGCAATGTGGGAGACCTGGGTTTGATCCCTGTGTTAGGAAGATCCCCTAGAGAAGGGAAAATCTACCCACTCCAGAATTCTGGCCTGGAGAATTCCATGGACTGTACAGTCCACAGGGTCACAGGGTTGGACACAACTGAGAGACTTTCACTCACTTCACTTACATTCTAGGGCTTTTGTGGTGTCTCAGACTGTAAAGAATCTTCCCGCAATGCAGGATATCCAGGTTCAATCCCTGGATTGGCAAGATACCCTGGATAAGGAAATGGCTACCTACTCCAGTATTCTTGCCTGGAGAATTCCAAGGACAGAGGAGCCTGAAATAAAAGACAAGATAGAGAATTTCACCAGAAAATGGAATAAATATAGAAGTGCATAAAATAGATTATCTGTCATTTAAAACATAGCTATAGATTAAAGATTCAAAAAAACATCCAAATATAATATTAAGAAACTTGGGAAAAAATCATAAGACAATACTCTGCCTACTGGTGCTCTGTATTTTATTTTGGTTTTATATTCTTATTTATTTTTTTTACTTCTTTATTCCTTATAATGGTTTATTTTATGTGTAAATTTGACAGAGGTTGCCCAGACATTTAGTCAAAAATTATTCTCAGTGAATCAAGGAGGGTGTTTCTAGAGGAGATTAATATTTGAATATGTAGACTTAAATTGAAGAAAGTAGGGAAAAACACTAAGCCATTCAGGTATGTATGACCCAAAATCAAATCCCTTATGATTATACAGTGGAAGTGACAAATAGATTCAAGGAATTAGATCTGATAGACAGAGTGCCTGAAGAACTATGGATGGAGGTTCATAACATTGTATAGGAGGCCATGATCAAAACCATCTCCAAGAAAAAGAAATGCAAAAAGTGAAATGGTTGTCTGAGGAGCCCTCACAAATAGCTGAGAAAAGAAGAGAAGTGAAAGGAAAAGGAGAAAAGAAAAGATATATCCATCTGAATGCAGAGTTCCAAAGAACATCAAGGAGAGAAAGAAAACTTTCCTCAGTGATCAATGCAAAGAAATAGAAGAAAACAATAGAATGGGAAAGACTAGAGATCTCTTCAAGAAAACTAGAGATTCCAAGAGAACATTTCATTCAAAGATGGGCTCAATAAAGGACAGAAATAGTATGGACCTAACAGAAGCAGAAGGTATTAAGAAAAGGTGACAAGAATACACAGACCTATACAAAAGAGATCTTAGTAACCCAGGTATCCAGGATGGTGTGATCACTCACCTAGAGCCAGACATCATGGAATGAGAAGGAAAGTGGGCCTTAGGAAGCATCACTACAAACAAAGCTAGTGGAGGTAATGGAATTCCAGCTGAACTAATTCAAATCCTAAAAGATGATGCTGTGAAAGTGCTGCACTCAATAGGCCAGCAAATTTGGAAAACACAACAGTGGCCAAAAGACTGGAAAAGGTCAGTTTTCATTCCAATTCTAAAGAAAGACAATGCCAAAAAAAATGTTCAAACTATTGCATAATTGCAGTCATTTCACATGCTAGCAAAATAATGCTGAAAATTTTCCAAGCTAGGTTTCAACAATATGTGAACAAAGGACTTCCAGATGTTCAAGCTGGATTTAGAAAAGGCAGAGGAACCAGAAATCAAATTGCCAGCATTTGTTGTATCATCGAAAAAGCAAGAGAGTTCCACAAAAACATCTCCCTCTGCTTCATTGACTATGCCAAAGCCTTTGACTAAGTGGATCACAATCAATTGTGGAAAATTCTTCAAGAGAAGGGAATACCAGACCACCTGACCTGCCTCCTGAGAAATCTGTATGCAGTTCAAGAAGCAACAGTTAGAACTGGACACAGAACAAGGACTGGTTCAAAATCGGGAAAGGAGTATGTCAAGCCTATATATTTTCACCGTGCTTATTTAACTTATTTACAGAGGACATTATGAGAAATCCTGGACTGGATAAAGCACAAGCTGGAATAAAGATTACCAGGAGAAATGTCAATAACCTCAGATAGTCAGATGACACTACCCTTATGACAGAAAGCGAAGAGGAACTAAAGAGTCTCTTGATGAAAGTGAAAGAGGAGAGTGAAAAAGCTTTCTTAAAATTCAACTTTCAAAAAGTTAAGATCATGGATCTGGTCCCATCACTTCATGGCAAATAGATGAGGAAACAAGGAAACAGTGACAGACTTTTTATTTTCTTGAACTCCAAAATCACTGCAGATGGTAAACACAGCCATGAAATGAAAAGATGCTTTCTCCTTGGAAGAAAAGCTATGACAAACCTAGATAGCATACTAAAAAGTAGAGACATTACTTTGCCAACAAACATCCATATAGTTAAAGTTATGGTGGTTTTCCAGTAGTCATGCATGATATGACAGTTGGACCATAAAGTAGGCTAAGCATCAAAGAATTAATGCTTTTGAACTGTGTTGTTGGAGAAGACTCTTGAGAGTCCCTTGGACTGCACAGAGGTCAAACCAGTGAGTCCTAAAGGAAATCAATCTCAAATACTCATTAGAAAGACTGATGCTGAAGCTAAAGCACCAATAATTTGGCCACCAGATGAGAACAGCCAACTCATTAGAATGGACCCTGATTCTGGGAAATATTGAAAGCAGGAGGAGACAGAGGGCAAGATGGTTGGATGACATCACTGACTCAAAGGACCTGAGTTAGAGCAAGCTCCAGGATATGGTGGAGGACAAGGAAGCCTGGCATGCTGCAATCCATAGGTTCCCCAAGAATACACATGACTGAGCAACTGAACAGCAGGCTGAATAAAGCAGACTGGCCTCTCTAAGGTGGATGTGCCGCATCCAATCTACTATAGACCAGAATAGAACAGAAAGGCTGAGTAAAAGGGAATATCTTCTACATGCCTACTGAACTAGAACACTAACCTTGTATGCACACACGCATACACACAGACATACCCTCATTCTGCTAATTCTGTTTCTCTTGGAAATTCTCATAATCTCCTTTCTGTATCACTGCATGCTTCCTTACTCATCAGTTCCCACTGGCACATAAACAAGGTCCAGCAGTACCAACTGACATGAGCTTTCCCTTTTGTTTACTGTTCAATTATCACTTATTCTTTGGGTATACTTTTTCACTCTCAGTTTTCTCTTTCTGATACAGTGGTATTGAGGGGGTAAGGGGAGTGGAGGGGAGGTGGAGATGGCCAATAATCCAAAGCTTTGAATGAAGAGTCCCAGTGAAAGTTTATACATATCAGCTATTAAGCTCATAAAAAAAAAAAAAAAACAGGCAAAGTTTTATTCTGCTCTCTTTGGGCCTATTCATGTGATAAACTGACTGGAGGAAAATGCTTTGCCCTACCTTGATCTTAAAGGTATTTTTAAGGGAAAAACTTATTTATTTAACTTTTTAGCTTATTTTTAAGGGAATATTCTTTTTCCAAATAGAAAATATTGGTACCTTGATTTTAAAACTGCCAGTCATAGAACTTTGATCTAGCATGGCAGTAAGACCAAAAAGTGTATGTCAGTTCATGTACTAAGCCACCCTTAACATAGCCAAAAGGAGAAAATGTGTAAACACACTGACATTTGGATTCAAACAAGGTGAAAAATTTATTTCCAGATGACATTTTTATCTTAATGCCAAGATTTTATTGAAACTCATGTTCAGAAGATGACTGCTGAAAGTACCCAAACCCTCTGGGTCGTTGGTAGCTGTTTGATGGGTGCTTAGCTGTTAGTCTTTCTAATCAAAAGTTTTGTCTAGTTTTTCTCCTGGATAATGGCAGTATTTTCCTCATGTATTCTGTTACTTCTTTGGGGGTAGCTGATGATGCTGTTTTTGACTCTGAATATTATCTATTATCTTTCTTATTTCTGCTTGATGAAGTGTTATCTCTAATGGGTGGCATGATACAGACAAGGGACAGAATATAATGACAAATTTTGTGCAATTGAATAGCTTGGCTTACAACTGAGCCTCATTTCTATTTGTAAGTGATTGTTAGGGACAGAACTGGTTTGCATCCTTCTATACTTTTTGAATGTTATGATCTTTGGTGATTTAAATGAAGATCATGGCATCTGGCCCCATCAATTCACAGCAAATACATGGGTAAAAAGTGGAAACAGTGACAGATTTTATTTTCTTGGGATCCAAAATCACTGTGAACAGTGACTGCAGTCATGAAATTAAGACATTTGTTCCTTGGAAGAAAAGCTATGACAAAACTAGACAGCATATTAAAAAAAAAAAAAAATGAGACATTACTTTGCCAACAAAGGTCCATATAGTCAAAGCTATGGTTTTTCCAGTAGTCATATACAGATGTGAGAACTGGACCATAAAGAAGTCTGAGTGCTGAAGAATTGATGTTTTCGAACTGTGGTGCTGGATAAGACTCTTGAGAGTCCCTTGGACTGAAAGAAGATCAAACCAGTCAATCTTAAAGGAAATCAACCCTGACTATTCATTGGAAGAACTGATGTTGAAGGTGAAGCTCCATTACTTTGGCCATCTGATACAAAAAAGGAACTCATTGCTCATGAGTTTGAGCAAACTTCAGGAGATTTTAAAGGACAAGGAAGCCTGGCATACTGCAGTCCAGGAGTCGAAAAGAGTAGGACACTAATTAGTAACTGAATAACAACAACTGCTTCTTTAAGGCTAGATAATATTCCTTTCTATGTAAACACCAAGTTTTACTCACCCATTCATTTATTGATGGACGCGGACTGTTAACACATTTTGACTATCATATATAATGACAATGGCAGTGACTTTAAAACAATGCCTTCCCATCAAAGTACGTGCACCTCTGTGTCTTCAGTTGGATTAGTATTTAGTAATCAGAGCACAAATCCCTGATATTTGAAGGACAAAATCCTTATTGCTCACTCTGGCCCCTGCAAGCTGCTTTAGGAAAATGTATACAGCCACATGCCACAGTGTTGAGTTTGAGGAATGAATAACTGCTACCAAGCTAAGAGTTAAAATTGACCAAAATTAACCACAACTTATGGGCTTCCCTGGTGGCTCAGCAGTAAAGAATCCCTCTGTCAATGCAGGAGACAGGAGTCCAGTCCCTGAGTCAGAAAGATCCCCTGGAAAAGGAAATGGCAAACCACTCCAGTATTCTTGCCTGGGAAATCTCATGAACAGAGGACCCATGCAGGCTACAGTCCATGGGGTTGTAAAGAGCTGGACACAGTGTAGTGACTAAACAAATCAACAAACCAGAACTTACCATCCAAGCCTTCTCTTGGATGTTTCAAGCCTTCCAACAGACCCCCATGTTTCAAAATGTTTACATCAGAAAGATTCTGCCATGGTAATTGCTATCTAGGTGTAGAAACAGGTTCTTGGTGTATCCTACTCTGCTACATTCCCAGAAATCTCTATTTGGTAAATATTTTGAAAAATATGAATGGCTATGAAGCACACGAAAAGATGTTCAACACCACTAATTATTAGAGAAATGCAAATCAATACTACAATGAAGTATCACCTCACACTGGTCACAATGGCCATCATCAAAAAAACCTACAAAAAAAAAAAAAAAGAATTCTGGAGAGGATGTGGCAAAAAGTGAACTCTTCTATACTGTTGATGGGAGTGTAAATTGGTACAGCCATTTTGGAGAACAGTATGGAGGTTAGCTATAGAACTAAAAATAGAACTACTATGCTCAATGCTCAGGTGTGCTCAGTTGTTTTCAGTGCTTTGTGACCCCATGAACTGTAGCCCACCAGGCTCCTCTTCCCATGGAAATTTCTAGGCAAGAAAACTGTAGTGGGTTGCCATTTTCTTCTTCAAGGGATCTTCCCAATCCTGGGATCGAACTCTTGTGTTCCTCGTCTCCTGCATTGCAGGTGCATTCTTTACTGCTTAGCCACTAGGGAAGCTCCAGAACTTTTATATGACCCAGCAATTCCACTTCTGGGCTTGTACTTGGAGAAAACCATAATTCAAAAAGACACGTGCATCCCAGTGTTCATCACAGCCAGGATGTGGAAGCAATCTAAATGTCCATCAACAGAGGAATGGATAAAGAAAATGTGGTGTGCATATACAATGGAATATTACTCAACTACACCGGTGGCTCAGAGGTTAAAGCATCTGCCTGGAATGCGGGAGACCTGGGTTCAATCCCTGGTTTGGGAAGATCCCCTGGAGAAGGAAATGGCAACCCACTTCAGTACTCTTGCCTGGAGAATCCCATGGAGGGAGGAGCCTGGTAGGCTACTAGTCCATGGGATCGCAAAGAGTCAGACACGACTGGGCGACTTCACTTTCACTTTCACAAAAAGAACAAAATGATGTAATTTCAACATGGATGGACCTAGAGACTGTCATAGTAGGTGAAATAAATCATACAGAGAAAGACAAACATCATATATCACTTATATGTGGAATCTTAAAAAACAGAGTACAAATGAACTTATTTACAAAACATAAGTAGAGGACCAGATGTAGAAAACAAACATGGCTACCAGGGGACAAGAGGAGGGAGAAGATAAATTGGGAGATTTGGAGTGACATGCATACTGTACTACATATAAAACAGATAACTAGTAACAACATACTGTATAGCACAGGGAATTCTACTCAATACTCTGCAATAGTCTATATGGGAAAAGAAATCTAAAAAAGAGTTGATATATGTAAATGTATAACTGATTTACTTTGCTGTAGACCTGAAGCTAATACAACACTGTATATTAACTATACTCCAAAAAATTTTTTAAAAAACACATTTTGAGAAAAGCTAACAAAGTGAAGTGTACTTAATTTATTATATTTCTTCACTTATTCAATCCATTCATTCATTTGTGGATTGAGTGTCTGCACTGAAAGGCCTCTAAGATTCCAAAGCAAATATGTAGCTACAGCCTGAGTTCCTAAAATTATGAAATCAAATATGAGAGACAAACAGAAGTAAACAATTGCAGTACTGTATGACTTGTGCTCTAATTGACCACTACATGTGATGCAGGATGTCATCCCTTCTGCTTGAGTGAGAGGGACAGGTTGAGAAAGACCAGGGAATATTCCATTTTGCCCACAACTAGCTCCTTCATGTGACTAATTGGGGAAGCCTGGAGACAATCTTTGCTTCCTCTTTAACTTAACTGCTTCGCTGCCTTCACAGGTCTCTAAAGAAGGCGAGCCTGTAAGAATTATTGAGAACTAGGTGAAGTCTTGTTTTGTGCCCACAGTCTCCATTTATAAGCTCTTTTTCTCTGTCAGTCATTCACTGATTTCATAAGAATGTGTTCTCTTTCTTTAAGCATAGATTTTCCTTTTCCTCATGAATTTATTCATTCAGTAAATATTTTTGGAGCACCTACTATGTTCCAGGGACAGTGTTAGACATCTTGTTACTATCTTTAAAAAAAAAAAAAAAAAGCAGCAATCAAGGCAAGTTATAGCCTCTGCATTGTGTAACTTGCAGTCTTGTCTGGAACATAGACAATAAATAAGTAAATCAAGAACATAGAAAATAAATTGAGTGAGATAGTTTGCTTTCTCTCTTTCTCTCTCTTTCTCTCTCTCTTTCACAAACACACAAACACACACACATACGCATTTGTACAGTAATAGTTTAAATATCTTTCTTAAGGTTTATCTTCTAATGGATTCCCAAAATAGGAAAATTATAACCCTCTTTAGTAGTTCCAACTGCTGCTTCTTTAATGCCATCAGCTCTTATAAATTGATATTTCTTGCTTGCTCTCTTTGTCTAATTTCTATGCTGAGATGGCTCCTTTTATTGAGAAGTTTCTTTGAAGCTCAGTATGTTTTGTTCTTCAGTCTTCCACTGGAGATGAACATGCAACCAGTCTCAGACCCTAATGGTTCCCCTTTCACACCAAATCCAGTTATTCAGGTCTTCTGTGGAATCCACTTCGTATTCTATCCACCTGCTATTTCTGTCTGATGGCATGCCACATCTGCTCTGCCTTGTCCAGTCACCAGGGACAGAAACAGAACATGGTGAGACATTATGTACTGCATTATTTAGCAATGAGCAAGGAGGACACCCCTAGAGAAGAATGCAATTTTAAACTAGAAAAAAAAAATGATTAAGAATCATAGGCGTGAAAGGAACAGCAGCAAGCAGATGTTGTAAAACATGGGTAAGGAGGACAGAAAGGCGACAGCTGAGAGTGAATTGATTTTCCTCCGAAGTCTTTCATCCCTACTCAATCATGCCAGATGGAGAAGCAATCATGAAGACATAAGGTCCTGTTGGTCTCACTGCCCTTCCCACAAGAGAACTGGTTGAAAATACTTTCCCAAAGCAGCAGAATGATAAAAGCAAAAGCACTGTTTCATTTATTAATCAAGATTTAATTTATCTCACTCATTTGAGATGGCAAGCTGCGGTGGAAAGAACAGTCTTTGAGTAAGAGACATGGCTTTGAATCTTAATTATTTTCCTTACTACATGTATGACCTTGAGGGAATGAATGTCTTCCTTTTTTGAGCTTAAGGATTATCACTTATAAAAGATTAAGAACTAACATTTATTGAGACCTTACTTTGTGCTGGGCTTTATGCTGATTGCTTCATTTTATGATCACATTTAATCCTTCTAAAAAGCCTTTGAGGTACATATTATCAGCTGGTTTATACAAGGCAAAAAGAAAAAAAGGAAAAGAAAGAAAAGAGAGAGAGAGAAGTTAACTTAAAAGTTAATTACCTTATAAAGGTGGCAACCTAATGTAGACATCAAGAGCATGGATGAAAGGCTGGAGTTCCAGTGTTCAAATCCAAGATTTGTCGCATAAACTTGGATATCTTCTTTTAACCTCTTTTTGCCACATTTTCTTCATACATAAATGTGGGTCTTGAGAACAGCTGCATCATATAGTGGCTATGAAATTAGGTGAGGCAGGCTGTTTTTAGTATCATACCTGGAACATAATAACTGTTCAACAAACACATTAATCAATATTATATGTAATATAGTATTATATATCAATATATTATTATCACTGTTGTGGGGCTTCTCTGGTGGCTCAGCTGTAAAGAATCCAACTGCAATGCAGGAGACAGGGGTTTCATCCCTAGATCAGGAAGATCCTGTGGAGGAGGGCATGGCAACCTGCTCCAATATTCTTGCCTGAAGAATTCCATGAACAGAGGAGTCTGCTGGGTTACAGTCCATAGGGTTGTATAGAGTTGGAAACAACTAAAGTGACTTAGCATGCATACATCATTGTTGTGATTGTTTATCTAAGTCACAGATCTAAATTTAAATCCAGGTCTATCTGACTCCAAATCCCTCACTCTACTCACAACAATAGTGAGTGCTCTTGTGAAAGTTAATAGCTGTAGCACATCAAAACTCAATAAATATTAGGTGCCAAATACTAGCTGATTCTTCCTAGAGCCTCCTCTTTTCCTCCCATCTGTAAAGAGGATAAAATCTTGCATTTGACAAGGGTTACACACCTCTTTCAATTTTGTGTACAGATGTCTCAAATTATCATTGTCTTCCTCAAATGACTCTTTTTTCAGATTTATTCCTGGACTCATCCTTGTTTTATCCTATAAATATTCATGATATTCAGGGTTATATTCTTGGCCAAATTCTCTCTTTGTTCATGTTCTGTTATACCAATTGTATATCAATTAAACTCTCAGATATAAAAAGAAAAGAAAAACAAAACACAAATTCAGGCATGCCAATAAGAAACTTTATTTTAAAAGATTATTGCAAAGAGTGAGGGGGAAGAGGACTATTCTGATAGGGCAATGGGGCCTATTACAATAGAAAGAATACTAAGGGAGATAAATAGCATTGGTGTAATTAAACAATAGATATCATTTTTATTGTTTATTTTTATTCCGCCCTATTCTCAGATGATGCTGTTACATGCAGGTTGTACACTGCATCCAGTGAAGGGCAATCAAAAGACTAGGGATCTGAGGTGAGAAATGGACTATTTCCTGCCCTATCAGTAAATAAAGGATGACACAGTCATTAGTTATTGCAGCCATCTCTGCTGGTGAGCTGATGAGCCCTGAGGGAACTCAGGAAGGAAAGAATCCCTGCCACCTAGCAGACATCAAACTGGAGTCACTCCTCTGGTAGGCCCTGAAAAAGCTCAGGATATAAAAATGTAGAATACTGGCTCCAGGTAGGTGCATATTAAAGGAATGATTTCAGTGAACCCAACTCTTGAATCTTCCAATAAGTAGAGTAATACTACATTGCTTAAGATATCTGTGCTGTACTGTGCTTAGTTGCTCAGTTGTGCCTAGTTGTTCAGTTGTGCCTGACTCTTTCTGACCCCATGGACTGTAGCCCACCAGGCTCCCCCGTCTCTGGGATTCTCCAGGCAAGAACACTGGAGTGGGCTGCCATTTCCTTTTCCAATGCATGAAAGTGAAAAGTAAAAGTGAAGTCGCTCAGTAGTGTCTGACTCTTAGCGACCCCATGGACTGCAGCCTACCAGGCTCCTCCATCCATGGGATTTTCCAGGCAAGAGTACTGGAGTGGCGTGCCATTGCCTTCTCCAGTATATATCTAGATATGCCTAATTATGCTGGTTAGATATTATCTCCCTGAAATAATTAATCTTTTAAACATAATACTTCCAAAACTAAACTCATCTTTCCTATAAAACTCCTAGAGTAAAACATAAGCAGAATACTCTTTGACATAAATTTAAGCAATATTTTTTAATTATTTCCTAAAATTAAGAGAATAAAAGCACAAATAAATAAATGGAACCAAATTAAATTAAAAGGCCTTTGCACAGAAAACTAAACCATAAACAAAAAGAAAAGACAATCTACTGAATGAGAGAAAATATTTGCAAATGATATGACTGATAAGGAATTAGCATCAAACATATATATAAATAGTTCATAAAACATCATCAAAACAACTAACAACCCAATTAAAAAATGGGCAAAAAAAATGAATAAATGTATTTTCAAAAAGGAAAGGCAAATGACCAGCAGGCACATGACAAAATGCTTAGTATTGCTAGTCATCAGAGAAATGCAAGTCAAAAGTAGAATGAGATATCACTTCACAGTTGTCAGAGGCTACCATGCAAAAGGGCACTAACAAATGTTGGTGAGAATATGGAGAAAAGGGAACCTTCATATAGTATTGGTAGGAATATAAATTGGTGCATACACATCTTTATGCATTCATCCATTGATTGACACTTAGATTCTTTCCATACTTTGGCATTTGTAAATAATATTGTTATGAACATTAGGGTCATGTATTTTCTAATTAGATTTTTTTTTTTTTAAATATCCATGAGTAGAAGTGAAGTGAAGTCGCTCAGTTGTGTCCGATTCTTTGCGACCCCATAGACTGTGGCCTACAAGGCTCCTCTGTCCCTGGGATTCTCCGGGCAGGAATACTGAAGTGGGTTGCCATTTCCTTCTCCAGGAGATCTTCCCAACCCAGGGATCTAACCCAAGTCTGCCATATTGCAGGCAGATGCTTAACCATCTGAGCCACCAGGGAAGCTAGAATTGCTGAATTATATAGTAGTGTTTTTTGCCTTTTCATGGGGTTCTCAAGGCAAGATTGTTGAAGTGGCTTGCTAATTCATTCTCCAGTGGACCACGTTTTGTGAGAATCCTTCACCATGACCTATCTGTTTTGGGTGGCCGTACAAGGTAAGGCTCATAGCTTCATTGGGCTAGACAAGGCAAAGGAATCAGAAATCAAATTGCTGGCATCTATTGGATCATAGGAAAAGCAACAGAATTCCAGAAAATACATTTGCCTCTGTTTATCGACTGCACTAAAGACTTAGACTGTGTGGATCACAAAAAATTATGGGAAATTCTTAAAGACATGGGAATACAAGACCGCCTTGCCTGCCTCATGAGAAACCTGTATTCAGGTCAAGAAGCAACAGTCGGAATTGGACATGGAACAACAGACTGGTTCAAAATTGGGAAAGGAATATGTCAAGGCTATATATTGTCACACTAATTATTTAACTTATATGCAGAGTACATCATACAATATATTGGGCTGGATGAAGCACAAGCTGGAATGAAGATTGCCAGGAGAAGTATCAATAATCTCTGTAGGAGATTTCTGGAGGTTACGAGTGAAATGACACATAACATATGAAACATACGAGACACACACAAGAGACATACACTCTGGCCAGAGGGACAAGAACTGTGCAAGCCAGCGAGCTCGCAGTTTATTTATATACATACCTTCTGGGCAGAATTCCAGACTGTATGACCAAACTTGTTCAGTACAGCGCATGTGCACAAATGTTATCGTACAGCAAAAGGGAGTGAAATTCTGGCCTACTACAGAGTCTGTCCAGAGCCCTTATCACAAGAAGGGAATGTTCCCTTATTAGCAAGGGACCATTAATCTCAAGGCTGTGTCCGTCTCCTTGGCAGAACATCCTGTTTGCAAGCAGCACATCTCCACTTTCCCTATTGTGGCCACATTAACCCTTCAATCTCAGATATGAAGATGACACCACCCTTATGGCAGAAAGTGAAGAGGAACTAAATAGCCTCTTGTTGAATGTGAAAGAAGAAATTGAAAAAAGCTGATTTAAAATTCAACATCCAAAAAATGAAAATCATAGAATCTGGTCCCATCACTTCATGACAAATGATGAGGAAACAATGGAAATTGTAACAGACTTTATTTTCTTGGCCTCCAAAATCAGTGCAGATGGTGACAGCAGCCATGAAATTAAAAGAATCTTGCTCCTTGGAAGAAAGGCTATGACCAACATAGATGGCATATTAAAGAGCAGAGACATTACTTTGCCAACAAAAGTCCATATAGTCAAAGCTTTGGTTTTCCCAGTAGTCATGCATGGATATAAGAGGCTGAACACTGAAGAACTGATGCTTTTGAATTATGGTGCTGAAGAAGACCCTTGAGAGTTCCTTGGATTGCAAGAAGATCAAACCAGTCAATCCTAAAGGAAATCAACCATGCATATTCATTGGATGGCCTGATGCCTGCTGAAGCTCCAATACTTTGGCCACCTGATGTGAAAAGCCAACACATTAGAAAAGCCCCTGATGCTGGGAAAGATTGAAAGCAGGAGGAGGAGGGGACAACAGAAGATGACATGGTTGGATGGCATCACCGACTCTATGGACATGAGTTTGAGTAAACTTCAGCAGATGGTGAAGGACAGGGAAGCCTGGCGTTCTGCAGTGCTTTGGGTCGCAAAGAGTCAGACATGAATGAGTAACTGAAAGTATGAAGGAACAAATAGTAAGTTCTGCTTTTAGGTTTTCTTTTTTCTTTTTTTCCCAAGTAACCACCATATTGTGTCCCACAGTGGTGGAATAACTTTGAATTGCATTTTTCTGATGATAATGTCAGGGAAGTACATAACTTCACTGGTTCTATCTCACTGCAGCAAAAATTTGAAGCAACGGACAGATCAGTGTTACATCTCTGTATGATTTCCTCAGTTCTGATTTGCTGCAGGAAAAATTTGAAGTGACAGACAGACCAGTGTTACAGCTTTGTGTTACAGCTCAGTTTTATTTGGCAAGCAAAGGAAAATATATCCTTAAGGTGTGAGGGCAAGCAGACCCAAAAGATGCGAAGAGAAGAGGAACCCCCACTCAATTTTGGCTTCTCTTTTTATGTGATTTTCTCCTCCCCCTGTGCCGGGAGCCGCCATGGGAGATCCCACCCATGACAAAGTCATGTGGAAGAGAACTGTTAAGCAAGGCTTCAGAACTCAAGGGGTTCCCTAGCCTTTCTTGAGCATCTACCCCAAAACCAGAATCTGTCTGTTTTACTGTTTCATGACTTTCACCAACTCCTCTGACATTAACAAGGGGCTAACCCTGATCACTTTTCTCTGGAGAAAATCAACTTAGGGCTATAGCTAATAAGTCTCCTGGACATGAGAGGGATATTTCAAATCAAACCCCCTCTGTTAGCATTCTAGCTTGCTCGGCAGGTATATTCAGACCCTTACAGCTATGCATGTGATTATTTCCAGCCTCCCAACTGTGAGAGACACGGAAAGCCTAAAACATAGAGTCTTTGAAAGAGTTAAAAGTTATTAGAGTAGTGCTAGTGCTGATGTAGGATTTCATTATTGGGCCAATGCTTGTTGCTAAGTTCCCATATCTCTTATCCACTGTGCACCTGGGAATGCATTAGTTAACATAGTGAGAATGCTAGAAAAACAAGTGTAGCCTTGAATTTAACCATATCAAACTTTTGAGCTAATTGGTTCTTTCTTGTAACTCATTGCACCTTTGCTCTGTGAAAAACATAACTCTGGCATTTTCTGAGGCTGACATAGATTAGAAATATAAAGAAAAAACACTTTGAGGGAAAACAAGTTTTTTGGTTGAGCAGCCTTTATCAAAAGAGGGTCATAAAATGTTCACAGGCCTCCAAGGCCAGAAGATACTGTACACCACATCTTTGGTGGAAAAGGTATGCAGAAAAATCATGGTTTCGATAAAGGCAATACTGCTGGAATGTTGGGCTGACTCTGTATGACCTTGCATCTTTCATTTCCTCTATGTACTAAAAAGGTATATAAGTACCGTTTAAAAATAAAGCTATGGATCTTGCTCATCAAAGCAGCTTGATCTCCTCGTGTCAATCATTTTCCTCCTCTTACTCTCTTTTTCTGGCTAGTTCCCATCTGGAGTACAGAGATCCGCTGTGTCTACTTATTTGCCTGGGTTTCTAAGACCTGAACGGGAAGGCGTCCTGTGCCTTCACTCCCCTGGGAGACTGGGAGGGCACCTGTGGCCTCACGTAGATGGTGCAAGTCTCTTGTCTTGAGACTTTATTGATTTTCTGTATAAACCAAGGAACTCCAGCCTCTTTTCTTCTCTCCTCTAGTTTCTTATCTACAACATTCTTATCTCTCTCTCTCTCTCTCAATCAATCGCCGACGCCGTTTCTCCTTCGGGTTTCCCTGGATCCTGCGGGGGCTGGATCCCGGCGCCCCTGAGCCTGTGCTATGTAAATTGGGCTTTCCAGGAGGGCTGTTTGTTTTACCTGAGGTCCTCACTCCAGTCCTCAGACCTTCCTTTGTTCTATTTTCACAGGTTTTTCCCTTCTTTTTCTTTTATCCACTACCATGCTGGACTCCTTTTTCCTACTCTAACTATCTAACAATAAAAAGTATTCAGCATTTTTTTCAGGAACTTCCATATTGTTTACCATAGTGACTGTACCAATTTATATTCTTATCAACAATTTAGGAAGGTTGATGTTTCTCCATACCCTTTCCAGCATTCATTATTTGTAAACTTTTCAATTATTGTCATTCTGTTGATATCATGTGATGCTTCACTATAGTTTTGATTTGCATTTTGCTAACAATTAGTGATGTTGAGCATATTTTAATGTGTTTATTGTTCATCTGTATGTTTTCTTTGAAGAAATGTCTATTTAGATTTTCTGCCCATTAAAAAAAAATTTTTTTAATATATAGAGCTGTATGAGCTGCATAAATATATACATAGAGAGAGAGAGATAAATTAATTCCTTGTCGATTGCATAGTTTGCAAATATTTTCTCTCATTCTGTAAGTTGTCTTAAGGGAAGTGGAAACTTTGCTAACACTTAATAGAGTCAAATTAACTTATAAGAAGATACTAAGCATTGCACTTCCCAGGAAGAAAAGAAAATTCTCAGTTTCCTAAATGCTTACAGATAAGTATTCCATTTATAAAAATAAAATCTATTTTGTGGTTAATCTGCATTTGACTTAGAATATTTTAATTTTTTCTCATATGTATATTGGCTATTCACATTTCAGTGTATTGATTTGATCCTTTTTCTGAATTGAAAATACATTAAATAGATGGATACATGTATAAACACTTTCCTTCCAAATCTCAATTTAAAATCTTAATTAGAGAGAAATTGTCAGCTACTCTTTACGAATTGATCTAGAAAGAAAGAAAACTTACTATCTCAAAGGACATTTATTGAAATAATATATACTATGTCAATAACATTACAAGTACATTTCAATTATTTCTTACATTTCAATTAATTATTAGTTGAATTTCAAAAACAAATCTTTAAAATAGAGAGTCCCAGTTTATAAAGAAGGAAATTCAGGATTAAAAAATGCCAAGCCACTTTCCACAGGTTATATATATTGACAATGCCAGAATTTCCACCTCTGAATAATCAAATTCCTTAGTAGTGTATCTAGCTTAAAATGGTGAAATCCAGCTTCACAGATACTTGATAACCTGAAAGTTTTCTAATGTTGTTTAATACTTTTCTTATAAAGTGACACCATACAAGTAGTAGAGTTGGACAAAGGAGGACTCCAGGAGAGGAGTCACATGATCAGATTGTCGACTGAAAAAATAGTCACAACCTGAAAGTTGAGAGTTGTTTTATTTGATGGGAATTCTTAGGACACCAAGTCCCAGAGACAGTATCTCAAGTAACCCTGAGAGAACTGCTCCTAAGAGGTGAGGGGAGGAGCCAGGTTATATAGAAGTTCTGCAAAAAAAGGCCAGTTAGCTTGAACATCAAAAGATTATTGTTAAAGAAAATCAGATATCTCAAGTTAAGGGATTTAGTACTTTTCTAGGTAAGTGAAGATTCAAGAGTCAGGGCTCCCTGAAATCCTTCCTTTCATATGCATCTCAGCTACCCTTGACCAGTATCCAGTGTTTTTAAACATCCTGACTTCCCTTAGGGCTCACTACAGGGACTGGCTGCAACCTGCTGACTGCTAGATCACAGATATTCATCTCCTTCCTGGGTGCCCTTAGTGCTCACCAGCTCACATTGGAGGGCTGGAATCACTGATGACTGTGACATCCTTGTTTACTGATATGGCAGCAAATATTTCATTTCTCAAGAGGAAAGAGGCACCAAATGTATTCATAAGTGTCTTAGTGTCACTGGGCCAGAGTGGAAAGAAGGCTTTTGTAGGTTCAAGATGCCCAGATTTAAGCAATAAAATAATGACTGAATCATTGATCCCTTTACTTTATATACAGTGATTTACAATTTAAATGGTAGAACTCTGCAGTTTTCATAAAAATTTACAGAGTGATTTACATAAATATTTGATTTCCTGTCATGATAGTTGGCTGCCCTTTGTTTTTGCTCTGCCTTGGGTCTGTTACGTTACATTTTTTGAGTGCCCTGACTTTTCAGTGGTGACCACATTATTTTTGAAAACATTTATCAGATAATCAGATTTCCTAAGAAATAATCTCCATTAATATTATCAACAATCTCTATTCTGCACTGGGCAAATTTAAAGAGTGCCATAACAACCTTTGTGATCCATTCATTATAAATTGAGATAGTGCAATGATTCTTGCAAATATTCATGGTGCTAGATTGGTTTTTCTGATGGAGTGGATATATGGAATTTTGAAATATCTGAGTGTAAAAGAAACTGCTGTTATCGAAGTTTCTTGCATTCCTTTATGGCCTGACAATGTGGAATCTCTGGATAAGGACAGACATCAATTGCTTTCACTTTCATCTTCAGGCTATAGAATCAGATAGATGTTATCTTTACTTCTAGGAGAGAAAAACTCTAACGATTCTCTGCCATAATGTGTAGTTAAGAACAGAATGAAAGAAAACGAAAAAAGGGAGAGAGGAAGGAAAGAAGGAAATGAAGCAGGAAGGAAAGAAAGAAGGGAGGGAGGAAAGAAAAAAGAATAGAGACAAAGGATTTTTAACTTATATATGAGACTCTTATCAAGCTCATTGTTCTCAGGCACACTGACTTAGGCAAGAGTCACCCTCTATGTGTGGCAGAAGCAAGAATTGCTAATCATCATGCCTTTTGAAACATAAATCAGGAAGCCCCTGAGAAATCCTAAATCATTACCTGACTACACACATAACTGTAATTAATGACTGTTTGTAAAAGACTCTGAAGATGAAAAGCACCTTAATTGGAGTAACTCTCAATGATGCAGATGGAGAAAATCTAAAATAAATAGAAATATTAGGATGGATGGATTATTTACTAGAGTAATAGGACATTAAATGCAATTTTTTTCCCCTCTTGGTATTTCATTTGGTGTTTCAAGCTAAAAATAATATGTTATACATTCTAAATAGAGCTATGTTCATGTCCCATGGGACATAATAAGAAAAAATCTGTGATTGGTTGTTTGGCTCTTACTTCCCTAAAATACCTCCAGTCTAAGCAAGAAACAGAAAATTACTTTGAAAGAAATTTGTAGAAGCAAATATCACTTTGGTGTTTTGCCTCTCCCAAGAGAAGAGAGAAGGAGGAATGTGCTTTCCCATTCTCAAACCTAGGAGAATGGAGATTCTTAAAAAAAAATGAATTACTTAAATATCATATATTAATGCATATATGTGGAATCTAGAAAAATGTATATATGAACTTATTTCCAGGGCAGGAGTTGAAATACAGACATAGAGACGGGACATGTGAATGCAGAGGGGTGGGGGAGGGAAAGTGGAAAGATAGGATGAATTGGGAGATTAGGATTGGCATATATAAATATAAATAAATATATATATATTACTGGGTTGGGACTGGTGGCTCAGTGGTAAAAGAATCAGTCTGCCAATTCGGGAGACATATATTTGATCTCTGAAGAAGGAAATGGCAACCCACTCCAGTATTCTTTCCTGGGAAATCCCATGGACAGGAGAGCCTGGTGGGCTACAGTCCATGGGTTAGCAAAAGAATCATGACTTAGTGACTAAACAACAACAATATATATGTTGCTATGTGTTAAATAGATAGCTAGTAGGAAGATACTCTATAGTTCATGGAACTTAGTACAGTGCTCTGTAATGATATAGAGGGGTAGGATAAGGGTGGAGAGGGAGCAAGGTCCAAGGGGAAGAGGATATGTGTATGCATATAGTTGATTCACTTTGTTGCACAGCAGAAACTAACACAATATTGCCAAACAATCATACTCAAATAACAAAGAATGATTCAGAAACTGATAACTTCTTTCAAAATAGGAGAAGAGGGTGGGTATATTGTGGGCACTTACTGGATGAAAACGAAGCAGAATACCATCTCTCTGTGGTCACCAGGATTGTAAAAATGGCAGGAGGTTGGCAAATATAAATACATACACATATATATGCTCTTTCCACCTCCCATACCCTCAGAGATTTAGGGAATTTTGTGACAACAGAAAGTATCACCTATTTCCCAAGTGAGGTCTGAAGTCAGGAAGGAGTCTGACTAGAGCAAACAGCAATGTTAGGAAAAAATGAAAAAGCAACAAATTCAGACAAGCTACAGTTTGAAACATTTATCAGGGCAAATACCTTCCAAATTAACTAGCCTAGGTATGTGTTTTTCATGTAACTTATCTACAGAACTAGGTTAGTTTTGTATTTATTCTCAAGACTTTCCCAATTTTGCTTTAAGATACATCCACATTCTTTAATAGCCTGTGAGGTTATTCAGTTCCTAAGTCATGTCTGACTCTGTGATCCCATGGGCTGCAGCACACCAGGCTTCAATGTCCTTTACTATCTCCTGGAGTTTGCTCAACCTTATGTCCATTGAGTCAGTGATGTCATCCAATCAACTCATCCTCTGTCGTCCCTTTCTCCTCCACCCCTCAATCTTTCCCAGCATTAGGGTCTTTTCCAATGAGTGGGCTCTTTGCATCATAATCCTTTGTGTTAACACAATCAGTAATATAAGCCTCATCTCATGACTACTACCTGAGGAATTAGTTCCTGAAATAAGTATGTGTCCTATTTCCTTTTTTCCAGACAACATACATTTATTTTTCAGCAGTTTGTCAAAAGCAAAATAAAAATCTCAATATGTCTTTGCTTAAGCAAGTGGAGATTTATTACTAATAATTGAAAGGACACATTCACAATGGCAGCAGGCCTATTTCAACAGGTAGAGTCTCTTCTGTTGGCCTAACAGACTATCTGGAGAAGGAACTGGCAACCCACTCCAGTATTCTTGCCTGTAGAGTCCATGGACAGAGGAGCCTGTTGGGCTGCTGTCCATGGGATCACACAGACTCAGACCTGACTGAAGCGACTTAGCAGCAGCAGACTTTCTCACACTCACCAAGGTCACTGCTTCCTGCCAGTGCATGGTAGAAGGCATGCTGGAAGGCATTTCAGAGGCTGGCATTGTGATGTACCCAAGATCCATGATTCCATTGTTGACTTCCTACTGCTTCGCTAGTGTCAATTTTTAAGTTTCTGTGGTGTTGGAAAGCTGTCATTTGACCATAAGGATATGCATGTGATAACATTTTCTCCACCGATAGGCAGGGAGCCAAAATGAGACAGTGAAATCTCATCCTTGTAAAACGACACACAAAATGCAAATTCTAGGCTTGTCTACCAACCCTGTGCCATTAATCTGTATTTCAGGTTAGCATGGAAAGGATCAGAAATATAGCACCATGAAATCTGTATAATACTTCATTTAAATTAGAAACAAAGTTTCTTGCCTACAAGAAAATTTGTCACTTATTACTGTAAAGTTAAAGACATGTGTGCCTTTCTTGGTTGTTGTTCAGTCTCGAAGTCATATCCAACTCTTTGCAACCCCATGGACTGCAACAGGCCAGGCTCCCTTGTCCTTCACTATCTCCCAGAGTTTGCTCAAATTCATGTCCATTGAGTCAGTGGTGCTGTCTAACCATCTCATTCTCTACCACCCCCTTCTCCTTTTGCCTTCCATCTTTCCCAGCATCAAGGTCTTTTTCAATGAGTCAGCTCTTTGCATCAGGTGGCCAGAATCTTAAGAGCTTTAGTTTTAGCAACAGTCAGTTCAGTTCAGTCACTAAGTAGTGTCTGACTGTTTGCATCCCCATGGACTTCAGCATGCCAGGCTTCTCTGTCCATCACCAACTCCCGGAGTTTACTCAAACTCATGTCCATTGAGTCAGTGATGTCATCCAACCATCTCATCCTCTGTCGTCCCCTTCTCCTACTTCCTTCAATCTTTCCCAGCCTCAGGGTCTTTTCCATTGAGACAGTTCTTTGCATCAGGTGGCCAAAGTACTTCCAATGTAACAGTACTTCCAATGAATATTCAGGACTTATTTCCTTTAGGATTGACTGGTTTGATCTACTTGTTGTCCAAGGGACACTCAAGAGTCCTCTTCAGCACCACAATCTTAAAGTGTTAATTCTTCAACACTCAGCCTTCTCTATGGTCCAAAATGCACATATGTACATGACTACTGGAAAAATGATAGTTTTGACTCTGCATGTGTCTTTAATGTGTCTTTTAATTTCATGGCTGCAGTTACCTTCTGCAGTGATTTTGGAGCCCAAGGGAGAAAAATGAAATCTGTCACTGTTTCCTCTTTTTGACCTTCTATTTACCATGAAGTGATGGGACTGGATGCCATGATCTTAGTTTTCTGAATGTTGAGTTTTAAGCCAGCTTCTTCACTCTCCTCTTTCACCCTCATCAAGAGGCTCTTTAGCTCCTCTTCACTTTCTGCCATTAGAATGGTATCATTTGAGGCTGTGGATATTTCTCCTGGCAATCTTGGTTCTAGCTTGTGATTCATCCAGCCTGAAATTTTGCATGACGTACTCTGCATATAAGTTAAATAAGCAAGGTAAAAATATACAGCCTGGTCATACTCCTTTCCCAGTTTTGAACCAGTAAGTCCATTGTTCCTTGTCCAGTTCTAACCTGTTGCTTGACATACATATAGGTTTCTCAGGAGACAGGTAAAATGGTCTGGTATTCCCATGACTTTAAGAATTTTTCATAGTTTGTTGTGATCCACTTCATTTGCCATAATCAATGAAGCAGAAATAGATGGTTATCTGAAACTTTCTTTCTTCATGGATGTTGTCAATTTGATCTCTGATTCCTCTGCCTCTTTGAAACCCAGCTTGTGCATCTAGAAGTTCTGGTTTAAGTACTGCTGGAGTCTAGCTTGAAGGATTTTGGACATAATCTTGCTAGCATGTGAAATTAACACAATTTTATGATAGTATGAACAGCCTTTGGTGTTGTCCTTCTTTGGGACTGGAATGAAAACGGACCTTTTCCAACCCTGTGGTCACTGCTGAGTTTTCCGTTTGCCAACATAGTAAATGTAGCACTTTAATTTAGGAATTTAATACTTCATCTGAAATTCCATCACCTCCAATAGCTTTGTTTATCATCATGCTTCCCAAGGCCAATTTGACTTCACACTCCAGGATGTCTGGCTCTGTGTGAGTGACCACACCATCATGGTTATTCAGACCATTAAGACCGTTTTTGTATAGTTGTTTTGTGTGCATTTCTAGAAGTTTTTAAGTATTGATGAAGTATAGGTTTCTGTGAAATTATACCTCTCTTTGCATGTGTTTCTTTAAAATCTTTAAAACAGGCTTTAAAAATAATAATACCTCTGAAGTTGTCATATGCTGGAGAAAAGAGCTTGACTTAACTCTTTTGATAAACTGTCTTTATCCTCTGGCAAAATTCTAATATAATATTGTAATTATTAAACATTAATCAGTTTTTCACCATGTTCTATAGTTTCCAATATATTTGAGTGGTATAGTTGTACAAAACTCCTTTCTGTCCCAGATTCCAGGAGATCCAAATCTGTGATGCTAATTTATATTTTAGTTTATAGTGAAACTAGTATAAATGTTAGACCCAAAGAGAAATGGGTGCATATTTGGAATTTCTTTTTTAGCCTCAATTTATTCATCAAAAATAGAAAGAAAACTTGACACCCCTCAGAGATTTGTTTTGAAAATTAAATTAATTAAAATATTATGTGTTATATTCTATCTTATATAAAATATGTATTCAATATTAAATCTGCTAAAACCATCTTTATTTTTTCCTTTATTTTTTATTGTACCTAACATGAAGCCAGATATTTTGATTTATTTAAAGTAAAATTTTAATGAGCTATGTAGGATCTTCTTCTTCTACTTGACCTTTTCAGATAAATTGAATTTTTTTCCCTTCAAATATTTATTGAGTATCCATGATGCTCAGTACAGAAATCCTTGATTCTGTAGGCATTAAAATGATGAATTAGAAATTGATCTGTATTTTATAAAAATGTCAAAATTCAGTGCAACATATAATGTGTGTCTATACATAATTTGAATACAAAGAAAAAAAACCAAAAAAGTGCAAAAAATTAAATACGGAATTATGATTTTGAACTGTGGTGCTGGAGAAGACTCTTGAGATTCCCTTGGACAGCACAGAGACCAAACCAGTCAATTGTAAAGGAAATCACCCCTTAATATTCATTGCAAGGACAGATGTTGAAGCTGAAGCTCCAATACTTTGGCCACTTAATGCAAAGAGTAGAGTCACTGGGAAATACCTTGATGCTAGGAAAGATTGATGGCAAGAGGAAGGAGGCGTCCCAGGTGGCACTAGTGATAAGGAACCCACCTGCCAATGCAGGAGATATAAGAGATATGGGTTTGAACCCTATGTCAGGAAGATCCCCTAGAGAAGGGCATGGCAACAAACTTCAATATTCTTGCCTGGAGAATCTCATGGTCAGAGGAGCCTGGTGGGCTATTGTCCATAGTGTTGCAAAGAGTCAAACACAACTAAAACATCTAAGGAAAACAAGACACCAGGACAGCAGATAGCACTTATTGCTTAACTGCAGATCTCCAGGTTTACCCAGAGCCTTTTGAACTTTGTTATATATGGTTGGATTAATGCTATATCTGGGTGTGATTCAGGCAGTGTAAGAAAGTGACATGGTGAGGTTACACCATGGTAGAAGTAAAGCACGTTGCTGAATGCCTATTCTGAAGCACATACCTAGAGAGGGGCATCTGTGTGTCCTTCTATCACCTGTGAATACCCCAGTGCATGTATGCTCATACCCTTAGGCTCCTCTGTCCATGGGATTCTCCAGGCAAGAATACTGAAGTGGGTTGCCATTGCCTATTCCAGTGGATACCCTAGTATCACATAGTTAATGTACAGGCAGGCAGTCTTCAATACCAGTTTGTCTGATTCAAAATCTTGATATTCTTAAGACTCTGGAGTAAGTTCTGAGTTTTTCTGTTTCCTTAGACTCTAGCTATTTTCCAGAACACCGTTGGACATCTGATTTCTGGATTTCAGACTTCTGATTCAGCCTCTTTTAAGAGGCTGGACAATTTCACTGCATATTCCTCCATTTAACTTATCAAATATTTGACAAATATAATGCAAGGTCTCATGTAAATATATTTGTAAGAGTCTTGTAAAATTACAAAATAGCCATACTTCTCTGATTCAACACTAAACACGATTTCAGATTTCCCAGACTCTCGTTCATCTAATTATGGAATACATGGATATTTCTAGTGCACACAGAGCTCAGTAGGAAAAATCTAAGGATTTTAAAATCCCAGTGCATCTGGTGTGGTGACACTTCTCCATCTGTGAGTAGGACAGAAAGGTGGGGCAGGCATAATTTCAATCCTTGGACTTTGCAGCTGCTTGACAGCTACAGATCTGTTTTGAGTTCTAGGGGCAAAGGAGGGGAAGTGGCTAGGTAGCAGCCTAGTGACATTTCACTTGAGCCATCCAGCTGAAGAATGTTATATGTTTGAGAAACACATGAACTCTTAAGGGAGAGGTGGGCTTCTTTACAGCAAAAATAATATATATATATATATATATATGTATGTATGTATATATATATATATATTTCAATCTAAAAACCATGATTCACTCCAGTCATCTTCCTAAGTCCTATTAATCTCTTATTGTTATAAAAATATGCAGTATTTTTATTGTAAACATCAGATCAATACTGACAATAATGATCCTAATAACAGGAGAAGAATTGGACAAATCACTTGTAATTAGAAGTTTGGTGGTATTAGAAGAAAACCTTTGTGTTTTGAAAAATATATGGATTTCTATGAGGTCCTATTGATGGGTTTTTAGTTCAGTCCTAATTTAAGTCCTGACTTGGTCCTGATTTAGTCACTTCAGTTTAATTTAGTTCATTTCAGCCAATGTCTGACTCTGTGCAACCCCATAGACTGCAGCACAACAGGCTTCCCTGTCCATAACCAACTCATAAAGCTCACTCAAACTCATGTCCATAGAGTCGGTGATGTCATCCAACCATCTCATTCTCTGTCCTCCCTTTCTCTTCCTGCCTTCAATCATTCCCAGAATTAAGGTCTTTTCCAATGAGTCAGTTATTTGCCTCATGTGGCCAAAGTATTAGAGCTTCAACATTAGTTCTTTTGATGAATATTCAGGATTGATTTCCTTCTGGTTTGATCTCCTTGCTGCCCAAGGGACTCTCAAGATTCTTCTTCAACACCAGAGTTCAAAAGTATCAATTTTTCAGCATTCAGTTTTCTTTATGGTCCAAATCTCACATCCATACACAACTATTGGAAAAACCAAAGCCTTGACTAGATGGACCTTTGTTGACAAAGTAATGTCTCTGCATTTTAATATGCTGTCTAGGTTGGTCATAGCTTTTCTTCCAATAAGGAAGCAACTTTTAATTTCATTGCTGCAGTCACCAACTGCAGTGATTTTGGAGCTCAAGAAAATAGAGTCTGTCACCATTTCCATTGTTTCCCCATCTATTTGCCATGAAGTCATGGGACTGGATGCCATGATCTTTGTTTTTTTGAATGTTGAACATTACTCCAGCTTGTTCACTTTCCTCATTTGCTTTCATCAAGAGGCTCTTGGTTCCTCTTTGCTTTCTGCCATAAACGTGGCATCATCTGCATATATGAATTTATATTATTCCCAGAAATCTTGATTCCAGCTTGTGCTTCCTCCAGCCCAGCATTTCTCATGATGTACTCTGCATATAATTTAAATGTGCAAGGTGACAATAGCCTTGATGGACTCCTTTCTTGATTTGGAACCAGTACATTGTTTCATGTCTGGTTCTAACTGCTGCTTCTTGACCTGCATACAGTTCTCTCAGGAGGCAGGTAAGGTGGTCTGGTAGTCCCATCACTTGAAGAATTTTCTACAATTTGTTGTGATCTACACAAGGCTTTGGCATAGTCATTAAAGCAGAAGTAGATGCTTTTCTGGAATTCTCTTTATTTTTCTAGGATCCAAAGGATGTTAGCAATTTGATCTCTTGTTCCTCTGCCTTTTCTAAATCCACCTTGAACATATGACATTTCACAGTTTGCATACTATTGAAGCCAGGGTGGCAAATTTTCAGCATTATTTTGCTAGTTGGTGAGAAGAGTGTCATTGTGCAATAGTTTGAATATTTTTTGTATTGCCTTTCTTTGGGATTGAAATGAAAACTGACCTTTCCAGTCCTGTGGCCATTGCTGTGTTTTCCAAATTTGCTGGCTTATTGAGTGCAGCAATTTCACACCATCATATTTTAGGATTTGAAATAGCTCAGCTGGGATTCCATTACTTCCACTAGCTTTGTTTGTAGTGATGCTTCCTAAAGCCCATTTGACTTCCCATTCCATGATGTCTGGCTCTAGATGAGTGATCACACCATTGTGGTGATCTCTGTTGTATAGTTCTGTGATTTCTTGCCACCTCTTTTAATGTCTTCTACTTCTGGTAGGTCCATACAGTTTCTGTCCTTTATTGTGCCTATCTTTGCATTGAATGTTCCCTTGGTATCCTTAATTTTCTTGAAGAGATCTCTAGTCTTTCCCATTCTATTGTTTTCCTCTATTTCTTTGCATTGATCATGTAGGAAGCCTTTCTTATCTCTCCTTGCTATTCTTTGGAACTCTGCACTCAGGTGGATATATCTTTCCTATTCTCCTTTGCCTTTAGCTTCTCTTCTTTTCTCACCTCTTTGTAAGGCCTCCTCAGACAACCATTTTGCCTTTTTGCATTTCATTTTCTTAAGAATAGTTTTGATCACCACCTCCTGTACAATGTCACAAACCTCCATCCATAGTTCTTCAGTCACTCTTTCGATCAGATCTAACCCCTGGAATCTATTTGTCATTTCTGTTATATAATCCTAAACAGACTGGCTCCAAATAGGAAAATGAGTGCATCAAGGCTATATATTGTCACCCTGCTTATTTAACTTATATGCAGAGTACATCATGAGAAATGCTGGACTGGAAGAAACACAAGCTGGAATTAAGATTGCCAGGAGAAATATCAATAACCTCAGATATGCAGATGACACCACCCTTATGGCAGAAAGCGAAGAGGAACTAAAAAGCCTCTTGATGAAAGTAAAAGAGGAGAGTGAAAAAGTTGGCTTAAAGCTCAACATTCAGAAAACGAAGATCATGGCATCCAGTCCTATTACTTCATGGGAAATAGATGAGGAAACAGTGGAAACAGTGTCAGACTTTATTTTTTTGGGCTAAAAATCACTGTAGATGGTGACTGCAACCATGAAATTAAAAGACACTTACTCCTTGGAAGAAAAGTTATGACCAACCTAGATAGCATATTCAAAAGCAGAGACATTACTTTGCCGACTAAGGTCCGTCTAGTCAAGGCTATGGTTTTTCCTGTGGTCATGTATGGATGTGAGAGTTGGACTGTGAAGAAGGCTGAGCACTGAAGAACTGATGCTTTTGTACTGTGGTGTTAGAGAAGACTCTTGAGGGTCCCTTGGACAGCAAGGAGATCCAACCAGTCCATTCTGAAGGAGACCAGCCCTGGGATTTCTTTCGAAGGAATGATGCTAAAGCTGAAACTCCAGTACTTTGGCCACCACATGTGAAGAGTTGACTCATTGGAAAAGACTCATGCTGGGAGGGATTGGGGGCAGGAGGAGAAGGGGATAACCGAGGATGAGATGGCTGGATGTCATCACCGACTTGATGGACATGAGTCTGAGTGAACTCCGGGAGTTGGTGATGGACAGGGAGACCTGACGTGCTTCAATTCATGGGGTCACAAAGAGTCGGACACAACTGAGTGACTGAACTGAACTGAAGAGATTTGATTTAGGTCATACCTGAATGGTCTAGTGGTTTTTCCCTACTTTCTTCAATTTAAGTCTGAAGTTTGCAATAAGAAGTTCATGATCTGATCCACAGTCAGCTCACACAGTCTTGTCTCTGCTGACTGTATAGAGCTTGTCCATCTTCAGCTTCAAAGAATACAATCAATCTGATTTCGGTATTGACCATCTGGTGATGTCCATGTGTAGAGTCATCTCTTGTGTTGTTGGAAGATGGTGTTTGCTATGACCAGTGTGTTCTTTTCATGAAACTCTGTTGACCTTTGTCCTGCTTCATTTTGTACTCCAGGACCACTCTTGTCTATTACTCCAGGTATCTCTTGAATTCCTACTTTTGCATTCCAGTCCCCCATGATGGAAAGGACATATTTTTTGGTGTTAGTTTTGAAAGGTCTTGTAGGTTTTCAAAGAACCATTCAATTTCAGCTTCTTTGGCATTAGTGGTTGGGGCATAGACTTGGATTACTGTGATGACAAATGGTTTACCTTTGAAACAGAGAGCATTCTGCCATTTTGAAATTGCACCTGAATACTGCATTTCAGACTCTTTTGTTGACTATGTGTTCCGTTTAGTTAAGCAACCCTTAACCCTTAATGGAATGGAATTTACTCACTGAATAATGCCATTTCCCAATCCAAAGGATAATGGTCTAAAATGACAAGTGTTGCTGTCTTTAGCATTTCAATGGACAATAATAGGAGTCTCTTTCCCTTCCCCTTACTCTTTCCTTCAGTTGACTGTTGACCATGCCAGTTTCTCTTCCCCTTTTCTTTCCATTCTTTCCATTCCCCCAACCCCACAAGAAAGGCTCTTTAGGGGAAAGAATGCCAAATATATTGACTGAAAATTTAGGTATTTTCACAGTAAATATACTTCCAGATTATTTTAACTACCATTTTTGGCAGTCTGTATTTTAATATTGCTAATAAAGAAATGATTACCCAAACATTCACTTTCAATGATTCCCTGACCTAGAGTTGTGGGAGAAGGATCTATAATCCTTCTAGAAGAAGGATCTAGGATCCCAGAGGCTAAATGCCCTTTTATTGGCTTAAAGTCCCATACACATCCAGGGACGTAAGAGAAAGGAGAGGTATCCAGTAGGAACTGTGTGTCAGATGTGAGCATGCAGGTGATTTGGCATGCAGATTCATGTATGTTTGTGGGAGATATGAGTATGTGTGTGTACATGCAAGTGGGTTCTATGTATGTGTATGTGCGTGTGGGTGGAGAGGAGAGGTGAATATGTTGGTGCGTGCATGCATGTGTGTGTCTGTGTGTTATACACGCATATGTGTTTGCTTTGGAGGTAAGGAATTTTAGGAAAATAAAGGAACATAAATTAGGCATTGATTAATAAAAACATCATCATTATTATATCCTGCACTCGAATTTCAAAATTGTGTAATTTTGTTGAAAGCATAGATATGGGCCCTCATATTTTTCTTTAAAACAGATGATACAGGTACCCATTAAAAGTAGATGGAATATGATTGCCCATGTAAGACTGTTTTGCATTTTGCAAAACATGTTAAGAATGCTTTGCTATTACTATTTTTTCTGTTATCCTCATGTATAGATGTATCTTCTCTAATATGCAAATCAAATATAATAAAACAAAGTACCATGAAACAGGTAACTTCAGAAGTCTTCTTAAATTTGGCTCTGCCTTAACCTTTCTTTCACTTCATGCCAGACAAACATTTCAACTCAATATAAAATAACTTAACTTTAGGTTTACCAAATTTTGGGTTAAGAATGAATGTATAATCTATCTCAACAATTGTGCAATTAGCATGTTAGAGGATAAGAAGGTATCTCAGCCTCTACTCCATCTTAATGCAGGAACACTGCCTGAATCCCATCCCCACCACATAATAACTTTTGTACAAATTACTTAATACTCCTTGCCTAATTTTTGCCATTTGTATTTGAGGAATTATAATTATTTTCTAGAATTTTACAAAGGATAAAAAATTTAATATATGAAACTATTAAGAATGTTGCTGTTTAGTCATCAAGGCATACCAGACTCTTCGTGACCCAAGGGACTGTAGCCCACCAGGTTCCTCTGTCCATGGAGTTTCTCTGACAAGAATATTGGAGTGGGTTGCCATTGCCCCCTCTAGGGGATCTTCTCATGCAGTGATCAAACCTAAGTCTCCTGCATCTCTTGCATTGGCACGCAGATTCTTTACTGCTGAGCCACCTAGGAATCCCAACTATTAAGAATAGTGTATGGTAAATAGTGCATTCTCAGTAATATTTAGATTATTACAAGTATTATCATGATAATCATATAATAGCAAGCTTTATAAATGCTATATTATAAAGGTCATCCCATAATATGCATGCATTTTATTCTTAAAAAGTAAAGGTAGAAATTATAAACAAAAAGAGAGGAGAAATCCAATTGGATGGAAAAAAGAAGTTTGCAAAAAAGATTGAATATAATAAAATGACATGTGTGTAAAAAGTTCCTGGTTAGAATGATGCAAGTAGAGTGCAGGGCATGGATTGAACACAGGCACAAATTAAAATAAAGTTGATGCACTTAGCCCTGATTATGAAAATTTAAAGCCACATATCTATCATACTCTCTGAATTATAAACTTCTTAATAGTAAAAACCATGTTTTCTATACTTGTTAACTCCTTGGTCTCTCTACTTTATAATCAATATTCCTAGAATAGTAGCACCAATTTAAGAACCAGCCCCAAGTCCTTAAATTATTGAAGGGGGAATTAAGGTTCTGGTTTCCAGCTGTTGCTTTGGGCTTTCTAGGACACATCTGTCAAGTGTATCTATCTAATGGCAGATGCATCTGGAACTTCTTTGCATCAGCCTCTTTGGTCATGCCCATTTAAGAGTTCTTCAGAATTTCCAAGCTGGTTCAATGTCTAAATATTTATGTATATAGATAATTTCACTCATTTTTTTTTTCTCTCTGAAGTTTTAGCTTCACAAATTGCAGGCAGGCTAAATCTATAAGAAATTGATGGGGAAATTAGGAGGGCAGCCAGAACTTAATATGGTGTTAAGGATGAGAGAGCACAAGGAAAACAGGATGAGTTGATTGTAAAAATAAATAAAGTACCTCAAGTAGTGTTTACAGAAGCAGTCATAAGAGTGTTTAATGAGCTCCAGGAAAACAATCTGATACAGAGGAAAGAGCAAAGCAAGTCTCCAAGTGCGGCATATACACCTAAGGATTAGCAAAGACATCTTGCCTTCACTTTCCTTAGGAGAAGTCTCAGTGATTTAACATGTCAGAGGGATTTTTAATGACACACTATTGCAGTTTTAATTAATTTTTCCATCTATATGCAAGCACTCAATTAAAGCTTTACCTCCTCCCCATATGCTCTAAGATTTACTAGTTACATTTCAATTTAATGCATTGTTTCAGTAGTAGACGGTTAGGAGGGTTTTCATTTACAAATGAAGTCAAGATACAGTAGTATTCTTTTAGAAGTCTGACTTGCTTAACAGAGAGGGGAAGGACACAACACCTATTGGGTTATTGCTTCTCAATCAGAGGTCATTTTGCCCCTCTTCCTCAAAGGACATTTGGCAATGCCTAGGGACATTACTGCTGTTACTATTTGTATTTTGCTACTGAGATCAAGTGGGAAGAGGTAGGAATGCTGCTAAATATCCTACAGTGCACAGTACAGAGTCCCATAAGTTAGCTGAAACAAAATCTGAACAGTGCTGAGACCAAGAAACCTGTGTTAAGTGAAACACATGTGTAATATTTCATTATATGAAGCATTTGTTTTGTACTGAATAGACCGCATTTTTTCCTGACTCTGCACATTTGATAGCTAGTTAAAAAAAAACAACAACAACAAAAAACTTGGTTTCAATGGAAAATGAATGCTATATTTAAGTTAAACATATATAGCTTTCTTTCTATAAATATATGCAGTATATGTGCATGTGTACTCAGTCATGTATGACACTTTATGACCCCATGGACTGTAGCCTGCCAGGCTCTTCTGTCCATGGAATTTTCCAGGCAAGGGTACTGGAGTGGGTTGCCATTTCCTTCTATAGGGGATCTTTTTGAACCAGGGATGGAACTCAGGTCTCCTGCATTGCAAGTGGATTCTTTACTGACTGAACCAGCAGGGAAGCCCTATATAACACACATACATAATAATTGTAAGTTATATAGATAAGCCCTTTTGTGCATAAATCTTGTTTTTTAATCAAATTCAAGAGATGATTTAACAATAATAAATTTCATTTATCTTGTAAGGTGAAATCCACAAAAAGTATAACATAAAAATAATCAAATATCATCATATCATTTACCAGTTAGTAGTGTATAATCTTACTCAGAGACTCAGACAGAATTGGAGTTCTTTCAAGTTTTCTGCTACAAGAATGAGCAGTTATTTCAGCAGCGCTAAACTAAAACAAACATATACCTCATTCAAAATAATCTAAATAAAGACACACAGATTAACACAGTACTGATCCTAAATTTCTACAAGTGACTGACCTTAGAATCTCCCAATGAAAAATGATGTTCTTTGAAACCAGTTTAGTGTAAACCTATCTCTGTTTTTATCACAAAAGACCACAAAAAGGACTCTTTGATGACTGATAAAATAGTAGACTAAGAGCTTTTCTTTAGTTGAGACTTGCCAGAATATGTATCTATGTCAGTTTTCTGAAATGTATTACCTATAAAATTGCACTAAATTGATAGCTATCATTCATTAAGAGGTTAATCATTGCACTAAGAATGAACCAAACCTGTTGGGGAATAAAATATTTTTGTGGGGTTATCAATGCTGATGTTCAACATTTATTTTTAGTTTTCCCTTCTGGACACATGTTTAGATTCCACTTCCTGGTGCCGTAAAACCAGTTATGGCCAATAATTTTTCAGCAGAAGTAATGTTCATCAATTCTGAGACCTTTATTTCCATCATAAAATTTATCAGAGCTCTACTTTTCTCTGCCAAGGCCATTGGTACTATTCTAGATAGCTCGTGATCCATCAGCCTGAGTCCCAGAGTAAGGGCAGTGAACAAGGCAACTGATTTTGAACGGAATTATTTTTAGAATATTTTTTTCCATTTTCTGAGAAGGCAGATATTTTGGTAAAACTATTATTTGTGCTTATGTGGAAGGCAGATAATGTACTGTGGTTGAGAGAATAATAGGTCCCAAACTGTGTCCAGGTTCTAATCCCTAGAAACCAGGAATATATAACCTCACACAGCAAAAAGAATTTTGCAAACATGACCAAGATTTTTAGGATGGAGAGATTACCTGGGTACTTCCAGTGTAATCACAAAGACCCTATAGAAGGAAAACAGGCAGCTCAGAATTAGAACATATGATGAGGGATACTGAGGTCAGAGTGATGCAGGTAGGTATTACAAGTCAAGAAAGGCAGGCAGGCCCTAGAAATTAGAAAATTCAAGGAAAAAGAGTCTCTCTTAACACATCCAGAGCAACACAACTCAGCCCCATAAAACCAGTTTTGGATTTCTGACTTCCATAAATGTGAGGTAACATATTTGTATAGTCTAGTATCTATATGCTTTGTATTTTCCTACATAAGATTCTAAGAGTTAGGACAGATGATCCAGAGACATGGATACAGAAAGTAGTTTTCAGAATCTTGATATATATATATATATATCAAAAAAGCAGATCAAGATAAAACATATTGAAGTCCACACATAATAGATTTTTATTGAATTTCATAATAAAAACAGTTGGGATAAGTGAGAGGCTAAGGAAATAGATGGAATATACTACCATTTCTAGGCAATAACACATGCTCCCAAGATAGCCTGTGGCCTTAAGAAAGGGTTTTATATATGTGTGTGTGTTGGTGTTAGTCACTCAGTCATGTTCAACTCTTTGCCGCACCATAGACTGTAGCCCACCAAACTTTTCTGTCCATGGAATTCTCCAGGCAAAAATACTGGAATGGGTTGCCATTTCCTCCTCCAGGGGATCTTCCCAACCCAGGGATCAAACCTTTCTCTCTCTGTATATATATATATATATACTGCTGCTGCTAACTTGCCTCAGTCGTGTCTGACTCTGTGCTACCCCATAGACAGCAGCCCACAAGGCTCCTCTGTACACGGGATTCTCTAAGCAAGAATACTAGAGTGGACTGCCATTTCCTTCTCCAATGCATGCATGCTTGCTAAATCGCTTCAGTTGTGTCTGACTCTGTGCGACCCTATGGACAGCAGCCCACCAGGCTCCCCTGTCCATGGGATTTTCTAGGCAAGAATACTGGAGTGGGTTGTCACTTCCATCTCCATACATACATATATATTTCCCTATCCCTGTAGGAGGAAATGCAATCCTCTCCAGTATTTTTGCCTGCAGAATTCCATGTACAGAGGAGCTGCTGGGCTACAGATCACAGGGTCACAAAGAATTGGACATGACTGAGTGACTAACAACAAAGCACACACATTATGCATATACATATATATAATACACATATAGTAACATATATAAAACAAATTATTATGTTTATTGTATGATACAGAACAGACTTAGTAATCTTTTAGTAGTATTGGTCTGGCTTTGATATAGCCTTAAACACAATATTTTAGAATAGTACTATGTATTTGGTTAAGCCAGTAAAAAACATGGTTTAAAATGTTTAGAGTTTTGACAGTTATGAGCAATAATCCACCCAGGTATGCTGGTGCTGAGATATGGCACTCATGTTCAAGTTTCATCTTTCAAAGTCTATAACTACCTGGCTCATCGTCAATGCCTAATACATACTAGAGGACAAAAAGGCTGGCTTATTGGGCTAGAGAGATGTGCGTAATCACTTGGGTTCAGCATATGCTTTTCCCTACCAGATCATTTCTAATTTCAGGTTGAAAGCTGCATTTTTTTTTAAAGCAGATATATTAGGTTCTATCTGGCTTCTTTGTATGATGTCCACTTGGTGGTTCCTTCTGCTCAGCAAATAGTATGTATGGCTTGAATGCTGTGGTTTGAACGTTTGTATACCTCCAGAATTCATATTTTGAAATCCGATCCCCAAATGTGATGGTATTGGTAGGTGGGGCATTTGGAGGTGCTTAATTTATGAGGGTAGAACCTTCATGAATGGAATGGTGCTTCTCAAAAGGGGCTCCTGTGAGCTCCCTAACCCCCTTCCACCATGTGAGAACACAGCAAAAAGGTGTCATCTAAGAACCAGAAAGGAGTCCCTCACAAGATACTGAACCTACTGGCACCATGATCTTGGACTTTCAGCTTCCAGAATTATAAGAAATAACTTTCTATAATTATAACCTGAGGTATTTTGTTACAGCAGTCTACAAGAACTAAGACAGCATACTTTGAGAACAAAACTCATATTGTTGAGTAGATAGGTCCCTCTGATTTTCTGATTTTCCTTAATTAAAAGTGGGCTATTCTGTTGTCAGGCCTCCCAGGTGTCTCTAGTGGTAAAGAACCCATCTGCCAACGCAGGAGACGTAAGAGACACGGGTTTGATCCTTAGGTTGGGAAGATCCCCTGGAGGAGGGCACAGCAACACACTCCAGTATTCCTGCCTGGAGAATCCCATGGACAGAGGAACCCAGCAGGCTACAGTTCATAGGGGTCACATAGAGTTGAACACGACTGAGTTAGTACACATGCATTCTGTTGTCACTGAACACCAAATAGGGTTGTGAGGCCAACCTATGCTTTAGTTTCCAGTAATATTAGAGGCTATACTCCTGAGTGTAAGATATGGACAGAGATCATTTTTGCCAGAAATTTTTGATCAATAAGATGGTCACTGTTAGTTGTTAGAAGGATTATTTTCCATAGCTCAGTCATGACTTAGGACAAGATACACAAAGATTTTAATGGAAAAGATGATGTTTTAACATGGGGGTTGTCCAGCTACAATCAAATCCAGTGCTATTGGGTACTAGAATGCTTCTTATGAGATATTTCCTTTAGTTTACTTGGTTAAATCGTATTCACTATTTATATGTTAGGTTAAAATTAGCCTCCTCAGTCAAGTTTTCTTTAAATCTCTGAGAACTGGTCAGGAACTGAGCTATATAGTTTAATGGCACTTATCACTTTGGCATGCGTGTGTGTGTGTGTGTGTGTGTGTGTGTGTGTGTGTGTGTGTGTGAACACCTAAGAACTGTAGTTCAGTCTCTTTTTAGTGACAATATAATAACTTGGTCTAAGGTCCAGTCTCCTTCATTTTAAGTCATTATAGACTGTGCCTGTGTGGATTCCCATCCTAGTCTAACCTGTCAGGAGTAAACTCATGAACCAGATCAGAACCATCAGAACATTAGATCATCTTAGCCATAGTCAGATGGCTGAGAGATGACATGTGAATCAAGAGAAGTAATAATAAGATTAAAGAAAAACCTTGTGATACCTTCTTAAATGATCTTGAGGGAAGCCAGTTGAAATTATGATTAATATTAACCTAAGGCCCAAGAAATGCTACAATCGTTTTATATACATAATGAAGAGGGAAAAAAAGAAGCAGGAGATAGAGAAAAGAATATAAACTTTTAAGTATCTGGATCTATTTAAGGTTCTTTTACATTTTCCAGGGAAATGAGTGGACAAATTATTTCCCAATTTTTTGTCTTAAACAAACTGAGTTAGACTTCAGTCATTCACTATCAGAATAATACCATTTTTGATGCTGAGCACACAAATAAATGGTAATCTAGAAACTATTTATTTTTTAAATTGATTTATTTATTCTAATTGGAGGCTAATTACTTTACAATATTGTGGTGGTTTTCACCATATATTTTAAACATGCTGTTTAGGGAATGTTCTAGTCAGATTTGGCTGCTACAACAAAATACCATTCACTGGGTTGCTTAAACAATAGACATTTATTTCTGCTGGTTCTGAAGGCTGAATTTCTAAAATCAGGCTGCAAATATGGTTGGATTCCAGCAATAGGTCTCTTTCTGGCTTGTCAACGGCCACCTTCTTGCTGAGTCCTCACTTGTATGGAGAGACAGAGCAGTCACACTGGTGTCTTCTTTTATAACAGCCCCAATCCCATCATGAGAGCCCTGCACTTATGACCTAAACCTAATTACATCTCAACATCCTCACCTCAAATTTCGTCATGTTAGAGGTTAGGGCTTCAATATATGAATTTTGGAGGCATTCAATTACGTCCATCCTAGTGAGTAACTGGGGGATTCCCAGGTGGTGCAGTGGTAAAGAATCCACCTGCTCACACAGGCGTAAGAGACAAGGGTTTGATCCCTGGGTTGGGAAGATCCCTTGGAATAGGAAATGGCAACCAGCTCCAGTATTCTTACCTGGAGAATTCCATGGGCAAAGGAACCTGGTGAGATACAGTCTATGGGGTCACAAAGAGTTGGATGTGACTGAGCATACACACACAGTGAGTAATGATTAAATGAGTGAACCAAACAATTTATAATATTTATAGTAGTTGTTTTAGAATACAAGTTATTATTCTGGCCATATTTCTGAAATCAACTTTGTAATGATGATTACAGTCACTTTATTTGGGTTTCTATTATTGTATTATTGTTATATCCTACTCTTTGTTCAAAAGTACAGTTATTAGAATCAAGGCTGAAGGATAGAGACTAATAAAGTGTTCAATGTCTACAATGACTGGTTACAATATGAAACAAGGAAGTTTTTGAGTTCTGGTGAGTAGTTGGCAAATATTCATCAGATTTTTGGAGCATAGATTAATGGTTTTCACATGCCATATGAGAATACTGACATATTCCATCTCTTTTGGACTTCTCTTTATCAAGTAGACAAATAACTTTTAGCAAGGATTATTTCTTCAGTAAGTATAAACAGTGTAATAGTCCAATGCTATTATGTGGGCATGTGTGCTAAGTAGCTTCAGTCTACTGAAGTAGACTTCAATCTACAACCAATTAATTTTTTATAGCTGACTCCTTGTGATACCATGTACTATGGAATTCCGGGTTCCTCTGTCCAACTATGTGGGCACTATATATTGAAGCTTTATAATTAATGGCTTATGTAAAATATATTTGTGTGGATGAAATAATTTCCTGAAGAATAGCACACTAAGAAATGCCCAACTTCATCATAACTTGAAGCAAATGATACAAGTATCTGCAGAAGCAAATATGAGAGGGAGGGGGAGGTGGATTCCTGGTGAAAGGAATCAGAATTTCTGATCATTGCAAAATCCTTGTGGTTCTATAACACTCACAAATTGCAGATAAACTTCAGGATCATCAAGGCTACCAGTCACTGAAATTTCTACTGTAATGTAGAAAATAATCTATCTCAATTGTTTCTGCTCTCTAATGGAATCTATACAGAAAATAAACTAATACCACCTATATTATTCTAGTCCTTAATTTATTTATATTTCTATTCAAACACAATAATTCCTATGGCAGATAGGGATATGACAGACATTATCCATAGGCTAACATGTTTCCTCTCTGAATGAGTTAAGCAAGCCAAAATATTGGGAAAGCAAATCCCCAAGTAAATCTCAATTCATCCTCCCCTTTCAAAATAGTTATCACTATAGAACAGAGCTTGAGGTTATAGAGCAATCAATTAATATTTTATTATTCTGATTTACTTTCTGAAGCTAAGAATGCTGAAGTGTTTTGACAAGAGAACACCATAAGCTCTCCCTTACTCTTCTAAAAGCACTCGCACACTGATTTTGCACATCCCTGTTGGTCTAAGTTTTACATAGAGTTTCTGGGTTCCCAGACAAAACAGGCTGATATGTATACAAAGTTCAAAGCAGTGAATTTAGCATTAGAAAATCAAGGCAAATTGGAAGTGGTCAAACAGGAGATAGCAAGACTGAACGTTGACATTTTAGAAATCAGCAAACTAAAATGGACTGGAATGAGTGAATTTAACACAGATGACCATTATTTCTATTATTGTGGGCAAGAATCCCTTAGAAGAAATGGAGTAGCCATCATAGTCAACAAAAGAGTCCAAAATGCAGTATTGGATGCAATCTCAAAAACGACAGAATGATCTCTGTTCGTTTCCAAGGCCAACCATTTAATATCACAGTAATCCAAGTGTATGCCTGGACCAGGAATGCTGAAGAAACTGAAGTTGAATGGTTCTATGAAGACCTACAAGACCTTCTAGAATCAACACCTTAAAAAGATGTCCTTTTCATCATAAAGGAATGGAATGCAAAAGTAGGAAGTCAAGAAACACTTGAAGTAACAGGCAAATGTGGCCTTGGAGTACAGAATGAAGCAGGGCAAAGGTTAAAGGAATTTTGCCAAGAGAATGCCCTGGTCATAGCAAACACTGTCTTCCAACAACACAAGAGAAGACTCTACACATGGATATCACCAGATGGTCAATACTGAAATCAGATTGATTATATTCTTTGCAGCCTAAGATGGAGAAGCTTTATACAGTCAGCAAAAACAAGACCGGGAGCTGACTGTGGCTCAGATCATGAACTCCTTACTGCCAAATTCAGACTTAAATTGAAGAAAGTAGGGAAAACCACTAGATCATTCAGGTATGACCTAAATCAAATCCCTTATGATTCTACAGTGGCAGTAAGAAATAGATTCAAGGGCTTTGATCTGATAGACAAAGTGTCTGATGAACTATGAACAGAGGTTTTTGACATTGTACAGGAGACAGAGATCAAGACCATCCCAAAGGAAAAAATGCCAAAATCCAAACTGTCTTTCTGAAGAGGCCTTACGAATAGCTGTGAAAAGAAGAGAAACAAAAAGCAAAGGAGAAAAAGAAAAATACATCCATTTGAATGCAGAGTTTCAAAGAATAGCAAGGAGAGATAAGAAAGCCTTCCTTAATGATCAGTGCAAAGAGAGAGAAAAACAATAGAATGGGAAAGACTAGAGATCTCTTCAGGAAAATTAGAGATACCAAGGGAATATTTCATGCAAAGATGGACAAAATAAAGGACAGAAATAGTATGGACCTAACAGAAGCAGAAGACATTAAGAAGAGGTGGCAAGAATACACAGAAGAACTGTACAAAATAGATCTTCATGGACCTGGTAATCATGATAGTATGATCACTCACCTAGAGCCAGACATCCTGGAAGGTAAAGTCAAGTGGACTTTAGGAAGCATCACTACGAACAGAGCTCATGGAGGTGATGGAATTCCAGTTGAGCTATCTCAAATCCTGAAAGATGATGCTGTGAAAGTGCTACACTCAATATGCCAACAAATTTGGAAACCTCAGCAGTGGCCACAGGACTGGAAAAGTTCAGTTTTCATTCCAATCCCAAAGAAAGACAATGCCAAGGAATGCTCAAACTACTGCACGATTACAATCAACTCACACACAGTAAAGTTATGCTCAAAATTCTCCAAGTCAGGCTTCAGTACTATGTGAACCATGAACTTCCAGATATTCAAGCTAGTTTTAGAAAAGGCAGAGGAATCATAGATCAAATTGCCAATATCCACTGGATTATCAAAAAAGCAAGAGAGTTACAGAGAACATTTATTTCTGCTTTATTAACTATGCCAAAGCCTTTGACTGTGTGGATCACAACAAACTGGAAAATTCTGAAAGAGATGACCTGCCTCTTGAGAAATCTGTATGCACGTCAGGAAGAAACAGTTAGAGCTGGACATGGAACAATAGACTGGTTCACAATTGGGAAAGGGGTGTGTCAAGGCTGTATATTGTCACCCTGCTTATTTAACTTATATGCAGAGTACATCATGAGAAACGCTGGGCTGGAAGAAGCACAAGCTAGAGTCAAGATTGCAGGAGAAATATCAATAACCTCAGATATGCAGATGAGACCACCCTTATGGCAGAAAGTGAAGAACTAAAGAGCCTCTTGATGAAAATGAAAGAGGAGAGTGAAAAAGTTGGCTTAGATCTCAACATTCAGAAAACTAAGATCATGGCATCTGGTCCCATCACTTCATGACAAATAGATGGGGAAACAGTGGAAATAATGGCAGAGTTTCTTTTGGGGGGCTCCAAAATCACTGCAGATGGTGACTGCAGCTATGAAATTAAAAGATGCTTACTCCTTGGAAGCAAAGTTATGACCAAACCTAGAGAGCATGTTATCAAGCAGAGACATTGCTTTGCCAGCAAAGATCTGTCTAGTCAAGGCTATATTTTTCCAGTAGTCATGTATGGATGTGAGATTTGGACTATAAAGAAAACTGAACACCAAAGAATTGATGCTTTTGAACTGTGGTGTTGGAGAAGACTCTCAAGAGTCCCTTGGACTGCAAGAAGATCCAACTCGTCCATACTAAAGGAAATCTGTTCTGAATATTCATTGGAAGGACTGATGCTGAAGCTGAAACGCCATACTTTGGCCATCTGATATGAAGAACTGACTCATTGGAATAGACCCTGATGCTGGGAAAGATTGAAGGCAGGAGGAGAAGGGGATGACAGAGATGGCATCACTGACTCAATGGACATGAATTTGAGTAAACTCCAGGAGTTGGTGATTGGCAGGGAGGCCTGGCATGCTGCAGCCCAGGGGTTTGCAAGTATCAGACACAACTGAGTGACTGAACTGAATTCTTATAGAAATAAATATAAGCAAATGCTCTCAAATTAAGCTGAGTCACTCACCTCATTATTCCAGCTGGTTGTCATTGTATGGTTGATGGAATATTAATTCAACTCTACTTTTTATAAAATATTTGTTGTCTCAGAAATTAACCTGAAATAATTTTGAAGTCTTAGAGAATCAGATTCCAGTTTTAGCATTAAATGTCAGTCATTCAAATGCCTCCCTGATGCCTCAGTGGTAAAGAATTTGCCTGCAATGCAGGAGATGCAAGTTCAATTCCCTGAGTAGAAAGATGCACTGGAGAATGAAATAGCAACCCACTCCAGTATTCTTGAATGGGCAAACACATGGACAGAGGACCCTGGTGGGCTACAGCCATGGGGTCTCAAAAGAGTTGGGTGTGACAAGAATAACAACCAGTCATTTATATACATACATGACTTAGAGAAGTTTATTTTAGGTAGAATTTCTTCAAATGCACAGAGGCTGTATTCTCTACTATCACATTTAAATGTCCATTTCTTGCATATGATAAATTATGTATCCATAAAAATTATATCAAACACAAACAGAATAAAATGTCATATATATGCTAAAATCATACATTACTGAGCAATATTTTCCATCAAAAAACCTTCTAGATATTCTTAATTTTAAGCAATGTTTGTCTGTCTGGATAATTTATAGCAAAATCATATCACAAAGTAGTGGGCAAATGAACAAGAAAAAAAAGGGCAGAATATCTGTATATTGCAGTGAGGTACATTCAGAATATACTGCTGGATAAAAAAATCAATGTATATAAAATATGTTTGGAAGACTAAAATTTACCCAAAAGTGAAGTATTTTTATATTTAAATTTATTAAAACATATTTTTATTATACAAGCATTTTATACATAAAACAAAATATTACCAACAAGAGAATGAAGGGATGGATGAAGATCCTATATTTAGAAGCTAGATTTCTTAGGATATATTTGTTTTGTAGATTTGTCTTTGTAACCACAGAACTATTTTGCAAAGCTTTAACACACAATTAAATTCAAGATAATAATATAAATAAATGATGAGTGATTTGACACCAATGTGTATTGCTAGTTTTTAGCTATAATTGATGTGTTCCTTGAAGAAATGGCTCATTCCTGGTTCTGGAAAAAAATAGATAACATAAGCTGAGAATCTCTTGGGATAATAGAAAAGAAAAAATTACCAAAGACTATTAAGATCATGTTTAATATTCAGGTGATACTATAAAGAAACATCTATTGGAAAACTAAGGGATACTGTGATATCAGTTAGGACAATGGCAACAATGAACTGAATCACATAAGTTATGCTCACTTCCATAGACATATAATTATATTGATAACTCACATACAATTGCACAAACCACTGTAAGACACCAGTGAATCAATTCATCATTATGAAAATTACAAATAAATAATCAATTATTTATAATATATCCCAAAGTAAGTTTTTAATCTTGTGAGTTTCTGCTGAATATAGAGGACTCAAGTTTCCCTTTTGATAGCATGTTGCACAAAGAAAAATAACTAAATTTTGACACCTAGCAAAGAAGGTAACTCTAAAAGAAGGGTTGGGGGAATAAAATACCCCACTGAGAATTGAGAACTCATGATAACAAGCCAGCCTAAGAACACATTTGTGAGATTTTTATGCTGTCCATATCACTGGAAAAACCTTATATTATAAAGTATAGTCCTAGGTTAGAATGAGAAGCTGGCAAAACTAAAACTCCAGCAGGTCTGATTTTAAACCAGGCCATAAAATAACCCACACAAATAAAATTTTAAGAAAAAGTAGCACCTCATAGTCAAACATTTAAAAATAAGAGAGGGAAATAGGAACAGGAATTGAGAGATAGATAAAATAGACAAAATCAGATATTCAACAGTCCAGAGGTTAAAATGTACTATTGAAGATTGTGAGATAAATAAGCCCACACTTCAGCTGCTGAAAGAATTTTACTGTCTTTACAACTCTACTGGGAGATGACAACAGCAAAATTGAACTTGTTTTTCCTGGACCCTCCCCTATGCAATTTTTCACTTTACTGAGTTTGACCTGTATTGTTTCATTGTAATAAACTATAACAATGAATACAACAGCTTTTCTGAGTTCTTCTAGAAAATTATAGACCTTGAGTGTGGTGTCAGGGACTACCAAAACATTGAGGCAAAAAACATAAATGTGGCATCAAGAGAAAAATGGAATGGTTAAATTCTGATTTCCCTGCATGGGAAAGGGACCAACTTGCTATGCAGGACATAAGATTGATTTAAAACCTGACATGAAAAATGTATAAACTTGGGAGGAAATAGTGATACTTCCATATAACAGGATAAGTCAAGTAGGACAAAGATCAGGTGGAAGCCAAAGTAGCATTAACAGAGTTCTTTACATCTCTGTTTTGTAAGAGTTACTTTTATTTACCAGACATACCTTTATCCCCACAAAGATGTTTTCTGATGTGGAAAAACAAAAAAGTAAGTAAATAAATACAATGAGATTGTCAACTCTAGTACTAAGATCCACAGAAGGTTTTAGAAAGGAGACTGTGGGGTCACTACATCCATCTTTGGCATCTGCCCTACCCATATCAAGCTCAAATGTATGGCTTTCAGTTCAGTTCAGTCGCTCAGTTGTATCCGACTCTTTGCGACCCCATGGATTGCAGCACGCCAGGCCTCCTTGTCCATCACCTGCTTCCGGAGTTCACTCAGACTCACGTCCATCGAGTCAGTGATGCCATCCAGCCATCTCATCCTCTGTCGTCCCCTTCTCCTCCTGCCCCCAATCCCTCCCAGCATCAGAGTCTTTTCCAATGAGTCAACTCTTTGCATGAGGTGGCCAAAGTACTGAAGTTTCAGCTTTAGCATCATTCCTTCCAAAGAAATCCCAGGGCTGATCTCCTTCAGAATGGATTGGTTGGATCTCCTTGCAGTCAAAGGGACTCTCAAGAGTCTTCTCCAACACCACAGTTCAAAAGCATCAATTCTTTGGTGCTCAGCTTTCTTCACAGTCCAACTCTCACATCCATACATGACCACTGGAAAAACCATAGCCTTGACTAGACAGACCTTTGTTGGCAAAGTAATGTTTCTGCTTTTCAATATGCTATCTAGGTTGTTCATAACTTTTCTTCCAAGGAGTAAGCGTCTTTTAATTTCATGGCTGCAGTCACCATCTGCAGTGATTTTAGATCCATTAAAATTTAAGTCCATATATTTCTGCACTAACTCCATTATCATCTATACAAGTTTTATACAGAATTTTAAGCTTTTACTTAGTTTCAATTTTCCCATATTTATAATGGAGATAACAATACTATGTTATGATTCTATTTTAATACATAATGTTATTTAATGATTATATGGTTTTTTTGTAAATTTCCAGTGAGATGATGCTTGTAAATCATTTAGCATGGTAACTAAAGAGATGCACATACAGATTATGTAATAAGTATACTTCTAAGTATTTTAAGTATTGTTACTATAGTTAGAGAAGGAGACGGGAACCCACTCTAGTATTCTTGCCTAGAGAATCACTTTGGACAGAGGAGCCTGGAGGGCTATAGTCCATGTGGTCACGAAGAGTCAGACACGACTGAGCAACTTCATTTTCTTTCTTTCTTTCTTCTTTCTATTAGTATAGTGGCAGTGAGTGCTTTGTAATCACTAGATCATCTTAGACCTATAAGGGATAGCTGTTCACAGTACAATATTAATAAGATAGAAGTTCATAGGGCCTTCCATGTTAGCCAGAAAGTCAATTATTATGGTTCTTTCTATCCTAAGCATACAGGCATCTAACTTTATAACAGTTATTGATTGCTTTGTAATTCTGTTCTAGAGACAAACAGAGAAACACAAGGAACCCAGTTACACTTTATTCATAGATATGGAGATTCTGAGTCCACAACAAAAAGTAAACGAAAGTCAGAACACACCAGGAGTAAAACACATTCCCAAACTAGCTAAAGGCTAATCTGCTCAAGACACTCGTTAGTCATTCCCAATAAGGTATGCTTCCCTGACCCCTAAATGAAGAGTTAAAACTGAGAATGTGTCATTCCAGACAGAGACCTGGAGACCCAGTGCTCCCAAGGGACTCAGAATTGAATAAAAAGGCCAGGAACAGAGATAAGTTCAGTCTGCACAGTGAATCACCCTACAAAAGGTGGTCAATTATTTCTGGAGTTAGCAGAAACTTTTACTGCTCAAACAACTGCTGAATCCTAAACCAAAGCCTTTTTATTATTTGCCATTATCATTACTTTTATTAGAACTGGAGATAAAATAAAAGGCTAAAAACAAAGAAATTATTATCATTATTGCATTCATCCATTCAGAGGTGGTTTAGTTTGTAAGCTATTAAAAAAGAACAATAGTAGAATAGATCCTATAAAAGACACTAATATAAAGGAGAAGAAATGGCTTAAGGTGCTATGTAAACAAGCAATAACCTAATGATGTGTAAATGCTTCTAGGAATCCTCCATAAATAGGTGGACACCTGGAGGGCAGAGGAGCAGATCAAGATGTAAAAGCCAAATATCCTCTTATCTTTATGATATGTGAATACTTCTACTCAGGGACCATTTGCCAAGCCTACCCATTACTTACTTCTAAATTTAATTTAATTTTTAATGCATAAGGGAATTTTAGTCTTTTCCTGGTTTAATGATTATTAAATAATATAGAAATCTGTTAAGAGAGGGGAAAAGGGTAGCAATTAAGTTTTCATTGAGTAAAACTTAAATAGTGATTATTTTTTCAATAGTGACCGTGTGCCAAAAGCTGATTGCAGGAACAATAGATATTAATATATTCTGGGAGAATAATAGAAAAAACAGGAAAGAGGAAAGGAGTACTGAAATAGAAGTTTGGAAATTAACTGAGATAGTCTTTTCATTCCAAAATATTTCCTAAGAAAAGTTAAAATTCAGCTGAAATGTTAAATCTTTATGTTGTACACCTAAAAGTTACAAAATGTCCTACGTCCATTACATCTCAATGTTGTATCTTAATAGAGCTGAAAAAAATCAGTTGAAAAGCAGAGCTTCTAACTATTGTGAGTAGCTGTAGTTTAGTAAGTAAGTAAGTAAGTAAATGAAGTCGCTCAGTCATGTCCGACTCTTTGTGACCCCATGGACTGCAGCCTACCAGGCTCCTCCATCCATGGGATTCTCCAGGCAAGAATACTGGAGTGGGTTGCCATTGCCTTCTCAGCTGTAGTTTGCTATACTGCAAATAAACAGATCAGACCACCCCACCATTATTTGAATCGAGGTATGGTGATCAAACCAAGAAATAAGAATGTATATCAGGAGATTCAAAAAGTCTGATGGCAATGAATATAAAACTGAAAACACCCTCCCCAGAAAAGTTAGGCTAGGAAAATATATTAATAAAAAATTTATGCTGTTATACTGACAGTCGTGTTCAGTTCAGTTCAGTTAAGTCGCTCAGTCATGTCCAACTCATTGTGACTCCATGGACTGCAGCACACTAGGCCTCCCCATCCATAACCAACTCCCAGAGTTTATGCAAATTCATGTCCATTGAGTTGGTGATGCCATCCAACCATCACATCCTCTGTCATTCTCTTCTCCTCCTGCCTTCAATCTTTCCCAGCATCAGGGTCTTTTCGAATGAGTCAGGACATGACTGAAGCAACTTAGCAGCAGCAACAGCAGCCAAAGTATTGGAGCTTCAGTTTCAACATCGGTCCTTCCAATGAATACTTAGGACTGATTTCCTTTAGGACAAACTGGGTGGATCTCCTTGCAGTCCAAGGGACTCTCAAGTGTCTTCTCCAACACCACAGTTCAAAAGCATAAATTATTCAGTGCTCAGGTTTCTTTACAGATCAACTCTCACATCTATACATGACTACTGGAAAAACCATAGCCTTGACTAGACAGACTTTTGTTGGCAAAGTAACATTTCTGCTTTTTAATATGCTGTCTAGGTTGTGTTACTAGCTGTGTTACTGACTCCAAATTATCAGGAAATGATTATGATGTTTGATGATGATGATGATGTTACTATTTTCAAAAAAGCCAATATTTGTGTCATATTAACAAATACTGATATTTATTCTATTTATTTATATTAACTCTAGTAAAAGAGGTAACTATAAAATAATTTTGGAGTATAGAGAATCTGAGAACTGTAAAGAAATATTCAGTTTTATACCAGTTTTACTATGGATTTGTTTAGTAACCTTGCAAAAAAAACACTTATTTTGCTCATTTTAAGGCAACAGTTCTGGATCCCAAAATATGAAAAAATTTTTCTTGAACATTTATTGCTTTGGCATTTAATAATTCCTAAATTCATCAGTACATGAATTGTGTACTTCCAGATGTCTAAGCTGGATTTAGAAAAAGGCAAAGGAACCAGAGATCAAATTGCCAACATTCGTTGGATCATCAAAAAAGTAAGAGAATTCCAGAAAAAATCTACTTCTGCTTTATTGACTATCTCAAAGAATTTGACTGTCTCAAAGAATTTGACTGTGTGGATCACAACAAACTGTGGAAAATTCTGAAAGAGATGAGAATACCAGACCACCTGACCTGCCTCTTGAGAAACCTTTGTGCGGTCAGGAAGCAACAGTTAGAACTGGACATGGAAAAACAGACTGGTTCCAAATCAGGAATGGAGTACCTCATGGCTGAATATTGTCACCCTGCTTATTTAATGTATATGCAGAGTACATCATGAGAAATGCTGGACTGGACGAAGCACAAGCTGGAATCAAGATTGCTGGGAGAAATATCAATAACCTCAGACATGAAGATAACACCACCCTTAAAGCAGAAAGTGAAGAAGAACTAAAGAACCTCTTGATGAAAGTGAAAGAGGAGAATGAAAAAGTTGGCTAAAAACTCGACATTCAGAAAACTAAGATCATGCTTTTGGTCCCATCACTTCATGGCAAATAGATGGGGAAACAATGGAAGCAGTGGCAAACTTTATTTTTTGGGGGGCTCCAATATCACTGCAGATGGTGAATGCAGCAATGAAGTTAAAAGATGCTTGCTCCTTGGAAGAAAATTTAAGACCAACCTAGGCAGCATATTGAAAAGCAGAGATGTTACTTTGCCAACAAAGGTCCATCTAGTCAAAGCTATGGTTTTTCCTGTAGTCATATATGAATGTGAGAGTTGGACTATAATGAAAGCTGAGCACTGAAAAATAGACACTTTTGAACTGTGGTTTTGAAGAAGACTGTTGAGAGTCCCTTGGACTGCAAGGAAATCCAACCAGTCCATCTTAAAGGAAATTAGTCCTGAATATTTATTGAATAACTCATGCTGAAGTTGAAACCAGCACTTTGGCCACCTGATATGAAGAACTGACTCATTTGAAAAGACCCTGATGCTGGGAAAGATTGAAGGTGGGAGAAGGGGGGGAGAGAGGATGAGATGGTTGGATGGCATCACTGACTCAATGGACATGAGTTTGAGTAAACCCCGGGAGTTGGTGTTGGACAGGGAGGTCTGGTATGCTGCAGTCCATGGGGTCGCAAAGAGTCGGACACGACTGAGTGACTGAACTGAACTGAACTGAATTCCTAAATTTGAAGTTGCCATGTAGTAATTAAAAATAGTTTACAGAGATTTGTGTTTGTGTGTGTATGCATGCACGTGGGTGCATATGTATATTTTCTTTTCCCCTGAGATGGTAGTCCCCTATATATACATATATATATGTTTAATTCCAAATTTTGAACAAATATTTAAAAGTTCATTTTACAATAAGGCAATTAACTTTTTTTAAAATTTTTATTTTCACTTTATTTTACTTTACAATACTGTATTGGGTTTGCCATACATTGACATGAATCCACCACGGGTGTACAGCAGTGGAAGAGAATCTGCAGAAAGGAGTTAACCCTGATCCCTGAATCCCTGATAGCCTTTTTTTCACCCAGCCATGATTATAGCACACAGTACAGTCAGAGGAATGTGCCTGGGCTTAGTCGTACAGTTGTGTCCGACTGTCTGCAACCCCTTGGAATGTAGCACACCATGCTCCTCTGTTCATGGGATCCCCCAGTCTATTGTTCCATGTCCATTTCTAACAATTACTTTTTGACCTGCATAAAGATTTTTCAGGTGACAGGTCAGGTGTTCTGGTATTCCTATCTCTTTAAGAATTACTTTTCTTCAAATCAGAGATCTGCTAATTATTGTGTGAAATTAGGTTAGTTACTTTACCTATTAATTGCTCAGTTCCTCATTCTTAAATGAAGCAGATGCCTATTATTCAACCCAGCAATCCCACTCCTAGGTAATACATTAAGAGAAATGAAAACATGTGTCTAAATAACTCTATATTAATCAAAAATATCTGACACAGATAATTATTATTACTTTATTTGTAATCATAAAAAAGCAACCCAAAATGTGCATTAATTTGTGGACAAACTGTGGTATATACATACTATAGGGTACTACTCAAGAATAAAGATGAATTGGTATTTGCAATAATGTGGATTAATCTTAAATGCATTATGCAATATGAAAACTGACAAAATAAAAGACTACATTTTAAAATCTATACTTTTAAAATACTATACTATTTATATAGTATATTGGATTCCCAGGTGGCACAGTGGTAAAAAAAAAATCCATCTGCCAATGCAGGAGACACAAGAGATATGTGTTGGATCCCTGGGTCAGGAAGACTCCCTGGAGTAGGAAATGGCAACCAACTTGAGTATTCCTACCTAGAAAATTCCATGGACAGAGGAACCTGGCAGGCTGTAGTCTATGGGACCACAAAGAGTCGGACATGACTGAGCAACTGAGCACACACACATATAGTATTATGGAATGATAAAAGAATGAGGACATAATACAAACCAGTAGTTATCATGGGTTATGAATAAAGAGAGGGTATGAACTCCAAAAGGGCCTGAGGGAACTTTTGCAGAATATTGGACCTGTTGATTGACATGTGATCATATAATTGAATGCATGTATCTAAGTTTATAGGAATGCATATTAGCAAAAGATGACTTTATAAGTTATATCTCAAAACACATAATTCAGTTCAGTTCAATTCAGTCACTCAGTTGTGTCTGACTATTTGCGACCCCATGAATCGCAGCACGCCAGGCCACCCTGTCCATCACCAACTCCCGGAGTTCACTCAGACTCACATACATTGAGTCAGTGATGCCATCCAGCCATCTCATCCTCTGTCGTCCCCTTCTCCTCCTGCCCCCAATCCCTCCCAGCATCAGAGTCTTTTCCAATGAGTCAACTCTTCCCATGAGGTGACCATAGTACTGGAGATTCAGCTTCAGCATCATTCCCTCCAAAGAAATTCCAGGGCTGATCTCCTTCAGAATGGACTGGTTGTATCTCCTTGCAGTCCAAGGGACTCTGAAGAGTCTTCTCCAACACCACAGTTCAAAAGCATCAATTTTTCAGCACTCAGCTTTCTTCACAGTCCAACTCTCACATCCATACATGCCCAGTGGAAAAACCATAGCCTTGACTAGATGGACCTTTGTTGGCAAAGTAATGTCTCTGCTTATAAGTTATATGTCAAAACACTTAATTAAAGGGACATGATAAAGGTACATACTTCATCAGGTGGTTGTGAAAATTAAGAAAGATAGTGTATACAAAACGTAGGGTTTGACATTTTAAGCAGTCAACAAATCCTAGCTATCATTATTGCCTTAAACCCAATTCTTCATAATTGTAAATGGTGAAATTTTTATTAAAAAATTATTTCAAGTAAAAAAGTAACATTGTAATGGCCTTTTAAGAAAATACTAGGTTTTTTGGTTTAATAATAGTTTGGTTTACAGTAAGGCCCATCTGTTTCTATCACATTAAAAATAACTGCTATACTCTTAGGGCTGTGTTTTCAAGATAGATTCGTGTACTGAGGCTGTCCATGAGTTTTTGTGCCAAGTGAAATCTAGACACAAGTAAACCTAAAATGAGAAGGAAATCTTCTGACTTTTCAGGGGTGTCCAGTATTTCTTCCAGAGTCCCCCAGCCTCCCATTCAGAGGCCAAGATCAGGACACCTATCCCACTTCCCCAGGGCCTTGCACTCTTTTGTCTCTATCTTCTTAGCACCTTCTCTTGGCTCTTTTCTTCCATATCTCAGTCTTCATATCCACCATGCTCTGCAAGAGTTTTGATTTGTTAAACCTATCAAATCATTCCATCTCCTTTACATAGTGCCTGGATCAGAAGTGGGTATAACCTGATACTCCCCTGGCCATAGGTTAGGAGCAGAGTAGAGTGGAGAATAGCACAGTAGTTGTTCAATAGTTGTGGGAAGAGACCTCTCTATCTCTTTCTATCTCACCTATAGGTGTGATAATGTGCAGACAGATCCTGAAAGTACCACCACGTGGGAGGCCTGCCATGAGACAAAAGCCAACCAGACTACAACCTCTATCATTTCAGTAACCAATAAATTATCCATGTTGTTTAAGCCATTGGAGTCAAATCCTTTACTGATAAAGAAAATCATTTCAGTTAATATATTTCCCATTAATATTCCAGTTTTACAAGTCCAATAAGGTTAACAATGATTTGGAGCTCAGCTAATCTGATTATATATACATTAAGTTTTTAGTGACATGTAATAACAGATTCTCAAATACACATGCACATTTTAGTACACAATTTAGAAATCTTAGAGTTTTTTGTTCAATGAAAATTACACAAAGGAAGTAGGTTTTATAAACATTTTTTTAATGGACATTTTCTGAAAAAATCTACATAAATACTGTCTTTCAAAAATTTTCTTTGGCATCTAAATTTCAAAATAGTGAAATACATCTGTAGTTCTCTACCTCTGCTTTCTAACAACAAATGGATGTCATATAGATGAAAAATGTACAACTTCTTTGGCTTATAAAAATTAATAAAACTACTTAAAATTTGGACAAGGATGTCTGAATTAATGCAGAGACTGTGAGCTAATTTCATTAATATATTTTTTTTAAACTCTGAAAACAGAATGACTACTAAAGCTTCAAAAAGCGTATATCAGACAGACACCTAGCACCAACCCCAGTTCTTTTTAAAGGGAAACAAAAATTGAGAGGAGTTATCTTCATGGGTGAAAATAAAATAAGCTACTTACTATACACTAGTGTCCTAGGATTTTCCAGAACTAGCATTTCTTGTTTGTTTGTTTATATTATAACTGTGGATTGAAGAAAAATGTACAACCTAACAGTCATGAGTGAAGTTCTATCTGGTGACCTTACTGAGGACTATAGCCCAGGAAATAGCTTCTCAACTCTGAGGAAGTGATATGAAGGGGTAAGGGAGGATCCAGGATATATCAGAGCTTTGGGTACAAATTATATATATGTAGTTGAATGTCAAAAGATTACTGCTATTCACAAAAAAACAGAAATCTCAAGTTATGATTTTAGTGCTTTTGTATGTATGGGAAGAAGCAACAGTCTGGGCTCACTGAAATTATTCTTTAGATGTGCATTTTAACCATCTAAGGATAATACCCAAAGCACAGAATTCTTCCTGTTTTTCTGCATTTTGAATTACTATTGGGATGCACTGTTGGGGGTGCATGGGACAGCTACAGTGTTCAACAGGTTAATAGAGGGAAAGGTTCACTGTTCACTGGTTTGCTAGGCAACATTCCCTTTCCACACAACTATTTCAAACACAAAGTCATACATTTTTTCATTCCTGGATTTTCAGCAAGATAACTCTATCTACAAAACTTTCTTCCCCTTTATCTAACTATACTTGAAATATCATAATTTCCCCCAATTTATATGAATATTTTTTATTTAGGAAATGAAAATACCCTATGAAATAGTTAGCACTTCACTTTGTTACTGCTAGTTGAAACTTAGCCTGAGAAACTTAATCTACCAGTTCTTTCAATAAACTTTTAAGAATAGTAATTGAGAATAAGTGAAGATAATGAATAAAATAAACACTACAACTAGAATATTTCAATCCTTTGTTTCCAATATATACCCTGGTAACTATCATATCACAACTTTTTATTATAGGATTTTCCCTCCTCTCTTATTATCAAAATAGCCAGTAAGAGTCTAATATGACTCTCAATTTAAGAGAAAGGAAAACACAAATTGTGCCCCTATGTTAAAGATATGCCCAAGGCCACATAGGAAGAAACAGAACAGGAAATGAATAGTGTTTGCCTGATTGGCATATAATCAACTCCTAGATGGTGAGGTATAGACAGAACCATAAAGAAGATCATACAAGAAAGATCAGCTGTCCAGCAGTGTCCCTAGGGCCCAAATACATGGGTTCATAGCAGGGTCATCCATGTGCTGTCCTGGGATATTAGGACATAACATCTCTGCCTATTTCTGCACCTGAAAACAGAAAGGGCACATGACTGTGAGGAAAACTAGGTAACACATATAAATGACATGATACAGTACTTAGGATGCAGAAAGCACACAATACACATTAGCTATTATTATCACTATTATTATTATTATTAATCATTATTACTGAAAGACTTGAAAATGAAAACATGAGCTGAACTGGATGTACCCTGTCTTACCCCCTCCCTGTTATGGACTGAATTTCCCTGATAAAATTTATATTTTCAAACTCAAACTTCAGCATAACTGTATTTGTAGATGGGGCCTCTATGCCTGCTAATGTAGGAGATACAAGAGATGCAGGTTTGATCCCTGGGTTGGGAAGATCCCTGAAGAAGGAAATAGCAATCCACTCCAGTATTCTTGCCTGGAGAATCACATGGACAGAAGACCTTAGCAGACTAGAGTCCATGGGATCACAAAGAATTGAACATGACTGAAGCAATCAAGGCTATGGTTTTTCCAGTGGTCATGTATGGATGTGAGAGTTGGGCTGTGAAGAAGGCTGAGCGCCAAAGAATTGATGCTTTTGAATTGTGGTGTTGGAGAAAACTCTTGAGAGTCCCTTGGACTGCAAGGAGATCCAACCAGTCCATTTTAAAGGAGATCAGCCCTGGGTGTTCTTTGGAAGGAATGATGCTAAAGCTGAAACTCCAGTACTTTGGCCACCTCATGCGAAGAGTTGACTCATTGGAAAAACTCTGATGCTGGAATGGATTGGGGACAGGAGGAGAAGAGGACGACAGAGGATGAGATGGCTGGATGGCAAGCCGACTCGATGGATGTGAGTTTGAGTGAACTCCGGGAGTGAACTCTGGGTAATGGACAGGGAGGCCTGGCGTGCTGCGATTCATGGAGTCTCAAAGAGTCGAACACGACTGAGCAACTGAACTGAACTGAACTGAACTGAAACAACTTAGCACACAGGCACATGGAGCTAGCTAAGATCCAGTGAGGTCACAAGGGTGGGGCCCTGATGTATGAAGAGAGGGAGACTACAGAGATCTCTCTTTCTGAGCACACAGAGAGAAGGTCCTATCATGGCTCAGTAAGAAAAATGCTTTTCAGTAAGCTAGGAAGAGAGAGACGTCACTAGAAAGCAACCCAGTCAGCAACTTGATCTTGGACTTTCAGGCTCCAAAACAGTGAGAAAATAAATTTCTCAATGCATTTCTGCCATTTAAGTCTGTGTATTTTGTTATGGCAACCAAGTAGACTAAGACACTACCCATTCTTTTTCTTTATTATCTTATTTAAATTTTTACTGGAATGTAGTTTCTTTACAATGTTGTGTTAGTTCTGCTGTACAGTAAAGTGAATCAGCTATATCAAGTGAAGGACAGGGAAGCTTGGCATGTTGTGGTCCATAGGATCATAGAGTCGGACACGATTTAGTGATGGAACACAGGCACATATCCCCTTTTTGGATTTCCTTCCCATTTAAATCACCACAGATCCTTGAGTAGAGTTTGCTGTGCTATACAGTAGGTTCTCACTAGTTGTCTATTTTATATTTAGTAGTTTACATCAATCTTAGTCTCACACGTCATCATGATATACATGTTTGTTCTGTTTCTGCTTTGCAAATAGGTTCATCTGTACCATTTTTCTAGATTCCACAAATATGTGTTAATATATGATATTTGATTTTCTCTTTCAGACTTCACTTGAATGGACCTTGACACTACCCATTTTTGCCCTGTCACTTCAGAGACTGGAATGTTTAACAGTTTCTTCCCACCACTCTATGAGGGAAAAGTCACTGACAAAACCCTTCTATCAGTTTTTGTCTTAGACCAGGACTGGCAGACTTTTTCTGTAAAGGGCTGAATAGTATGTTTTCACTTTGCAGGACATGTGATGACTATTATCACAACTCAGCTCTGCCATTACAATGTGAAAACCATCACGGATGATACAAACACTCTGAATGGGACTGCGTTCTGATAAAATTTTATTTATAGACACTGACATTTAAATTTCACATAAGTTGAATATGTCACAAAATATGCTTTATTTTTTTCAGTTATTTAAAAATGGGAAAAAGCCACATTCTTAGCTTGCTAGCCCCTGTCTTAGAACATTGTTTAGTTGTAAATATTTACCCTGTCTTTAGTTTCTCTTGTTTTGAAATGGCTTTCCCAAGTTTTATTCACTTAAGTCAGTGCACTGTAAAGTTTTATTGGTTAGAGAAAAATCTGGAACCCTTTGCTCTACTTCCCAAAGACCCTGATTCCAAAATCACACCACCTTGCTCAGATCACAGGAATACATTCTGTTAGAACATTCCCTTGGCAGAATTTTTCCCAACAGGACAAATTAGATTGGCCATCCCTGTACTCGTTCTACATGACTTTATAAAATTAAAGGGGATGATATATGCAAAAGAGTTTTGAAAAACAAAAGGGCTATTTAAGTACAAATAATGCAGTAAACTGCTTTGGACATGATTTTTCACTTTGATACTGATTTATTTAGCTAGTCATGTCCCCTTGATACAATGAAAAATTCTTTAAGGCCAGTCATGATGTCTCTTTATTTCTTTATATCTGAGAAAGTAGTAAAATGCCAAACAGAGAGTAGACTCATCAATAACAATTTATGATGTTAAATGAAGCAATGATGAAATAAGTGATGATGATGATAACCGTTTTTCACACATAAATGTACCATTAAAATTTTTGTTCCATTTTTACCCAAACTACTCAGTAGTTTTCCCTCAAAATCAGAGGATGTCTTTGACCCCCTTGTGTGGAGCTGTCATCACTTTCCATATCATTATTTATATACCATATTGTCAACAAATTCAATCATTTTGAAAGAACATAACTCAAAAGTATAAAGTTTAAAAAGTATACATATTGGTTTTCCATTCCTTCCAATTCACCTACATCTGTTCAGTTAGAGTCATCATTATAGTTCTTTATTAGCTGCCCAACTTTTCCAGGATGTCTATCTTGAGTCTGATCTTCATTATTTTCTATGTGAATGAATACAATATTCTCCTAGCTGCTTGCCTTACTTCCTATCTTCCTACTTATTTTACTTATCAAATTCATTCTCCGCAGTACAAATTACTTGACAAACCTTTCACCTAGGCATTTAATAAATTCTCTATCTTCATGGTTTGGCTCAGGCTCTCCTTCCCACTGGAATTTTTACTTTATCACTTCTTCCCACATATCAGAATTCTATCTGTCCTTGAAAGTTCATCTCAAATATCAGCTTTTCACTGAAAATGTTTCCAATGCCTCTATTCCATGTGACTGCCCTCTTTCTTGCTTCTTTATGATAGTTCAATCTTGCCTGTAACGTTTAAAATGTCCTGTGGTCTTGGGTATGTTTTTAATCTGTCCTTTGGGAGAGTCTACATTTCAGGAACTCATGTACTGTATCTTCTTAATTTTTGCATTCTCTGTCTCTTACATTCATTTACATAATAAATGATTGATAATAAATGTTGTTTTTATTAATATGTTCTCCCAGTTCAACGTCTTTTTTTCTTAGCTAAGACATTTAGCAAGATCCTTGTGTGGGATAAAACTGTAGTTGACTCATGGATGGAATACTTTTGAAATAAAAAGAGGTTTCCAGCTATCAAATAATTTACACGCAAGCTGTCTGGGAAATAGAAGAAAATAGAAGAGTGACCCATAAATAGGGGGTTCAACAGTAGGCAGTGCAAAACAATGATCAGGGATTGATCAGAGATTGATCTGAGAAGTCTTCTTTAAGAGCCTAAGTTAGAGTCTCTTATATTCATTTAATCAATTAGTATAACTTGAGTCACAGTTCAGCTGGAGTCTCAATAAGAATAATTTGTAGTTAACATGTTGAGAGTACAGAATTTGCTGTTAATGGAGTTTTAATTTAATCTTAAAATTATCACTGTAAATACTCTTTTATTTTCTGAACAGTGAAATGAGTGAAAATCTCATTAAATTAAGGACCCCAAGAAGTCAAACATGAACATTACAAGTGTTACTAGTTAATGCTAATTCTTTTGGACTTCATTTGGAACATGGCCTATTATTTATGGTACTGTCTCTCTGCTGAAGTCATTCATCCATTATCACTTGTCATTTTCAACATCCTACCATAGACTGGGCAGGCATTGTTGTCAGACTTAATCCAGTAGATGAAGTAGTGCCACTGAAAACGAAAATGGATGTGTGCTAATTTCAGACTTTATTTAGAGAAAAGGAAAGATGTTGAGGTTGAAAGAACATGTAGAGTGGGATAATGCACTTGAATAAAGACTTCATTCTTTTTTAAATATATTTTATTTGTCTGGGTTATTCTTTTGTTTTGGCTGGACATTTTCAAAGTAACAAAAAGCTGATTATAAGCCTGACTATGTGGAGCCCCATGACTGAAGAAAGAGCTAGTGTGAAGTTTCTGCTCTCCAGAGGCTGATATGGGTGTGATTAGCTGTGACATTTTGAAGGGTGTGAATGGATTTAGAAGAATAACATAAAGGACACAGATTACAATTTCAATTAGCTGCCAAATGATTATATAAACTCAAGCAATGTCAATCAATTTATCTCTCATTGTGTTAGAAGCCAAATGAGTAGAAATACTGCACTAATTTGTTTAAAATGTAATTTACCTTAGGTTTTGCAAAAGTACATGATCAAAGATATTAACTGTAACTCTATACAGATGTGTATGGGTGTGCTAAGTTGCTTCAGTCATGTCCAACTCTTTAGGTCCCGGTGGACTGTTAGTCCACTAGGCTCTTCTGTCCATGGAATTCTCCAGGCAAGAATACTGGAGTGTATGGCCACGCCCTCTTCCAAGGTCTCTTCCCAATCCAAGGATATAATCTGTATCTCTTATGTCTCCTATATTGGCAGGAAGGTTCTTTATCACTACACCACCTGGGAAGCCCTCACACATACGTAGCAACTAAATGAGAAACTGATATTTTATCTGTCATATAGATATTTTTCCTGCTTCTCAAGCTTTGGAAAAGTGAACTACAGAATAAAGCTGACTGACTTGAGGCTAGGATGTTTTAAAAATCAGATGTTTCCTACACTCAGTATCAGTATCAGTTCAGTTCAGACCCTCAGTCCTGTCCGACTCTTTTTGACCCCATGGACTACATCACACCAGGCCTCCCTGTCCATCACCAACTCATGGAGTTTACTCAAACTCATGTCCATTGAGTCGGTGATGCCATCCAATCATCTCATCCTCTGCCGTCCCCTTCTCCTCTTGCCTTCAATCTTTTCCAGCATCAGGGTCTTTTCAAATGAGTCAGCTCTTCGCATCAGAGAGCCAAAGTATTGGAGTTTCAGCTTCCCACACTACAATAAACAAAACAGATAACCAATAAGGACCTACTGTATAGCACAGGGAACTATACACAATATTTTTCAATAATATAAAAGGGAAAGGGCTTCCCAGGTGGTGTTAGTGGTAAAAAGCCCACTTGCCAATGCAGGAGACATAAGAGATGTAGGCTCCAATCCATCCCTGAGTTGGGAAGATCCCTTGGTGGAGGGCATGGCAAACAACTCCAGTATTCTTGCCTTGGAGAATCCCATGGATAGAGGAGCCTGGTGGGCCACAGTCCACAGGGTTGCAAAGAGTTGGACATGACTGAAGCAATTTAGCATGCATGTACTTAAAAAGGAAAAGAATCTGAAAAAATATATATGTATATACATAACTGAATCACTTTGCTATATAAGTGAAACTAACTTAACATTGTATATCAACTATATTGCTAAAAAATCTTAGATTTCTCCTCCACCTAAAAGTCTGACTTTGATTACATGCAACAGAATAAGAATGATGCCTGACAACTCCATTACTGAAGGTAGTGCTGACCCATTAAAAAGATCTAGAAATAAACCCCAGAAGAGCTATTTTTAATTATTTACAAAACTGAAGTAGTTGGAAAACATTGAATTATTTGTTGAATCTTCCTGGGCTTCTGGAAATTTATCAGGCTGTGTTTTTGTACCTTGCTTTGGTCTGTGTGTTTGCCTTACCATTCTCCTTAATTTCAATTCCTTGGATAAGTACTGTGGCTGCTCCCTCTAATTTGGCCAATTCAGAGAGCTGCCAGCTGGGAGCTGGCTTGGCCTCAGAGTTTGACTGTGGTCCTCATTACTCAACAGAGCAACTCACAGAACTAGGTGACTCGGTTATATGATGGGGTAAGACCAAATCCAAACAACCATAGCACAAATCACAAAATGACCAAAATCTCCTCTATCAACTATAGTAGCTGTTTCTCATTTACCAAATATGGCCTTAGTTATCCATGGTTCTTCCTGTTTTCAGATACAAATTACTGATGCACCTGATCATAGAATGACCCCTTTTTTCTAACAGCATCCCAATCAGAGAAAAGTCCTGCTTCTTTGTTGCCCTCTCAAAATTATAAATTTTATCATGAAACCCTCCTGACACCATCTAACTAAAGTAGCCTTCTGCAAGGTGACAGGGTCCTTTTTCAAAGTGATAAATAAATAGCTTTCTTTGCTCACGGAGTGGTCTTTGTGGTCCATGGCAGGTAGTCATTGACAGCTTTTCATTGAGCACTTACTATCAGTTTTATAACCATAGTGCTCTGATAAAAAACATGAAGATGTCCTTGTTTGTATGCTATAAAAATGCATACAGCATTTTAGAAAATAGAATATTCTCCATTATCCCTCTACATTAAGCAGTATATCGTTGTTCAGTTGCCAAGCCAAGTCCGACCCTTTGTGTCCCCATCAATTACAGCATGCCAGCCTCCCCTTTTCTTCACTATCTCCCAGAGTTTGCACAGATTCATGTCCACTGAGTCAGTGATGCTATCTAATCATCTCATCCTCTGCTGCCCTCTTCTCTTTTTGCCTTCAATGTTTCCCTAATCACTGTATGGATTAACTAAGAGACACTTACTAAATTTCAGGATGGCAGTGCCACTATACTTATTGTTCCCACTGTGAAGTTGATCTCACAAGAGTTATAATTTCCACAGTCTCTCTGACAGAGATAAAGATTCACAGCTCATATCACCTGCTGAGTACGTATAGTGGATTGACCACCCCATCTGCCATGCTGTTGATTCACCACTACCATTGCCATTAACAAAAGTGGTGATGTTATTGCTGATGTGGCCATACTTTTCTGTGCTGCCCTCTCCATACAAAAATAGAGAGCAGCGGGAATATGAGTGTTGGACCATTCTGATAGGATGGGACTCCTCTAATGGACAGCTGTGTCTTAAAGACTCCCCAGTGGCCAAGCCAAAGCTTTCTCAGAACCAATCAACAGTCTGAGGTTCTTCCTACCTAATCCTTCCTTCTCATTTTTCTACTTACAGGTGTCAGATCTACATCATGGTCTAAAGGACACATTACTGTCTCTCCTTTGTCTGCCACAGTGTTTAGCCAATACATCTCTCATACGTCTAATTTCTTCTTGTCATCTACTTCTTGAAGGACCAGAATTCACAACCATTCAAAGTATAAGCAGAGAAGTTAAATTTTAAAGTTGGACCATCTACTGTTGATCCTAATACTTTCAAAAGTCAGTGAAAGGGGACTTTCCCGGCGGTCCATTGGGTAAAACACCAAGCTCCCAATGCAGGGAACCAGGGCTCGATTCCTGGTCAGGGAACTAGATTCCATATACCACAACAAACACCTAGTACAGCCAAATAAATATTTAAAAACAGAAAATCAGTCAAAAAATGAGACTGCTTTAACTGCTAAATAATGAAGGATGACTTTTAAGATGTCAAAGAGCAAATTTAACTAAGTGCTAAATTTTTTTTTAATATGTCTGAGCTGTATCATGCTTAATTTCATTTGTGAAATATGGATTTCATTCTTTAATCCCTCCCTCATTTACTCTTGGCATCTGGACATGCTACTTCCTTCTGATATCTATATTTAAGTTGTGGGTATTCATATTCCACTAGCTCTGACCAAACTTTCTTCTCTCCTATAAAAAATCCTTGTATCTTTCAAGATACATTTAGCTTCTTGAAGAAGCAGGATCGATGCATCTGAAGGCTTAGTCTGGATTCTACTTCTCAATTCACCCACAGAATTTTGTGTTTATCACATATGATAGTGTTTGCAGGTCCTCCTACTTTTTATCTCTCTTAGTGTCTGCAAGAATCAATGTTTTGAACAGAAGCTCCTAGCAGAATTTCTGGTTATTGTTGATAAACATATAATTACTATTAAATTAATACATAAGTGAAATAATGAATAACCATTGATTAATTACTCATTCACCACTGAATTTCATATTTCTGCATGTACTCTATGTTCTTGGTTCCAACTCATGTGAATGACTGAATTTCCTCTACTGCTTGCTCACTGTATTGGCTCATAATATTCAACAGTTATATGTTCTTGAGAGTCCCTTGGACTGCAAGGAGATCCAACTAGTCCATCCTAAAGATCAGTCCTGGGTGTTCTTTGGAAGGACTGATGTTGAAGTTGAACTCCAATACTTTGGCTGCCTGATGCAAAGAGCTGACTCATTGGAAAAGACCCTGATGCTGGGAAAGATTGAGGGTAAGAGGAGAAGGGGGCAACAGAGGATGAGATGGTTGGATGACATCACCGACTCAATGGACATGAGTTTGGGTAGACTCCAGGAGTTGGCGATGGACAGGGAGGCCTGGTGTGCTGCAGTTCATGGGGTCGCAAAGAGTTGGACACGACTCAGCGACTGAACTGAACTGATATGCTCTACTAGGTCATATCTTGACCAGCCCTTTATATATTAGCAGTTTTTCTGAAAAAATTGTTATTCCTGGATATTATGCTATGAATATGTGATAATATGGGATGTAAGTCCCATGTGGCGGCTATTTACTTCATCTACCCTGCCCATTGGAGAAGGCAATGGCACCCCACTCCAGTACTCTTGTCTGGAAAATCCCATGGACGGAGGAGCCTCGTAGGCTGCAGTCCATGGGGTCACTAAGAGTCAGACACGACTGAGTGACTTCACTTTCACTTTCATGCGTTGGAGAAGGAAATGGCAACCCACTCCAGTGTTCTTATCTGGAGAATCCCAGGGACAGGGGAGCCTGGTGGGAGGCTGTCTATGGTGTCGCACAGAGTCGGACACAACCGAAGCGACTTAGGAGCAGCAGCAGCAACAACTCTGCCCATGCTCTATATACAGCACCAGACATGTTTTAGGAATTCAGTTAATTAGCATGAGATCATAGTATAAAGAATGCTATAAAACACAACAGAAGGTCAGGTTAAGAAGATGAGAGCTTTTATAGATTTCTTGAAGGGACAGAGGCTTGACCTTTAGAGAAGGGGCAGGTGAACTTAATTATATAACTGTAGATTATTGGAAACTCTTGAGCACTAGAACTCTCTAACAATTACAGAAAGGCCCATCAATGCCCCAATATTCATATACAGACCTCAGGGATGACAAAGCATGATTTATGTAAGCTTATCAAATTTCTCATGAATGTGCTGTGAACTACTGAAGCAGCCATCTTTAGCTCAAACAGTGAACTTTTTAAAATCCAGAATCTGGATGGGAATGTAAAGTAAATGGAATTTGAAACTTTTCTGTGATTAAATTCCTATATAGCAATGCAACCAGTACAGTATATGGATGTAGTCCTCCTAAGCACTATTTCATTGCACATTTTCCATTTTATGACCCACACAAAAAGTGCAAAACAGCTATCTAGGTGAGGTAGATGGAGCATGTTGGTTGTTATATTTAGTAAAGAATGGAGTAGATATGTTTAATATATTTAAATATAAATAACAATCTCTTTCATGTCAAGGGGATTCTATGCATAGAATTAACTCATTTATAGGACAATAAATCTTAAAATGGAAATAAAGTTGGGAGAATCTCTTTTTTGTGGTAACATTTCCTGTGATAGTCAGGGACCTATAATGTACCCACCAGAATATGTGGATTAAAATTGTATTAGTTGAAAGAAACATGTAGCTATTTATTTAAGAAAAGCAAACATAATTGTGAAATCATGTTATTGAAAAATAACACAGACCTCTTCATGAGAAGAGAAAACTGAAGACAAAGATTTTGAATAAAATCCTTCGTAGCATTTCTACTTACTAACAATGGGCATTCTTTAAGGAGTTTAGGGTAGGTATAAACATGGCAATACTGATGGTCCTGGTGGAAAACTGTGCTGACTGTCCTGTTTTACGGGGCTTCTTTGATGGCTCAGAGATAAAGAATCCACCTGCAATGCAGGAAACTCAGGAGACGCAGGAGACCCGGGTTTGATCCCTGTGTTGGGAAGATCCCCTGGAGGAGAAAATGGCAACCCACTCCGATATTCTTGCCAGGATAACCCCATGGACCGGGGAGCCTGGTGAGATACAGTCCATGGGGTTGTAAAGAGCTGGAAATGAATAAGCATGCTGGCAGGCAGGCAGGCCTGTTTAACAAGCGAAGTCAACAAAATTTCAGTTATTTCTTTGCTGCTCCAAAAGAAGAGGCTCATGTTTGATCAACATGATAAGCAACAAAATGTATAATAAAAAATACAAAAGCAGTTCTTGTTCCAGGCTTACTTTTTGATCAAAAAGTGATCTTAGTGCTGCCCCAAATATGTGAATTACATTTAGTCATTCAATCACACATTTGTCAATTTCTTCCTGATTCCCCAGTAAGGGTCTAGTAACTGGAAAGCTAGTTTTCAATCTGGAAGTCAAGTTAGAAAAGCCTCCTCCAATGGTGAAAAGCTCCTTTGCTTACACAGGCTACTTCACATTCCTCACAAACAAGTGTCCCATTGAAACCCCAGTGCAAGACCAACTGAAGCAGGAGAGGTCATGCAGTTGGGATAGAAAGGGACCAAAAGTTTAAATTAGAAGTCATCTGGCCTCAAATTCTCACTATCATCTTGAACAAACAAGTCCTGAGCTGTTTGTACTCAAGGAATTTGTTTCTGGGGGTACAGACCAAGAACTTGAAGATTCTCAGCTTTGATTAAAGAATAAAAAAAAGACAATTTTTTTTCAGTCTAGCTATAAACTATTATTTAAATAAAACGTTTAGCAACACACTATCAACAATGATTACACTAAAACACTTCCAGTTTCAATCTGAAACACAGATTAGGGCTCAGAAAACAGACTGATCAAAAAAAAAAAATTACCTTCGTTATAACTCTTTAGCTCAACATTCAGAAAACGAAGATCATGGCATCTGGTCCCATCACTTCATGGGAAATAGATGGGGAAACAGTGGAAATAGTATCAGACTTTATTTTGGGGGGGCTCCAAAATCACTGCAGATGGTGACTGCAGCCATGAAATTAAAAGACGCTTACTCCTTGGAAAGAATGTTATGACCAATCTAGATAGCATACTAAAAAGTAGAGACATTACTTTGTCAACAAAGGTCTGTCTAGTCAAGGCTATGGTTTTTCCAGTAGTCATGTATGGATGTGAGAGTTGGAATGTGAAGAAAGCTGAGCACCGAAGAATTGATGCTTTTGAACTGTGGTGTTGGAAAAGACTCTTGAGAATCCCTTGGACTGCAAGGAGATCCAACCAGTCCATTCTGAAGATCAGCCCTGGGATTTCTTTGGAAGGAATGATGCTAAAGCTGAAACTCCAGTACTTTGGCCACCTCATGCGAAGAGTTGACTCATTGGAAAAGACTGTGATGCTGGGAGGGATGAGGGGCAGGAGGAGAAGGGGACTACAGAGGATGATATGGCTGGATGGCATCACCAACTCGATTGACGTGAGTTTGAGTGAACTCCGGGAGTTGGTGATGGACAGGGAGGCCTGGCATGTTGCGATTCATGGGGTAGCAAAGAGTCAGACACAACTGAGCGACTGAACTGAACTGAACTGATACTTTTTAATCACCATAACAACATGGAAACTAAGAAAGAGTAAAGTTCAATACCTTATTCAAGATCACAATACCAGGAAATAGTTGACCTGGGATCTGAGCCAGGGTTCATCTTTGTTATTAACCCCTGCTGTATGTAGCTTATGATATTCCAAGAGGATATAAGTAAGACAAATAAAATTTATACAGAGATAAATTTCAATTTCAAATAAAAATTATTCAGAGTAGCTATGGTGCTATATTAATTGAACATATGGATTCTTGATGCAGTGGCTTCATATATTTAGATTTTAGGTCCTGAGAGTAATGGAAAAGGCATTAGCTAGTCATCTATCACAGATGGTATATATGGACCCAAATTGTGTTTCTACAGACTGTAAATTATGACACCATTTAAATGTAAAAACATCCTTGTCAATCTAAAACCTTAGCTCCAAGAAATGAAATTCAGTCCAGGTAGCTTACATAGTGTATCATAAAAAAATTATAAGAAAAAAAAAAAAATCTCCTGGAAGCCAATAGGTAAAAGTACAGAAAGGTCCCACAGTGAATGGGGATGGTGTCCAGGTCTAATCTTGATTGACAGATGGAAAAATATACATATTTTACAGTAATATACATATATATTTAAAATATAATTAGCAAATGTAAAGTGAAGTGAAAGTCACTCGGTCGTGTCCGACTCTTTGCAATCTCATGGATTATACAGCCCATGGAGTTCTCCAGGCCAGAATACTGGAGTGGGGAGCCTTTCCCCTCTCCAGGGGATCTTCCCAACCCAGGGATATAACCCAGGTCTCCCTCATTGCAAGTAGATTCTTTACCAGCTGAGCCACAAGGGAAGCCCAACATTTAGCATATGTATGCCAATTTTATTTGAATAAATGTTTAAGAGTGGATTCTTTCTGCTCTAAAAATAGTATTACAAATTTGCTTCTCTGCTGCTGCTGCTGCTAAGTCGCTTCAGTCATGTCCGACTCTGTGCGACCCCATAGATGGCAGGCCACCAGGCCCTGCCATCCCTGGGATTCTCCAGGCAAGAACACTGGAGTGGGTTGCCATTTCTTTTTCCAATGCATGAAAGTGAACAGTGTAAGTGAAGTCACTCAGTCGTGTCTAGATCTGCATATATATAGATAGACCTATCTCTATTCTTATCCGTATCTCTATTTCTGTATCTGTCTATCTATCTAGATAAGGATATCTCTTGGCCAGAGGCTACTGAGTAGGGTACCTGAAAGTGTCTTTTTCTCATTTTCTGAAACATATACCTACAGTTATCTTGGTGTTGATAGATGATAGCTCAAGCACTATAGCCTTATGATCATACAGGGTTAGGGAAAAATGCATCCATTTCTCAGTCTGGGTCACACAGCAACCACTGACACAACCATCAGTGGTTAGAGAGTAGGGCCACGTAATAATAACATGGCTTTCCAAAAATCAGTACACCCATCAGGATTGATCGGGTGTGGGAAGTCCTTACAAAATAGTGTGTGTGCTGGATAGATTTCTAGTTGAAATGTGACTTGATCAGTACTCACAGCCTCTCTGTCTCCCAGTTCTTTCAAGTCTCCTCAATAAACTATTCCTGTTCCAGTTAAACCCCTAAATTCTAAGATTCTTTTCATGGTGAATAGATGGGGAAAAAGTAGAAACTGGCAGATTTTATATTCTTGGGCTCAAAAATCACTGCAGATGATGACTGCAGCCATGAAATTAAAAGATGCTTGCTCCTTGGGAGAAAAGCTATGATAAATCTAGACAGCGTATTAAAAAAGAGAGCTATCACTTTGCCAACAAAGGTCTGTATAGTCAAAGCTATGGTGGCGCTACTGGTAAAGAACCTGAAATTGCCAGTGAAGGAGCCGTAAGAGACATGGGTTCCATCCTTTGGTCAGGAAGACTCCCTGAAGGAGGGCATTGTAACCCACTCCAGTATTCTTGCCTGGAGAATCCCATGGACAGGAGAGCCTGGTGGGCTACAGTTCATAGGGTTGAAAAGTTACATGACTGAGCGTGCCAGCATGCACGTGTGTGCAAACACACACACACACAGATTTTCTATTAATCATGTATGGATGTGAGTTGAACTATAAATAAGGCTGTGTACCAAAGAACTGATGCTTTTGAACTGTGCTGAAGACTGTTAGTCCCTTGGACAGCAAGGCAATCAAACTAGTCAATCCTAAAGAAAATCAACCTTGAATATTCATTATAAGGACTGATGCTGAAGCTCCAATACTTTGGCCACCTGATGCAAATAGCTGACTCATTGGAAAAGACCCTGATGCTGGGAAAAATTGAGGGTGACAGAGGATGAGATGGTTGGATGGCATCACCGACTCAATAGACAAGACTCTCAGCAAACTCAGGTAGATAATGAAGAACAAGGAAGCCTGGCATGCTTCAGTCCATGGGGTTGCAAGGAATTGGACACAACTTAGCAATTGAACAACATTGCAGAAAAATAAATGAGTGAGGTAGGATGTCTTATTTGATAAGAATTTACACGAAATTCAAAGCATTGTTTCTTTCTATTCCTATTCAATTGATATAAGTATCTATAACCAGATTGCTTCAGAATTTAAACCCAGAGTACATTACTTAAGCCCTATGAACCTGAGTTGGGTAGAGAAAGCATTTTCATATAAAGTAGAAACAATCTGGTATTACACTTTCTCTGCATGTGCATGATACTATTCATTTTTAAATCTTTTGGTCACCAGCATCCCTCCAAATGAAGACTCTCATGTGAATCTGGCAGATCAGGGTTTTTTCGTTGTTTTTTTTTTTTTTTTTTGTAAGTGACACATTTGGGCAGTCATTGCAGCATGACAGATGAGCCATATGATTTGAATTCTTGTCTATCAATGGTCAGTGACAGATGCCACAACTAAGTAATGGAGCTGGCAAAGATTTATATCAATCCATATGTTCTGATCTGACCCAGAACATCAAACAGATTGTTTTTTCTCCCACTCTGACATTTAGCATATTACATATTTACCCTCTCTGCCATAGGCTTTTTTGTGTGCATATCCTTCATGTGATTCTCTGTATCTTCTAGCAATTCTTTTTCTTCAGAAGTAAGATGAATATAATTATGCTCATCTCCAATATCCAAAGCTATCTCCAAAGGATATCACAGGATTATGGTAGTAATTCTGTAAACGGTGCAGTGAAACATGGAATCTAAAATAGTATGCTGATATGCAGAGCTAGAGAAATAATTTTCATGATTATTTTTGAGTAGAAGAGATTCACCTTTGAAAATATTTATTTAGTTACAATTGACATACAATACACTAAATATATTTGAGCTGTTACATTTGATGAGTTTTACCATATGTATATACCTATGGAATTATCACTAAAATGAAGAGCATTGAACATATCAATCACCTTAAAAGTTCCTTCTTATTCCTTTGTAATCCCTCCCTCCCTTCCTTCTTAACATCCCAAGCAACCATTGATCTCTTTTTCTAGTATATATATTTATTAAATTTTAAAATAATTTTATACAAAAGGAATCATAAACTGTTTACCTTTTTTTAATCTGGCTTCTTTCTTTTAGCCTAATTATTTTGATACCCATCTATGTCATTATAAATATCGGTAGTTTATTTCTTATTGAAGAGTTTTATTCTACTGTATTTCTAGTTCACTATTTGTTTATTCATTCATCTGCTGATGGACATTTGTGCTGTTTCCATTTTCTAAATATTCCAGATAAAACTTGAGTGAACACTGAAGTCCATATTTTGGTAAGGATATATGCCATAACTTCTCTTGGGTAAATTCCTATAAGCAGGATGGTTGGTGGAAATAATACAACTTTCTAAGAAAAACACTAGAATATTTCTGGTTTTCTTATAATTGATTTTGGTATTCTTTTTTTATGTTGGATATAATTGTTTCATTAGATAAATTATTGGTAAATAATTTCTTCTAGGCTATGACTTTTCCATTATCCCAACAATGTTATTAAAAAAAATTTTTAATTTGATAACAGCCAACTTGTCATTTTTAAATACAGATTATATTTCTTGTGTTATACCTAAGTAACTTTCATTAACCCTGGGAAACAAAAGATTTTCTCCTATGTTTTTGTCTCATACTTTCATAGACTTAGGTTTTACAATTATGTCTGTGATATATTTTAAGTTGAATTTTGTACATAGTATGACGTGGTGCTAGTGATAATCTGCTTGCCAATGAAAGAGACCCAAGAAACATGGGTTCAACCCTTAGGTCTGGAAGATTCTGTGGAGTAGGAACTGGCATCCCACAACAGTATTCTTGCCTGGAAAATTCCATGGACAGAGGAACCTGGCATGCTATAGTCTAAGGGGTCACAAAGGATCGGACATGATTTAGGGACTAAACAACAAACACTGAATTATCGTGGTACCTTTGTTGAAAATCAATCACTCTTTAAATATTAGTCTATTTTTGGAGTTTCTTTTCTGTTTTATATGTCTACTTCTCTATTTTTTATATCAGTAATCTTGCCATCTTAATTATTGTAGCATCATAATAAATTTTGAAATTAGATTATATTAGATGATCACATAATTCTTTTCTACATAAATTTTGTATTTGGCTGGTAAATTCTACAATAAAAGCCCACTTAAATTTTAATACATTAATCTACAGATTAATTTTAGGAAATTATATTTTAGTATTAATTTTTCTTATCCATGAACATGGAATTTCTCAACATCTATTTAGCTCTTTTTTAATTTATTCCAGTAATGTTTTATAGTATTTATTTTATAGGTCTTGAACATATTTTGTCAGATTTATTTCTAAGCATTTTTTAAATTTTGTTGCTATGTTTTTAAATTGAGGTATAATTGATATATAGTATTATATTAGTTTCAGGCATACAACATAATGATTCAATACTTGCAAATACAGAAAAATGATCATCACAATAAGTCCAGTTAACATCCATCACCATACATAGTTTCAAAAAATGTTTTTAACAAATAGTATTGCTCTTTAGTTTCCAATTTTGCATTCTTCTCTAGAAATGTGACCGCTTTTTGTATATTGATCTTGTGTCTTGCAACTTTGGTAATGTTGGTTAAATTGTATGCTGTTTTACTTTGTAGAATCCATCTGATTTTCTACATACATTAACTTATCAAATGTAAGTTTAAAACAGTTTTACGTCTTCCTTATCCATTTGAAGTCTTTTATTTCCTTTATTACGCTGATAAAACCTCCAGTAAAAGAATGAATAGAAATGAAAATCAACATTCTTGTCTTGTTCCTGATTTTAGTGGAGGGGAAACAAAAATTCAATCATTCTCAGCTAAATCATTGTAGGTGTGTTTTGAAGATGCCGTTTGTTAGCCTGAAAAGAGCTTGTTTTGGGTTTTTTGTTTGTTTTTCCTATTTGCAATTTGCTGAGCAGTTTTATTAGTTGTTTTTTTTTTTTTTTCAAATGTTTGTGTGTGTGTGTGTGTGGTGAGATGATAACTTAGCTTTCATTTTTTTCTTAATATGGGGATTTATTTTTTTGATTTTCAAATGTTAAGTCAGTGCTATATTCCTGTGATAACCCTTAAGTCACTGTTTCAGTCAGAGCTCTACAGAGAAATAGAACTGATCAAATATACATGGTTCCATGTCTATACAGATCTATTTATACATCTGTATTGATCCTTTTATCTGCTGAGAAAGATAAAAAGGTTTTAAGGAATTCATTTCTCATATGATTGAGAGACAGGGAAAGTCTGAAATCCATAGCACAGCCTAAAAGTCTGGGAACTCAGGAAGGATTACTATTGTGCAGTTGTGAGGCAGGATTCTCTCAATACTGGGAAACCTCAGTTTTTGTTTTTAAGGAATTCAAATTATTGGATAAGGCTCAAGAGCAATTAGCAAGAGCAATTTCCTTTCCTTAGAATCAACTTATCACAAATGTTATTCACATCTGCCAAAATATTTCACAGTAACATTGAAAATATGTTTGACTGTATAATGACATCACAGCCTAGCTCAGTTCAAACACATTAAAATTTAGTCATATAATTCTTATGTTGTTAGATTTAGTAGTTTTTTATCAATGTCCATGAGGAATATTAATATGAAATCTTCTCTTTTGCTTTATATTATCTTTTAAACTGCCTTTGGTGTCAAGGCATTGTTGGTTTCATAGACTGACTTATGAAGTACTCACTTTTGATTAATTTTATGCAAGACTTATTGTTGTTGTTGTTCAATCACTAAGTTGTGCCCGAGTTTTTGCAATCCCATAGACTGAACTGAAGATATGCCATACCTTCTGTCCTCCATTATCTTGTAGAGTTTGCTCAAATTCACATCCATTGAGTCAGTAACGCTATTTAACCATCTCATCCTCTGCCACCCTCTTCTCCCTTTGCCTTCAATCTTTCCCAGCATCAGGATCTTTTCCAAAGAGTCAGTTCTTCACATCAGGTGGCCAAAGGATTGAAGCTTCAGCTTCAGCAATAGTCCTTCCAACAAATATTCAGGGTTGATTTCCTTTAGGGTTGACTGGTTTAATCTCTTTACAGTCCAACAGACTCTCAAAGATCTTCTCCAGCACCACAGTTTGAAAGCATCAGTTCTTTGGTGCTCAACGTTCTTTTTTTTTAATATAAATTTATTTATTTTAATTGGAGGTTAATTACTTTACAATATTGTATTGGTTTTGTCATACATCTACATGAATCCGCCATAGGTATACACGTGTTCCCCATCCTGAAACCCCCTCCCTCCTCCCTCCCCATACCATCCCTCTGGGTCATCCCAGTGCACCAGCCCCAAGCATCCAGTATCATGCATCAAACCTGGACTGGCGATTCATTTCATATATGATATTATACATGTTTCAATGCCATTCTTTTATAGCCCAGCTCTCACATCTGTTCCTGACTACTGAAGAAATGTAGCTTTGACTATATGACCTTTGTCGGCAAAGTGATGTTTCTGCTTTTTAATATACTGTCTCGGTTGTCACAGCTTTCAACAGAGCAAGCATCTTTTAATTTCATGACTGCAGTCACCATCTGCAATGATTTTGAAGCCCAAGAAAAGAAAATCTGTCACTGCTTCCACTTTTCCCCCCTTCTATTTGCCATGAAGTGATGGGACCAAATGTCATGATCTTTGTTTTTTCAGTGTTGAGTTTCAAGCCAGCTTTCACTCTCCTCTTTTATCTTCATCAAGAGGCTCTTCAGTTCCTTCACTTTCTGCCATTATCGTGGCATCATCTGCATATCTGAGGTTGCTGATATTTCTCCCAGTAGTCTTGATTCCATCTTGTGATATATCCAGCTTGCCATTTTGCATGGCATGCTCTCCATAGAAGTTAAATAAACAAGATGAGGTGGCATTAGTAGTAAAGAACCTGCCTGCCAATGCAGGAGATATAAGAAACACAGGTTCAATCCCTGGGTTGCAAAGATCCCCTTGAGGAAGGCATGGCAACCCACTCCAGTATTCTTGCCTGGAGAATCCCACAGAGAGAGGAGCCTGGCAGGCTATGGTCCATAGGGTTGCAAAGAGTCGGACATGACTGAAGCTACTTAGCACACACACATGCACGACAATATACAGCCTTATCACATTCCTCTCCCAATTTGAAACCAGTCACTTGTTTCATATCCAGTTCTAACTGCTGCTTCTTGACCCTCACACAGCTTTCTCAGGAAACAGATAAGGTGGTCTGGTACTCCCAGCTATTTAAGAATTTTCCACAGTTTACTATGATTCACACAAGATTTATTGCACAAATTTTATTATTTGTTCCTTAAATATTTCGTAGAATTCACCAGTGAATTCACCAGTGAACTATCTTTGTCTGAAGTACTTTTTGTGGGATTTTTTTGCTTCTTTTCTCTCTCTCTCTATTTTTTTTTTAACCAATATTCAATTCTAAAAATAGTTATAGGACAATTTAGACCATTTATATTTGAGTAAGATTTCAAAGAATTTGCCCATTTTACCTAAGGAGCTGAAACAGTATAAATTTGTTAAGATTGGACTTTTATTTTTTATATCTCCATATTCTATATAATTTCAGATGTTATTAATTCATCTCTTCACTCATTTTTCACTGGTCAACATGAAAGGAAGTTTCTGAATTTTATTAATCTTCTCCAACAACCATCTTTTGGTTTTATGTATTTTCTTTATTGTTTCTCTGGGTTCTTTTTAAATGATTTTGGCTTTCATGTTTTTCTTCTGCTTTGATTCACTCATTTGATGTCATTGATAGCCTTTTATTTCTCACAGGCTACAAATTTCCAACTAAATGCTGCTTTAGTTCTGTCACACAACTTTGATGTCTTATATTTTCATTTTTATTGAAAACAGATACTTCCTATTTTCCTTTATGAATTCATCTTTGAACCACAGCTTACATACAAGTAAATTATTTAGTTTACAAATGTATGATAATTTTTCAGAAATATTTTGTTAATATTTCTAATTTAATTCCATTGTGAACAGAGAATATATTTTCTATGAATTGAATCCTTTGAACTGTACTGAGACTTTTGTTATGTGTCAGAATATATTCTCTCTTAACTAACGTCCCACGTGTACTAGAAAAAATATTCACTCTAATGCTATTGTACAAAGTATTTATAAATTTTAATTAGATCATTTGCTGAAATTATTACTCATATTTTCTATATAATTATTTTCTGTCTACTTATTTTATCAGTTGTTTAGAGATAGTATTAAAATTTTATAATGCTATTGTTTTGCCTATTTATTTCTCCTTTCAGTTCTATAATGTTTTGCTTCATGCATTTGAAGGTCTATGATTAACTGCATAAATATTGAGGATTTGTATGCCTTCTTGATAACATAACACTTTTACAACAATGAAATGACTTCCTTTATCTCATAATATCCTTTATTCCAAAATTTATCTTGTTTGATAATATAGCCATTTAAGTTTTCTATTAGTGTTAGTGTATACCATTTTCCAGGGCTTCCCTCATAGCTCAGTTGGTAAAGAATCCGCCTGCAATGCAGGAGACCCCAGTTCAATTTCTGGGTCTGGAAGATCTGCTGGAGAAGGTATACACTACCCACTCCAGGATTCTTGGGTTTCCCTTGTGGCTCAGCTGGTAAAGAATCTGTCTGCAATGAAGGATACCTGGATTCAATCCCTGGCTTGGGAAGATCCCCTGGAGAAGGGAAAGGCTACCCATTCCAGTATCCTGGCATGGGAGAATTCCACGGACTGCATAGTCCATGGGGTCACAAAGAGTTGGACACGACTGAGCAACTTTGTTTCACTTTCTATACCATTTCCCATTATTTTATTTTTTAATCTATTTGTGTCTTTATATTAAAACTATATTCCAGGGCAAACAGTATTAACTTGGATTTTATTTCTTTAATCAACCAAACAATCTCTAACTCTTAATTACATTTAAAATGATAATCAATGTGGCTAGTTTGAACTTATCATTTAACTGTATGTTTTATATTTCTAAATCTCTCTTTGATTTCTTTCTCTTTTTGTGCCTTTTTTTTTTTTTGGATGAGTCTTTTATTGGTCTGGTTTATTTCCTGTTAATCTACTAACTATAATTCTGGCTTTCTTAATGTATTTATTTTTTTTAATTGAGTTGAGTCTTTGTTGCTGCATGTGGGCTTTCTCTGGCTACTCTTTGTTGCAGTGTGCAGGCTTCTCATTGCAGTGGCTTCTCTTGTTGTGGACTGCAGACTCTACAGATATGAGCTTCTATTGTTGTAGCATTCAGGCTTAGAAGTTGTAGCGCACAGGCTTAGTTGTTCCATGGCATGTGGAATCATTCCATGTTTCCTGCATTCTTATCCACTGTACCACCAGGGAAGTCCAATACAATTCTTTCTTTTTTTTTTTTTTTTTTACTTTAATAGTTTCTTTACAGTTTAATATGCATCATTATCTTCTCAAACTAAAAAATGAGTTAGTCGTGGGTCTCTTGCATTGCAGGTAGATTCTATACCATCTGAACCACCAGGGAAGCCCATCTTTTCAGAGTGAACCTATCAAATAATACTGTATAAACTCACATATAGTTAAGAATTGTGTAATAATACACTTCTGTGTTTGACCTTTTTGTCTTTATGCTATTGCTGTCACTAGCATAACAGCATGATATTTTTATACATACATTATAAATTCAAGCCCACTGCAATTTTTTGTTTAAATAGCTCATTATACTTTAAAGACTAAAAATTATTACAAAATTATCCATTTAAATTATCAGTTACTTACTCTCATATTTTTGTTCTTTTTTTTTAATCTGGTGATAGATTCTCTGTGTATGCATGACTACCTTTCATATATTTTGAAGTGTAGATTCATTGGTTATATAAACTTTCAGCTTTTCTACATTTGAAAATCTTGTCATTTTGCCTTCATTAAAAATACATTTTTTGCTAACTATAGAATTATTGGTTTAAAATTATTCTTATTTGTTTTTGACTCTCTAAAATGTAGTTACCATACTCTTCAATTGTTTTCTTTTGAGCTCTTTCTTTTAATATATCAAAAATATGAACTTCTAATTTCAAATCTAAAATATAAAGAGTTTGGATCCTCACAAAAACAAAAAAGAGTTAGCATCTTCACAAAAATAAACAAAAAAAGCTGACAAATGAAAAAACAACAACTCTTTTTAGGTACACTAGAGAATTAAGGTCACAGAACAAATGACTCAAAATTTTCAAGACAGGCAGATATAGAGAACACATTTGGCTAACAGTAGAAACTACTGTTGGAACCAGCATCAGGTAAGGATACTTAAAGGGTAGTTGACTAATTAATTGCTGGAGACTGAATATAAACTAGTTTGAGAAATAACATTTTACAGCAGCCTGACCTTGGGGGCATTCCCATACATTTATGGCTTTTACCTCAAACGTGGTGTTGTTGTTGTCGTCCAGTCATGTCCGTCTCCTGTGACCCCATGGGCTGCCGCCTGTCTGGCTTCCCTATCCTTTACCATCTCCCAGAGCTTGCTCAAAGTCAGGTCCATTGAGTTGGTGATGCCATCCAACCATCTTGTCCTCTGTCATCCCCTTCTCCTCCTACCTTCAATTCTTCCGAGCATCAGGGTCTTTTACGTCCAATAGTTCCAATACTCTGTAAAGACTGGCAGAAAATCACCTTCTGCTTTCAGCTGGAAGAATGGAAAACTAGCTTTTGAAATAAGCCTACACATTTCTGTATTCCTTAATAAGTGCTTGCCCACAAGGGAAACTATTTGATTAAACCTAACCAATGTGGAGGAATGGAAATATCCAAGTCCAGCTGCTTCCCGTGTTCTTGTCTTATCTAAGGAGTGCAATAGGGCTCCTGAATAATAATAGATATTTACAGCTAAAAGAATCTCAAGACTCAGATTCTATGAAGTCCCTGAAAGTGCTAGTCATTCAGTCATGTCCAACCTTTGAGACCCCATGGACTGTATCCCACCAGGCTTTTCTGTCCATGAAATTCTTCAGGCAAGAATATTGCCAAGGGTTGTCATTCCCTTCTCCAGGGAATCTTCCCAACCCAGCGATTGAACCTGATAGTGAAAGTGAAGTCACTCAGTCGCGTCCGACTCTTTGCCACCCTGTGGACTGTACCCCACCAGGCTCCTCCATCCATGGGATTCTCCAGGCAAGAATACTGGAGTGGGTTGCCATTTCCTTCTCCAGGGGATCTTCTCGACCCAGGGATTGAACACAGGTCTCCCACATTGCAGGCAGACGCTTTAACCTACCTGGGTCTCCCTCATTACAGGCGATTCTTTACTATCTGAGACACCAGGGAAGCCCATGAAGTCCCTAAGGAAACACAAAGATGGCAGGGGAATCAAAAACTAAGTCACCAGAGAAAACTTCAGCTTCTGACACTTACAGTTACAGTGAACAATAAATAGAGTTTAGCTCCTGGACAGATAAACATAAAAACACACAATAAAGATCTATTTACCTTGTTTCCTTTTACCTGCTATATCACTTCTGGCTTTCAGCAACAACAAAATTACCAAGTCAAGATAAAAGGCAGAAATATAGTTTGAAAATACAGGGAATACCTCAGAACCACAGCTAGATAGGACAGAGATTTTGAAATTAATGGAACAAGAACTTAAAATAGTTACAATATTCTAAACGTTCTAATGTAAAAAGTTGATAATATGCAAAAATGTATGGATAAGTGGAGAGATGCAAACTTGAACAGAATATCATTAAAAAATTTTAAAACAATGTAGCAGAAATGAAGATTACCTTTGATGGGCTCACTAGTAAACTGGATACAGTCAGGGAGAAAAACACTGAACTTAAAGATATAACAATAGAAAATTCCCAAAGTGAAATGTAAAGAAAAAAAAAAAAGAAATGGAAAAGATAGAACAGAGTATCTAGGAATGCCAGAATATACAAATGGTGAAATATACAAATGATGGAAATACCAGAAGAGGAAGAAAAATAAAAATAAATATTTAAAGTAATACTGGCTAAGAACTTTCTAAAATTTTTGACAGACACAAAACCAAGATGCTCCAAGAACATCAAGTAAGATAAATACTAAAAAATCTACATCTAGGCATTTTAAAGTCAAACTTCAGAATATTGGAGACAAAGAAAATATTTAAAGAATCCAGGATGGGGACAGGAGAAATAAATATCTTACCTATACATAAACAAGAATAAGAATTATGTCAGGCTTCTCTTCAGGCACTATTCAAGCAAGAAGAGAAGGGAGTGATATATTAGAATGTGAAAAGAAAATATAATCTTAGAATCCTATATTTAGCAAAATTACCATTCAGAATTGAGAAGGAATAAAGGTAAAATAAAATATTTTAAAATTTTCTTATTCATAAATGTTCATAGATAATAGTTTTTCAAAATAATAATTGCAATAATACTTTGGATGATTATACCTTATGATTACATGAAATATATGACAATGATATTATAAGGGATGGGTGGAAGAAATTTGAAAAAAGATCCCTAAACTAATCATGAAGTGGCACAGTTTTATTTAAAAATGGAGTTAAATTAGCTGTAAATGTATATTGCAAACTATAGGACAACAAGTAATAAAATATTAAGAGAAGTAGAAAGAGTATGCTAAAACAAGTGAGAAATGCAAATCACACAAAATGATCAACTGAAAACAGAGAATGCAGAAAAAAAAGAATGAGAAACAACAACACACTCAATGACAGCAATGAATAAAAAGTAATAACAAATATGATAAATATTAAGGCAACTTTATCATAATCATTTTTAAAATAAATGGTCTTAATATGCATATAAAGACTATCAGACTGGATTAACAAAACAAGATAAAAAATGTGTGTGTTGTCTACAAGAAGCCTACTTTAATTTTAAAACAGTGACAGAAAATGTACTGTACTAACATTAATCAAAAGAAATCAGGAATAGCTATATTAATTTCAGACAAAGCAGATTTTAGTGTAAAAAAAATATCAGATATACAGAGGGCATCACATAAAGATCAAGGGGTCAATTCTTCAAGTAGGCATACAATTCTTAATGTGTGTGCACAGAAACTGCACATCAAAATAAGTGAGGGAAAAAACTGATAGAACTGAAAGGAGAAATAGACAAATCCACTATTATAGTTGGAGACTTTAAGCCCTAAAATCAGTAACTGACAGGTCAAGGAACAGAAAATCATTAACTATATAGCTGAAATGAACAGCACCATCAATCAACTGAATCTAATGTTGAAGATGAAACTCCAAAACTTTGGCCACCTGATGCGAAGAACTGAATAATTGGAAAAGACCCTGATGCTGGGAGAGATTGAAGGCAGGAGAAGATGGGGATGACAAAGAACGAGATGGTTGGATGGCAGCATCAACTCAATGGACATGAGTTTGAGTAAACTCCAGGAGTTGGTGATGGACAGGGAGGCCTGGTGTGCTGCAGTCCATGCGGTTGCAAAGAGTCAGACATGACTGAGTGACTGAACTGAACTGACAGTTATAAAATACTTCGCTTCACAACATCAAAATACATAATGTTCTTAAACTCACATAAAATATTCCTCCAAATAGACCACAATCTGAATAATTAAGCACATCTTGTCATATTTAAAAGAGTAAAAATTATAAAAAGTATATTATCATATGACAACAGAATTAAAAATCTATAACAGAATGAGGCTAGAAGATCCCAAAATACTTGATTATGAAACATCATAAATTTGTGTAATGCATGCATAAAGGAAGAAGTACCAAAGAAAACTTTAAAAGTATTTTAAAAAATGAAAATACAAATTTTCAAACTGTGTGTGATACAGGAAAAGTAGACAAATAAATCCATAAGATTAAATGCTTATATCATAAAAGATGAAAATATAAAATAAATCTAAACTTCAACATTTAAAAATCTGAAAATATAGAGCAAATTGAATCTAAAGTAAGCAAAAGCAAAAAAAAAAAAAAAGAATAGAAATCAACTAAATTGCACACGGAAAAATAACAGAGAAAAATCAATGAATTAAATTAAATCAAAAGCTAGTCATAGAAAAATGAAACAGAATCCATAAATCCATAAAACTTAAGCCAAGATAAACAGGATAAAAACAGAAGACACAAATTATCAGAAATGAAATCACTGCCAGCACAAATCATCTCCTGGTCATTGAAACATAATTGAGGGATATTATTAAAAAAACCTCCCTATCCCAAATTTGATGCATTAGATAAAATGGACCAGTTCTTTGAAAGACTCAATAGAATGGACACAAGAAGAAATAGATAATTCAAATAAGCCTATAGTTATTAAAGAAATTGAAGCAGCAAGAAATTACCCTCCAAATACAAAACAACTGGGTGCAAACTGTTTCTCTCTGGTAGAAACAAAACAGTTAAAGAACAATATCAATTCTCTAAAATCTTGCCCAGAAAACAGAAGCAGAGGGAATACTTCATAACATGTTCCACAAAAACAGAATTACTCTAAGATCAAATCCAAATAAGGAAAATTACTAAAGAAGATTATAGGAAATCACCTTTCATTATTCATAGGTATAAGCCTCCTCAATAAAATATTAGCAACTGAATCTAACAATATACAGAAAATATTATTACCGTGTCCAAGTGGAATTCATTTCAGGTATGCAAGATTGGATTAACTTTCGAAAATTGATTTATGTAACCCATCACATAAATAGGCTAAATATGAAAAATTACATGATGATATCAATGATGCAGAAAAAGCCTTTGACAAATCCAATTATTTTCTCATGATAAAATCTTTAGTAAATCAGGAATGAAAGATCTTCAACTAGATAAACAGCATCTACAAAAAACAAACAAACAAAAAAAACTAGTACTAACATCATACTTCAGGGTAAGAAACTAGTCGAATTCCACCTATAATCCTATTTTAATTCAACAAGTCATGAAAAGAAAAGACATAGAGATTTAGAGGAAAGAAATGAATCTATCTTTCTTCACAGATGAGATAATTGTTTATGTAAAAATATTGGGAAGAATTCACACACACACACACACACACACACACACACAATACCTCCTGGAACTAATAAGCTGTTGAAGCAGAGTTGCAGAATATAAGGGCAATATATAAAAGTCAACTTGTTTCTCACATGACAGCAATGAGCAATCAAATTCAGAATTAAAAACACAACAGTGTTTAGAATAGCAATAGCAAAAATCATTGAAATAGATATAACTCTAAAAATGGATGTACATAGCACAGATATGTATGAGGAAAACTGCAAAAGTCTGATGAAATAAATAAAAGATTTAAATAAATAGAAAGACAGTCCATGATCATGGATACAGATACATTGTTAGAAGTCTATTCCTCCTAACTTGACCTATACATACAATACAATCCCAATCAAAATCCTAACAAGATATTTTATGGATATTAATAAACAAATTCCCAAGTTTATATGGAAAAGCAAAAATTCAGAAAAACCTAGGCTATAATAGACAGACTAGACAGACTCCATAAATTCAAGACTCACTATGAAGCTACAGTGATCAAGTCAAAGACAATGGTTAAAAAATAGACTAATAGATAAGTGGAACAGAATGGGGGACCCAGAAATAGAATCACACAATATATTCATCTTATATTTGATAAAAAAGCAAAGGCAATTCTATGGAAAAAGGTTAGTACTATAATAATAATAACCTCATTAAGACTAAACAAAATATTATAAATTATCAATTCAATATTTAACAAGATATGAAAGAAAAATATTTAAATATTGATTTGCCTCTTCTAGTAAGAAAACATACATATTTTGAATGTATTTCCATTGCAACATTATGCTTGAGATACAGTGATGGTACTTCTTACTCTTGTGAGGTAACTTGCCATCTAAATTTTATGATAGCAAAATTGACCCAGTCTGGCATATTTGCCACTATAGCAATAAACTGAATTTGCTAGAAGTAGTCCTTTAATGCATATTAATCCCTCCTGGGCCATAATCTTGCAATTGAATTATCTTCTGGTTGATGTACATTTGCATACAAATGGCTCACTCAGTGGACAGGTAACAGAGAACTCAGAGCATCTGGCATCAAGTATAGTGCTATATTAATAATAAATGCATTTTAATTCTATATGCATTTGCACTCAGTATAAGTAATCTAAAATAATAAGAATACTATGCATTGCATCCTATGTTTCAGATATTTTGTTCACAGTTATCATATATTGTCATATTTAGTATAGAAAAACACCATGGGGCAGATACCATTATCAGAATTTTGTGAATTAGAACTCTAACCTAATGTAGATTAAGCTCCAAAGTCCCACAGGAACTATTAAGAATAGGCAGAGGAGCAAGAATTTTAACATAGATTATTATTTTCATAGTTGATGGTCATAATCACACACTACTATAATCAGTGAAAACTGTATTGAAAAAAAGGTTATTAAAACAAGTGCATGTTCATTATATTAGCTATTTTCACAATAATTCTGCATAATAAGACTTCTACAAAATTTCATGACATGGAACAACAAACATTTCACTCATGAGTTTGTGGGTCAACTGGCATATTACTGATTTAACAAAAGTTCAAATTTGCTAGGGCTTCCTTGGTGGCTCAGATGGTAAAGAATTTGCCTGCAATTCAGGAGACTCGGGTTTGATCTGTGTTGAGAGGATCCTCTGGAGAAAAGAATGGCAACCCACTCCAGTATTCTTGTCTGGTGAATTCCATGATCAGAGGAGCCTGTGACCTACAGTACATGGGGTTGCAAATAATCAGACACGACTAAACGACTAACACAATTTTGCTAGGTTTTAAATTTCATTTTATATCACAATCTGCTTTACTACCCTCATTAGACTAGACCTTACTTGAAGACTTTTCTTCTTATGGTGAAACACAAATAACTTAAAAATGTAAGTCTAGCTGTGCAGCCTTTTGAAGCTTTAGTTTATTTTCCATAACATTGGCTAAAGTAAGTTATTGGCAAAACCCAAAATCAAAAGCAAAGGAAAGTGTACGTTCTGTTGTGATCATCTAGAAAGAGATGGTCTTCCCAGGTGACTTAGTGGTAAAGAACCCCCCTGACAGTTCTGGAGATGCAAGAGACTTCAGTTCAATCTCTGGGTCAGGAAGATCCCCTGGAGAAGGAAATGACAACCCATTTCAATGTTGTTGCCTGGAAAATCACATGGACTGAGGAACGTGGTATGCTACACTCCATGGGGTTGCATGGACTGAGCAACTAACACAACAACAACAGAATGAGATGAATATTTGCTATGTGTGTGCATGACTGCTTAGTCACTCAGACATGTCTGACTCTTTACAACACCACGGACTGTAGCCCACCAGGCTCCTCTATTCATGGGATTTTCCAGGCAAGAATGCTGGAGTGGGTTGCCATTCTCTTCGCCAGTAGATTTTCCCAACCCAGGGATTGAACCCAGTTCTCCCGTATTCCAGGCTGAGCCTTCCCACTTTTACCATCTGAGTCACCAGTGAATATTTTCTGTATACTAATCTAATTTCTCTCTCTCTCTCTCTCTCTCTCTCTCTCTCTCTCTCTCTCTCTCACACACACACACACACACACACACACACTACCACCACTTTAGCATGGGTATACATTGCCGATGGGTCCCATGTCCTTCCTAATCCAAAAGTCATTACTCAACTCTAATCACTCATTCTTCTACTGTCTCCATGGCATTTAATTGGCTTTGAGTTTGAGAGTCCAGCTCTCATATTTATAATCTATTTTTAAAGAAAGAATAGATGTGACCTGCTGGGCTTAATTACTCATACTATAGTTGAAAAAGAAATAATTTGATACCACTGGAGAGATATTAAAGACTCTAATGATTTAATTTTATAAATAAAAAAATTAAAAAGGTGTAGGGATGAAGAGAGATTTACCCTAAAGATGGAACAATTATTTACAGAGATGTAGGATGTAATATTTTTGAGTATTTGGATGTCAAATATATCTTCTCTAAGCATAAATAAGCATTTGCATATATGCTAATCTGCTACAGTCTATAAAGTTTGATAATACAATCATTTCTTTGCAGGATATTGGCTTTTTGGTGCCAGACTAAGAGCTAGCCAAGTACAGGGTCATTCAAACTAAGAGACAGAGGTAATGATTTATCCATTTATCCACTTAAGACTTTTAAAAACTGAGTTCTGAATTAATATATAATGCCTGTATGTGTTCTTAACATGCAAATCCAGAAGGGGAAGAGTAATTTGAGGAGATTACACACTCAAGATCATAGCATGATGAGCAATCCTTTCTCAATAACAGAAATATTTGCTCTATAAAATCATTGAATGGTTTTAAAAGTCACATGGCAAACCATTTGTCTTATGAGAATGAGAATCAATTTAGAAAAGCTGTCGGTGCCTTTTCCACTACTACATGTTCTGCCATAAAACTTATTTCTTAGTATTCAAAACAAACATTTGGGAAGATTCTGAGATGATCAGAGAAGTTCTCATTTTTGTTGCCATCTGGATGCAGAATCCAAAGCAACACTATCTCTTCAAAAAAGCTACTCCTGGAAAACAGAGAGCTGAGGTTATATTGAGGAATGCTCTGACTTAATGCTTACTCCTATCTCATCATAATTCCAACCAATCAAAGGCAGGAAAGAGAAAGGAATTCTTTCCAAACTTCAGAATTCAGTTTGTGCTTAGTCATCAACCACATGATACAGTATAGATTTAACTTAAGATTTTTAAATTTTATTATTCAGAACAAGGAAATTACTAAGAACACTTGTCACTGGGTCTGCCATTCTCAAGTTATCTGTAAGACTATAGTAAAAGCATAGGAATCTTGGAGAATTCTGTTGTGAGGTTATTGTAATGATGAAGACAGGAAAGGATTTTGCATAGAACAGTCTGAAAATTCATTACTATCCATTTTAGAAAAAGGAAATATTAAAGCATAAGAAATTATGAAGAGGATGAAGAGTAGGGCATATATTCATGAAAAGCTGAAAGACGTCATGGGAAGTCAGAGAAAGGGATGCATCACTGTTAATACTTAAAAGAGATAGGTTTTACCTAAATCAGATGCTCTACCAAGTAGCAATTACATACTTAAAATTTATCATTCATGGAGTTTAGGCTGACATTATAAATTATTAAGAATAACTTGCCTATAGAGAACAGACCTGCAGACACAGCGGGAGAAGGAGGGTGGGCTGAATTGAGTAGCACTGAAACATATACATTACTATATACACTGAAAACTAGATAGCTAGTGGGAAGTTTCTGTATAACACAAAGAGCTCAACCCAGCACTCTGTGACAACCTAGAGGGGTGGGATGGGGTGGGGGATGGAAAGGAGGTTCAAGAGGGAGGAGACATACATACACTTATGGCTGATTCACTTTGTTGTATGACAGAAACCAACACAGCATTGTAAAGCATAAAAAGAAAAAATGAAAGAAGAAAAACATGTCTGGGTTTGTAGCTATTTTAGAATTTCTTTCAAGCAACTGTTTTATCAAGCAAAAGCTTCATGCTTCAATATTTATTCCCCATTGGTCCTCCTCTCTCTCACCCCTACTCCCCACACCACCACCACTTGTATCTATAAAGTAGTGTTACATAGTGATAATCTGAAATCCCTATTGTGGGAGAATATTACTCATTAATCTCTTACTAAATGATTTTTTGATCAACAAGACAGTGCATTCTGCTCTATAGATGCAGGACATGGGGGATAGACATAAATGTTAAAATGAGTATTTAAGTATCTAAGATGCTCCCAGGATAAAGGAAAACAGGAAGGGGAAAGGACAATGTGAATCAGTTCACGATTTGGTTGGAAAAACAAAAAAAGAAATTTTCTGGGATCAGCAAGATAGCGATATAGGAATTTCTAGTACTGTGTTCTTCTAGAAATATTGAATAAATATCTGACCATGAAAACGTCTTCAAAGGAACTAAGGATTCCAGAAGTGAGGGATTACAGCATTTGGGTGGAGCACAGATAAAAGACAAGACACATTGAAGAAAGTAGTAAAGATAGGTTTACATTACCCCTAGGACCCCTACTCCAGACCCAGTCAGTCTAAAGTGGAAACACCTTCCCTTGACCTCATTACAAGGACCCCAGCACTAGGCTTGTACGAGCACTACTAACTACTGTGATGCCAGGCTCCCAACCCACACTAGCAGCAGACAGCTCCCCAAAGCCCCAGGGCCCAGGTGGTCTCTTGTGGTCTTAGGCTCATAGCCTGCCCCAGTATCAGGTCCTTCATGGACCCAGTCTCTATACCAGTGCCCACAGATCCAGGATCCTCCTTTATTTCCATACTAAGCCAGTCTCCATAGATTCAAGCCTCCAGACTGGCTCCCAGAGATGCAGGCTCCAGGCCCATCACAGAGCTAGGGTGGTTGCCAGTGGTCTCAAGTTCCAGGCAGGCTCTCAATACAGGCTCATAGCCTGTGTCAACACCTCCCAATCTGCCTTGTAGACCCAAATGCCATAGAGACTAAAGGAATCAGAACTGTATGGTATTGGCATAAAAATAGACACATAGGCTAGTGGAATGGATTGAGATCCTAGAAATAGACTCATGCATATATGGTCAATTTTTTACCAAAAATTCAAAAATATACAATAGAGAAAGGTTAGTCCCTTCAATAAATGGTGTTGGCAAAACTGAAAAACCACCTGTAGAAGAATGAAATTGGACCACTATTTACATCAGTCTTGAAAATTAACTCAAAATGGATTAAAGACTTAAATGTGAAATCTGAAATTGTTAAACTCCTAGAAGAAAACATAGGAAAAAGTTATCAACATTGTTTTCAGCAATGATTTTTCAGATATAAGGCTAAAAGTATAAGTATCAAAAGCAAAAATAATGAAGGGGGTTATACTAAATTAAAAGGTTTCTGCAAAGCAAAATAAACAATAGAATTAAGACACAGTTTACTGAATGGGAGGAAATATTTGCAAATCATGTATCTGAAATACATAAGGAGCTCATATCAAACAAACAAAATAATCCAATTTAAAAATGGATAGACTTGAAGAGGTATTTTTCCAAAGAAAACATACAACTGGCAAACAGGTACAGGAAAAGGTGCTTAGCATCACTAATAATGAGGGAAATGGAAACCAAAACCACAAGATATCACTTCATATCTGTTAGCATGGCTTTCATCAAAAAAACAAGAGATAACAGGTTTTGGCAATGATGCAATGAAAAGGGAACATTTATGTACTGTTGGTGGAGATGTAAAGACATTTGTTGGCAAAGTAACATCTCTGCTTTTTAATATGCTGTCTAGGTTGGTCATAACTTTTCTTCCAAGGAGAAAGCATTTTTTAATTTTGTTAATAGTTATTAATGTTAGTTAATAGTTATTATTAACAGTTAATAGTAGTGTATCATATACTTGGCAGTGGCTAAGATCATAGATCTTAAATGTGCTCATATATACACACATGCACACACTCACACACACAGGTAATTATGTGAGATTATGGAGGTGTTAATTAACTTTACTTTGGTATTCATTTCATAGTATATGCATATATCTAGTTATCACACTGTACATGTTAAATTCACACAATGTTACATGTCAGTTATATCTATAAAGCTGACAAAAAGAATTTTCTGGTCCCTGTAAAGGGAGAGGGAACTAAAAATCATTCTAAGGGCTTTTTGGCAAACTCAAAGAACACTGGGATCTCAGCCCATCTTCTAGAAAACTGGGCCTTGAATATTTATATTAGCCACTTCAATTTGGCCCAAAGAAAATGCTTTTCCTGAACAAACATCACTGTACTATATGTGAAAGTCACAGTGGCAAGCTGACTTCATCTTTCCTAAAAATGTGTGCAGTCTCTGTGGTTTTATAGTCTCCACTCCAGACCTAGCCCCAGTGCCAAAGGTATGAATTACGCACGCACGCAAGCACACACACACAGACTAAGGCAAAGCTTGAAATGTAATGACCTTGTTATAAGACAAAGGGCCTCATTTTCTTTTCATCTTGGATAATCCTTGTTCAGAATGTCCACTTTTGAAGCAGATGACATTTGTATTCTTATTTTTCATGCTTCTTAGACATCCACCAAAATAAACCACAGTGGTCTCTGATTAATGTGTAACTATTGAAAATAGGTGGGTTTCCCAGATGGCATTAGTGGTAAAGAACCCACCTGCCAATGCAGGAGACGTAAGAGACATGGGTTCAATCCCCGGGTCAGGAAAAAACCCTGGAGGAGGACATGGCAACCCACTCCAGTATTCTTGCCTGGAGAATCCCATGGACAGAGGAACCTGGCAGGCTATAGTCTATAGAGTAACAAAGAGTCAGACACAATTGAAGTGACTTAGCACTCAAGCACACATTGATAATAGGCAATCCCACAATAAGACCCCAGGTTCTGATAAGAGCTTTCAGTCTTTACGATTATAATTCCTAGGAGTCTCCTGTATTCCTCCATGTATATTTGTCCCCGTAATTATTTTGACAGCTGCAAAATAGGTCATTAGCTAATAAATTCTTCCTTGTTCTGGAATTCCTATTCCTTGTGTTTCCTACGAAGATCAACTGTTTTTCTTTTTTACTTTTCTTTCCTTTTTTTTTATTCAGATACCACTGAAACAATGGGTTTATATAGAATGTTTCTGTGCATATAATAAAAAGAAGTAGTAGAAACCTTCCTGAAATTTGAAGGAAAGAATGTGGAGTACCCTGTACATGCTATGGAATTAATGAAAACACTTCAAGTCCTCTTCCATTTAAAGAGAATTATAATACTAGCTCACTTAAACTTACAACTCGTTTTCAGGTCAAAAAATTAATTAACATTTTTTTTTCCATTTTTTTTACAGGAAACATTTATTAATTGATTGTGGCATAGGAGTTTCAACTCATATTCAGATAATCCCACATATCCCTTCATTGAGATTTGGGACAATGTTGTAACAAGCACCTTTTTTTTTTTTCAACTCTGCATTTCCTCCCTGCACTACAGGGCCCACCCCAGGGCCCAGTATGAAGAAGAGAGTCAAGTAAGTGCATGCAGAACAAAAAGTATAGTGACCTACATTAACCAAACTCAGGAGACTTCCTTGGTGGTCCAGTGTTAGGACTTTGCCTTCCAAAGCAGCATGTGCGGGTTACAACCCTGGTTGTTGAGCTAAGACCCCACATGCCTCGTAGCCCCAAACCTAAAACAGAAACAATATTGTAAGAAATTCAATAAAGTCTTTAAAAAGACCCAGATGTTTTGCCTTGAATTTTAAGCAGCTTGTGTGGCCTGGTCCATTCTCTTTTCAAGTTCAAAGACATCAGACAGGTTCCTGGTTTAGCAGTTAACTTCTTTTAAGAGCTGTTTGGTTTGCCCAGACAAGGGGATCCTGCACCTCTGGGGAATCTCCAACTCCCATCTCTGTTTTTCTAGCAGCACCTCACCGATAGGAGGAGACTGGTCAGGATCTCAGGCACTCCTTCTTGGTCTGGAAGAAAGTGACTCTGTGTATCACTGCTCAGATGATAATGCCCAGGGCAAAGATAACAGCCTTGGCAGTGTAGCACCCCTCTCAGAGTCCAGAGGCTTATTTAAAAGTCTGAGCTGCAGACCGAGGCAGCTAGTATTTATTCACACTCATATTCGTGTATTGATTTCCCTGTTTGCATTGGAGATTCCACGGAGGGGGAACAGCCCACCGTAGACTTTGCTTAGTTCAAAGTCTGCCATCTTGAGGATGGGGGTACCAGACCTCTCTGTGTTGTGCTTGTCCTTTGGCTGTGGTCTCTCTGCAAAACGGAGTCTGAAGGTACTGGCCCTCCTGAGCTGTAGCATGAAGCTTTGTTGGTGGACTGGTCTCGCCTACAGGACTAACTGATTTATGTCTTCACCTTTACGTAAGTCAATGACAAATTGGAGGTAGCAAGCCTCAGCATAATCCAGGATCTTTTCTCCTTTGATGGAGGTCTCCATCGGGTGCAGATAAGGCTATGCAGCCCTTATGACCACAGCTCATCCGCCGGCTTGTCAGCTGCATGGCGTGACGCACTCAATCTGCGAAAGATTCTGGTGGTGCCGCTTGAGGCTGGTCAGGACATGGAATTTGGCCATGCACAGCCCTCTCCACATTGTCCAGGCCATCTCAGCAAACGTTCTTGACTTCTACAAGGGCCTCGCTGTCTCCTAATCAATACCATAGCTGCTGCGCCTCATCTCTGGGAGCCCACCAGGTGCCGCCCTCCACCACCGCTGTGCCAGGTAGGCTCACCGGAGGCCTTCGCCTCTACTGAAGAGTGTCAAGAAAAAATAGGTTAAAGTAAAGCTTTTTTTTTTTTTTTAATAATTCACTCATTATTAGTCATAGCTTTCATGGCAGTGTGAGTGTAATTTTCATATGAGTTACAAAATGAGTTATATCTCTGGAAAGATTATTCAAATCATTTTCCATTTGCTTCTATCTAAGCCCTATTGTAGCATGAAGAATCCCACCTGCCTCATATCTTCCTACTTGAACAGATGGATCATAAAAGTGTGGGCTCACCGAGGAACATTTAGTCTCATCCCATTACACCTGCTGGCCAAGGGAGAGATACAAAACAGCCACGATCCTGATCTCAGACTTATAACCATCTGAGAGAATGTTTCTGCAGCCCTTACTGGCCAGCTGGGTTTGTCCTTGGCTTGTTCCCAATAATATAAGTCAATTATAGTAATTGCTGACCATTAGATATCACGTGTATGCAAGCTTTAAGAACTATATTATGTCTGAGAGTAGATAAAGACAATGGATCACTAATAGGCAAAATGTGAGGAATATATATACATATTTAAATTTTTAGCTTGAAAAAATGGTCAAGAAATGGATTTTGTTTGAAAATATAATAAATTAACAGGTTTTATATTTAGAGAGGCATACACATTTTCAGGAATTCTGTGTAATTTACCCTCAGGAACATCATATGAATGTGAAAATATGTATGCATGCTTATGGACATTTGCCATCGATCATGGATGACAGACAAATGGTTGGTAATAACTAAAATCTGTATCAGTGAGGGCCTGGATAAATAAACTATGGTCTATGTATACAATAAATAACTAGGTATATGTCAGTGGTGCTTCCCTGGTGGCTCAGTGGTAAAGAATCCACCTGCCAATGCAGGAATCGTAAGTTCAGTTCCTGGGTCACAAAGATTCCGCTGGAGCAGGAAATGGCAACTCACTCTAGTATTCTTGCCTGGGATATCCCATGGACAGAAAAGCTTAGCTCAGCTACAGTACATGGGGTCGCTAAAGAGTCGTAGACAACTTAGTGACTGAACAGCAGCAACATACTCAATAATGATGAATAAAATGGAAGTTTTGACAGGAAGATTTGTCCATGACATGTATTTTACTGAAAAACTATATGACATACATTATCTATTCTAATACAATTAAGTCTAAACTTAAAAGACAGTACTTGTGTGTGTATGTTAGTATATATGAAAAATTTCCTAAAATGTTAATGATAATGAAATTTTAGTGACTTTCTTTCTTCTCTGTGCTTTCTGGCATGTTATTCATATGATTTGAGTTTATATTACATTTTCCAAAAATGATAATTCTTGTTATAAATCATGCCAAGCTACATCTCTGTATAAGAGGAACACAGCATTTTAATTCATTCATTCATCATTTTCATAGGTGAGGGTGGGATGATTTGAAAGAATAGCATTGAAACGTGTATATTGTCATATGTAAAATATATGACCAGGGCAAGTTTGATGCATGAAGCAGGGCACTCAAAGCTGGTGCTCTGGGACAATCTGGAGGGATGGAATGGGGAGGGAAGTAGGAGGGGGATTCAGCATGGGGGGACATGTGTGCACCCATGACTGATTAATGTCGATGTTTAGCAAAAAAACACAATATTGTCAAGTAATTATCCTTCTATTAAAATTAATTAATTAAAAAAAGAAAAGATCCTGCATACCTCATTAAAGATCAAGGATCCCACTTGCTGCAACTAAGAGCTGGTGCAACCAAATAAATAATAAGTAAATAAAAATAAATGTTAAAAAATGTCTATTATATTATGGAGTCCAGTTTCCTTATTATTCCTAAAACCTGTCATGGACCAATGCAATAGAATAAAATATTTATATAACAAATGTGAAATATAAGTGAATCAGTGAAACCATGCTCACACATACTTAGGTGTCATGGAAATAATTAATTGCTATTAAAAAATCTACAGTCTTTTACTCAGTTTCTATATTTACTAATTGCTGACTGGTAACACACAGTTTTTGATTCAGCCCAAGTCTGCAGATCACACTTAGAGTACCACAGCTCTAAAAAATATGGTAGTGACTAAAGGAATCAAAGAATGATTTCTTTTTTTTAAAAAGAATGACATTTTAAAAGACCATTTAATTAATGAGGATAGACCAGTCTCTGCTGAGCTTAAAAATAAGCCAGAAAATCTCAGTGGCTTAAACTAATTTTGGATGATTATTTCTCAGTCATTTAGAATCCACTGTGGTTCAACCCATGGACCTCTGTCTTAACAGCTCATACTACTTGGAACACTTGGCTTCTGGATCCTCATGATGGAGGGAAAGTGACGAAGGAGGAATAGCAGTTCTCTATTGTCTCCAACTATAAAGAATGCATGCCATTGCTATTCTCAGTTCATTCAGTTCAGTTCAGTCACTCTTTGCGACTCTTTGCGACCCCATGAATTGCAGCACGCCAGGCCTCCCTGTCCATCACCAACTCCCGGAGTTCACTCAGACTCACGTCCATTGAGTCAGTGATGCCATCCAGCCATCTCATCCTCTGTCATCCCCTTCTCCTCCTGCCCCGAATCCCTCCCAGCGTCAGAGTCTTTTCCAATGAATCAACTCTTCGCATGAGGTGGCCAAAGTACTGGAGTTTCAGCTTTAGCATCATTCCTTCCAAAGAAATCCCAGGGCTGATCTCCTTCAGAATGGACTGGTTGGATCTCTTTGCAGTCCAAGGGACTCTCAAGAGTCTTCTCCAACACCACAGTTCAAAAGCATCCATTCTTCGGTGCTCAGCTTTCTTCACAGTCCAACTCTCACATCCATACGTGACCACAGGAAAAACCATAGCCTTGACTAGACGGACCTTAGTCAGCAAAGTGATGTGTCTGTTTTGAATATACCATCTAGGTTGGTCATAACTTTTCTTCCAAGGAGTAAGCGTTTTTTAATTTCATGGCTGCAATCATCATCTGCAGTGATTTTGGAGCCCCCCAAAATAAAGTCTGACACTGTTTCCCCACCTATTTCCCACCCGTTAATCATATGGCTTTAAACTAAGTACAATTTAGACTGAGAAATATAGAAGAAAAATAGATATTTAGTGAGCACTAACGGAGAAGTTGTTAATCTGAGTTAACTGATGCTGTCAAGATCTTAAAATAATAAGGGAGTCAAGATTCAAACTTCTTTTCTCAAATTCCAAGTTTAATATATATTTGTGTTAAACCAGATAAACGAGGTTCAGTTCAGTTCAGTTCAATTGCTCAGTCGTGTCTGATTCTCTGTGACACCATGGACTGCAGCACGCCAGGCCTCCCTGTCCATCACAAACTCCCAGAGTTTAACCAAACTCATATCCATTGAGTCGATGATGCCATCCAACCATTTCATCCTCTGTTGTCCCCTTCTCATCCTGCCTTCAATCTTTCCCAGCATCAGGGTCTTTTCAAATGAGTCAGCTCTTCACATCAGGTGGCCAAAGTATTGGAGTTTCAGCTTCAACATCAGTCCTTCCAATGAACACCCAGGACTGATCTCCTTTAGGATGGACTGCTTGGATCTCCTTGCAGTCCAAGGGACTCTCAAGAGTCTTCTCCAAACCACAGTTCAAAAGCAGCAATTCTTCGGTGCTCAGCTTTCTCTGTAGTCCAACTCTTACATCCATACATGACCACTGGAAAAACTATAGCCTTGACTAGACGGACCTTTGTTGGCAATGTTATGTCTCTGCTTTTTATTTTTTTATTTATTATTATTTTTTTAATTCTGTATTGGTTTTGCCATACATTGACATGAATCGTGTCTCTGCTTTTTAATATGCTATCTAGGTTGATCATAACTTTCCTTCCAAGAAGTAAGCATCTTTTAATTTCATGGCTGCAGTCACCATCTGCAGTGATTTTGGAGTCTCAAAAAAGAAAATCTTTCACTGTTTCCATTGTTTCCCCATCTATTTCCCATGAAGTGATGAGACTGGATTCCATGATCTTACTATTCTGAATGTTGAGGTTTAAGCCAACTTTTGCACTCTCCAATTTCACTTTCATTAAGAGGCTCATCTTCACTTTCTGTCATAAGGGTGGTGTCATCTGTATATCTGAGGTATTGATATTTCTCCCAGCAATCTTGATTCAAGCATGTACTTCATCCAGCCCAGCATTTTGCATAGTGTATTCTGAATATAAGTTAAATAAGCAGGGCAACAACCTACAGCCTTGATGTACTCCTTTTCCTATTTGGAACTAGTTTGTTGTTTCATGTCCAGTTCTAGCGGTTTCTTCCTGACCTGCATACAGATTTCTCAAGAGGCAAGTCAGGTAGTCTGGTATTCCCATCTCTTTCAGAATTTTCCACAGTTTGTTGTGATCCACACTGTCAAAGGCTTTGGCATAGTCAATAAAGCAGAAATAGATGTTTTTCTGGAACTCTCTTGCTTATGCTCAGGTAAAATAAATAAATAACCCCTGGCTCTCAAGAATTTAGCACATGAATGTTTACTCCGTGCACCATTTGAGGTCCTGCTGTCTTAATGTGTATATTTCCAAGGTGATAAGAAGTGAAGAGAGTACCTAGAGAAAGAGAAAGTGAAGTCGCTCAGTCATGTCCTACTCTGCGACCCCATGGACTGTAGCCTACAAGGCTCCTCTGTCCATGGGATTTTTCCAGGCAATAGTACTGGAGTGGATTGCCATTTCCTTCTCCAGGGGATTTTCCCAACCCAGGGATTGAACCCGGATCTCCCTCATTGTAGACAGACGCTTAACCGTCTGAGCCATATTCTCTAAGTTCTGCCCTACAGCAGATCCTTGTCACTTTCTTTTGAATCAGTTGGCAAGAGCTGAGCATATGTACCTACCCTTGCAAGAATCCTTGGGTAAAGCATATATTTGTTTGGTAACAGTGGATGTATATATGTGTATATATATATATATTTATATATTTATATATATACTATATCATTCAACTAAATCACAGAGAAGGCAATGGCAACCCACTCCAGTACTCTTGCCTGGAAAATCCCATGGGCGAAGGAGCCTAGTAGGCTGAAGTCCATGGGGTTGTTAAGAATCGAACACGATTGAGCGACTTCACTTTCACTTTTAAGGCATTGGAGAAGGAAATGACAACTCACTCCAGTGTTCTTGCCTGGAGAATCCCAGGGACGGCAGAGCCTGGTGGGCTGCCGTCTTTGGGATCTCACAGTCGTTCACGACTGAAGCAACTTAGCAGCAGCAGCAGCAGCAACTAAATCAAACCAGCTCTTAATAATTACATAAGTTTTGGTATTTCTTTTCAATCACAGCTATTTTAGAATGGTTAAATAGAATCTGTAAAATGTCTATTTCCTCCTTTATCTTTCACCATTGCAACTTGATGTGTCCATCAAAAGCCATTTCAGCCTTTTTTCCTAAATTCTTCAATCCTTCTGAGGGGAAACATTAGTCACAACTGTAAATAGTTATTTGAAAGTGAAATGATAGTCAAATTTGTAAAACTAAAAACATGTATGGATTTAGCCTTGTATTACCTTCTTTAAGTTTCCAGTGATAAAAATGGTATACCCAACTATTGTTCTCCTTTTCCATCAACAAAGAGTTTGCTCTAACATGGCCTGGAAAACATGTGTGAATCCTCACTTAGAGGAAGTCCCTTTATCTGAGTTAGGTTGTTTATGAGGTTTTTGTTCTTGGAGAATCTTCCAGGAGAAGACTCAAAGAATATGGGTTTAAATTAACTTAAAAGGGAGAATAATCTGTTCTAGCTGACCTAGACTTTTACCACTGTGAAGCCAGGAGGAAGAATAGGTCATGTCTTAAGACAGCTATTTTAGTCGATAAGTGTAAGAAAAAAAGCCATGTATGTGAGTTGGATTGCAGTCATCACACAGTCCTGTCCATATCTGTATTTCATCAGAAAATACAATATGAATTCAAAAATAAAGGTATGCTATAGCAAAAATGACACCTGGAGCTGTAACTATAATAACAAATCACAGAGAACTTGTCAAGACCTTGCAAAAGAGGGTTTTGGTTTGCAGTCCTCTACTTATCAGAATTCTGTCTGAGGTGCCTTCCATCTGTCTTGGCAGGTATGTGGATAAAATTTTCATTCTCTATTAGCATATGTTTTACTTCTCGGATGTTTGTTTATGTGGGAAATTAATGTAGCATGCAACTTGCAATTAGTTTTTTATACTGTTAATGACAGGTTCCCATAAAATGGCTTGTACTGAAATATGGAAGCTAATGGCATTAATAACGTATACATATGCTCAGACTCAGATCTGGAGGAAGAAGCCAAATCAATAGAGTTTACTAGTTAAAAATAAAGACGTGATGGAATCTGTAGGAATTTTGCAGTTGGCTATCAATTTAGTAACTTGAGTATTAAGGAGTCATTTCTGGCCTAAGTCTTTGATATAATTTGGCCCTGATGGTTAATTAATGAACAATTTACTTTTACTTGTTCATGTGTGTATTAATGACACACAGTGACATTCAATGATACACAATGACAACTTCAGTTCATATTCTATTGAAAAACTGCTCTGGACTTGGTTGGAAAAATAAACAGGCAAATAAAGCCTGGTTCCTACCCTCGAGGAGACTTGTTATAGAAGCAGATCCTATGTCATTGCACATTAGAAATACCTGAGAAGCATTTCAGAAATAGAGATCCCCAAAATGCTCGCATCATTATTTCTTAATTAGGTTGCATTCATTAACTCATTTTTTGAAGACCAAAAACAAGTTTATATTCATTTATTTTTTATTTGTCTGTACTAGGCCTTAACTGCAGTACATGGGGTCTAGTTCCTTGAGCAGAAATTGAACTTGGGCCCACTGCATTTGTAGCCTGGAACATGACCCACTGGACCACAGAGAAGTCCCAAGATTTATTAACTCTTGATTTTAGTGTAGGCAATCGTATTTTTTAAACTTCCAGTATCTAAGGTAACTACTCAGCTAACTAAAAATTAAGAATCCCCACTAATCTAGTTCCTTTTGTGCTCTTTGAGGGTACTATCATCTTTATTTGAAGTACTTCCCTCTTTGTCTCCAATTATCCACAGTATATGCAGCTTAAAAAATAGCACCTTATGTGACATGTCTCCATGAAACTTCTCAGTTCAAAACCTCTAACAGTAACTATTCCTGATCATTGTTCATTTTATGATGATAAAGACAATATGCAGATAATTATTAGCTCTTTCTATGTATTTCCCTACATTACACTTTCCATATAATTAAAACCATATAATATGTGGCCTTTTTAGTCTGGCTTCTTTCACATGCATAATTCTTTAAATGTTCATCCATGTTCTAACATGAGTCAGTATTTTATTCACCTTTGTATAGCTGACCTGCCTCTTGAGAAACCTGTATGCAGGTCAGGAAGCAACAGTTAGATCTGGACATGGAACAACAGACTGGTTCCGAATAGGAAAAGGAGTACGTCAAGGCTGTATATTGTCACCCTGCTTATTTAACTTATATTCAGAGTACATCATGAGAAAAGCTGGACTGGAAGAAACTCAAGCTGGAATCAAGATTGCCAGGAGAAATATCAATAACCTCAGATATGCAGATGACACCACCCTTATGGCAGAAAGTGAAGAAGAACTAAAGAGCCTCTTGATGAAAGTGAAAGAGGAGAGCGAAAAAGTTGGCTTAAAGCTCAACATTCAGAAAACGAAGATCATGGCATCTGGTCCCATCACTTCATGGGAAATAGATGGGAAACAGTGGAAACAGTGTCAGACTTTATCTTTTGGGGCTCCAAAATCACTGCAGATGGTGACTGTAGCCATGAGATTAAAAGACGCTTACTCCTTGGAAGAAAAGTTATGACCAACCTAGATAACATATTAAAAAGCAGAGACATTACTTTGCCAACAAAGGTCCATCTAGTCAAGGCTATAGTTTTTCCAGTGGTCATGTATGGATGTGAGAGTTGGACTGTGAAGAAAGCTGAGCACCGAAGAATGGATGCTTTTGAACTGTGGTGTTGGAGAAGACTCTTGAGAGTCCCTTGGACTGCAAGGAGATCCAACCAGTCCATTCTGAAGGAGATCAGCCCTGGGATTTCTTTGGAAGGAATGATGCTAAAGCTGAAACTCCAGTACTTTGGCCAACTCATGCGAAGAGTTGACTCATTGGAAAAGACTGTGATGCTGGGAGGGATTGGGGGCAGGAGGAGAAGGGGATGACAGAGGATGAGATGGCTGGTTAGCATCACTGACTCAATGGACTTGAATCTGAGTGAACTCCAGGAGTTGGTGATGGACAAGGAGGCCTGGTGTGCTGCCATTCATGGGGTCACAAAGACTCAGACACAACTGAGTAACTGTACTGAACTGAACTGATAGCTGAGTAATGTGCTGTGCTCAGTCACTTCAGTCATGACCTATTCTGTGATCCTATGGATGGTAGCTCACCAGGTTCCTCCATTCATGAGATTCTCTAGGCAAGAATACTCAAGTGGGTTACCAGGCCCTCCTCCAGGGGATCTTCCCAACCTAGGGACTGACTCCAAGTCTCCTGTGTCTTCTATATTGAAGGCAGATTCTTTACCTGTTAGCCACCAGGGAAGCAACAGTTGAGTAATATTTCATTGGGTAACTCATTTTCTTGGCCTTTCAACAGTTGAACATCTGGGTTGTTTCCACATTTTGGCTATTATGAGTAATGCTCTTGTGAACATTCAGGTAAAATTTTTTTATGTGCATTGCATATGTTTTCATATCTCATGTATATCTAGGAAGGAATCCCTGTGTTATGTGGTAATGCGGTTTAATCTTTTTAGAAATCATCTAACTGTTTTCCAAAATAGATGTATCACTTTACGTACCCACCAGCAGTGTGTTAGGGTCTGAGTTTTTCTGCACCCAAGACTTCTTATTGTTCCTTTTGGTAATAGTCATCTCAGTGTGTGTGAGGTGGTATAACATTGTGATTTTGATTTATATTTCCCTATTGGCTAATGACATTGAGCATTTTTTCATGTACTTATTTGCCATTTGTGTAACTTCTTTGAAGAAATGACTGTTCAAATCCAGTTTGAATTGGGTTATATGTCTTTGCATTATTGTGATGTAACACTTTGTATACAGTGGATGACAGATTCTTATCAGATACGTGATTTACAAATATTTCTTCAATTTCTGGAATTGTCTTTTCAATTTCTTTACACTATCTTTTGAAGAAAAAGATTTTCAATGTGATTAAGTCTAATTTATCTATTTTTCTTTGGTTGGTTTTGTTTTTTATGTTATATTTAAGAAACTATTGCATAATTAAAATTCATGAAAATACAGATATGTTCTAAGAGTTTCATAGTTTTGTGTCTTAAATATAACTCTTTGATTTACCTTTATTCAAATTGCGTTTGTTGTGAGGTAGGAATCCAACTTCATGCTTTTGGATATGGATACCCAGTTGTACTAGCATACATTTGTTAAAAAGACTATTTTTTGACATTAAATTTTGTCTTATGTTGTTTGGACTACTGTGACAGAATACCATAAACTGAATGGTTTATAAACAACAGGAAGTATTACTAACCGTGCTGGAGACTAGGACGTCCGAAGTCAGGGTGCCTAGAGATTCACTATCTGGTTAGAGACAGCTTCCTGGCCCATAGATGGTCATTGTCCACCTGTAACCTCATATGGTAGGCAAGGTAAGAGAGCTCTCTTGGGTCTCTTTTATAAGTGCACTGATCCCATTCATGAGGGCTTCATCCTTCATCTAATCACCTGCCAGAGGCCACACTGCCAAATACCATAACATTGATATTAGATTTCAGCATATAAATTTTGAGGAGATGCAAACATTCAGTGGATTTCTTGACAATCTTGTTGAACAAAAATGTATATGTTTACTTGTGGACTTTCAATTCTATTCCATAGTTCAATATGTCTGTCCTTATGCCAGTATGACATTGTTTGATTACTGTAACTTTTGAGTAAGTTTTGAAATTGAAAAGTGAGACTCCTCCAGCTTTGTTCTTTCCAAGATTGTTTTGAATTTGAAGAGAACACGAGACAGCCCATAATACATTTAGGCATACTCCATTGCTGATTCATCACAGATAGGTAGTGCTAACAGACTTGAATACATTTCTGTTCTGTTGAGTGACTAAGATTTGAGAGTTTTAGCTACTGCAGCATCACCTAAGGTATTCTGAATGACACATCTCACTCATTAACAATATTTTATTCATCAATCTGTATAAAAGAAAAAATTGTGAGTAAAACTCAGTGTTCCTGCTCAAATGGACTGTAAATTTTAGTGTGTGGAGCTGCTAAGCGATAAACAGAAGAACTCACTGAATAAGTGAGTGAAAGTTATATATTTTTATGAACTAATCTGGTATATCAATTCATGTAATTAATTTAAGTTAATAATGTATATAATAAACAATAAAACCATTAATATGAAAGTATTTTAAAAGTAACTGAAAACATTTAAATAGGTATTTATATTGTTTTCTTTCGTTATAGTAAAAATATACTTTATGTGTTTAGAGCCTTATCCATGGCAAAGCTGACAGAGTTTAATTAAATTATTCAAGGTCACACAACTAGAGAGGCGAAACAAAATATCCCTGTAGAAGTACCTCTCTTCCAGAACTTGCATGTTTTTCTGGAAGTTCATGTTACATTTTTGGTTGACTGATTCAAATTTTAGTTTTAAAAAAATAAGGTTTCTTTGATATATGTCTTGAAATCTCAGAAGGTAGGCGAACTATTCTGTCCATGGAGAACAACTCCCTTGTATCTTGCTTGATTAAGCATATAACTAACTCAGTCTTTTATTGTGCACCTTCAAATATTAAATTTCTGGTGTGAGTTAATGAACATTATGTATGCATCTATCTATCTATCTCTCTATATGTATTTAATAAATGGATATTAACTTTTAAAGGATAATTTTAAAAATCCTCAATTGGTGAGATTTTTTTTAAATATTTAAAAGTTAATTCATTTATAGAATTCACCTTTTTATAATTAACTTGATTTAAACTTATTTAAAAATATGTAAATTAAACTAGATATTGGCCTTTTTCTCTTTGTGTTTCTGGAATTGACTGCTTTTCTTCACTTCTACCAAAACATATAATTATGAAATTAGTGATAATCCTATTAATATGGGTGGATACTCTTTGTGAAATTAATAGATTCCCATTTTATCCGATTTAGTTACAGGTTTTCCAAGAGATTTTGCTCTTACCTGTGAACATCTTGTATCCTATAAGTACCAACTGATAGGGCAACAACTTGGCAGAATATTGATTCAAAGGAGTCAGTACAATAGAAAGACTAAATAGTCAATAGTATTTCATAAAAGAGATAAAAAGTAAATGAAAAAGCATGTTTTCTGGATATTTAACCTTGCATTAGGAATTCTGTTTAGAATATGATGGTATTACCATAGAGGTCAGAAAACAAAAATCATAATGTACCAATACAGAAATTCCAAATTGCTAAGATTGAGATTGCCTCCTACATTCTCACCTACCCTGAAAAGAGCAAATGTCATTGAACTAATACAAATTGATGTTTTCCAAGGTTCAAAGCCTAAATCTAAGAGATAAGTAGAACTTTAAAGACTTTACTTTTTGATACCTGAAATAATTGGTAAATTAAATCAGTCCTGAATATTCTTTAGAAGGACTGATGCTGAAGCTGAAACTCCAGTACTTTGGCCACCTGATGTGAAGAGCTGACGTATTGGAAGGCGGGAGGAGAAGGGAACCGCAGAGGATGAAATGGTTGGATGGCATCACCAACTCGATGGACGTGAGTTTGAGGAAACTCCAGGAGTTGGTGATGGACAAGACAGGAAGGCCTGGCGTGCTGCAGTCTATGGGGTCCCAAAGAGTCAGATACGACTGAGCAACTGAACTGAACTGAACTGAAAATATAATGCTTCCCTTCAAATTTGATTATTGTTTACTCTTCTAGAGTGGGCTTCCCCTGTGGCTCAACTGGCAAAGAATCCGCCTGCAATGCGGGAGACCTGGGCTCAATCCCTAGGTTGGGAAGACCCTTGGAGAAGGCAAAGGCTACCCACTCCAGTATTCTGGCCTAGAGAATTCCAAGGACTATATAGTCCACGGGGTCACGAAGAGTCGAACGACTGAGCAACTTTCACTTTCACTTTTAGAGTAAGTTTATTCTCTTCCATAAATTTTCTCTGTGATTATAGAAACTATGCTGTGGCCATCATTACCTTATATTTTCTACTTCTTAAAATATATATATATACACATATATATATATATATATTTTTTTTTTTTCCCTGTGCTGAGTCTTCATTGCTGTAGGTTGACTTTCTCTAGATACCGTGAGTGGGGTCTAGTCTCTAGTTGTGGTGTGCAGGCTTCTCATTGTGGTGGCTTCTCTTTTCGTAGACATGAGCTCCAGGGTCTGCAATCTTCAGTAGTTGTGACATATGGGCTTAGTATTTGTGGCTCCCGAGCACAGGCTAATAGTTGTGGTGCTCGGGCTTAGTTGCCACATCTAATCTTCTCAAACCAAGGGCTCAAACCTGTGTTCCCTGCATTGGCAGGCAGATTCTTAACCACTGGACCACCAGGGAAGTCCTGTATTTTCTACTTCTAATTTCTTCCAGAAAGTTTGCAGAGAGGTGTGTTGACCATGGATTGCCTCTTCCAGTATCTCTACAACTTTCTCTTAGAAGAACTATCCATAAACCTGAGGACTTTGAAAGATGTGTTACCCTAAAGGTTTTAGAGCTACCTTTGAAGGCTGATTGAGGAGTTCTACACTTTATTCTCCTGTTATTTCTTGTATTCTAATGTCATTATTTCATTAGAATGCACAAACACAAACACACATACACACACATCCCACACATTTTTTTTGCATGAACAATCTTTCTATAAGTTGACATAGTATTAGTTTGATAAATATATTCACTTATACTAACTCAGACTGAACCATGTAAAATCCAATTTCTTTTGATATATTGGTTTAAATGCTTGTTATACTAAATCAAATGCACATTTGATTTTTTAGGTTGGTGTGGATATTCCCAAAAAAGAGAGACTTAGAAAGGTTCTTGAGATTTATACTGTCAAATATTCCTGCAGTTGTCTCAGGCAGTCAAGCAAGCCAAATCTCTGATAGCTGGTCCTAATAGTACTGTTAAACCTCTCTGAGACTCAGTTCCCTCCTGTGTAAAATAGTAATGATAATCTTACTATTTAAAATACATGCTGTGCTGTGCTGTGCTATGCTTAGTAGCTCAGTCGTGTCCAATTCTTTGCCACCCCATGGACTGTAGCCTGCCAGGCTCTTCTGTCCATGAGGATTCTCCAGGCAAGCATACTTGAGTGGGTTGCCATGCCCTCCTCCAGGGATCTTCTCATCCCAAGGATCAAACCCAAGTCTCCCACATCAGCCAGATTCTTTACTGTCTGAGCCACCAGGGAAGCCCAAGAATACTGGAGTGGATAGCCATCTCTTCCCCAGGGGATCTTCCCAATCCAGAAATCGAACTGGGGTCTCCGCGCATTGCAGGCAAATTCTTTTCCAGCTGAGCTAACAGCTACATGTTAACAATATGTATTTCATAGAAATGATATCATGAGTTTTATTCATTTTATCCTTCCCTAATTAAACTATCTTAGCTTTTGGAACCAGTTAGGAATTGGAGAAGGTAATGGCAACCCACTCCAGTATTCTTGCCTGGAGAATCCCAGGGACAGAGGAGCCTGGTAGGCTGCTGTCTATGGGGTCGCACAGAATCAGACATGACTAAAGTGACTTGGCAGCAGCAGCAGCAGCAGGCTTTATGAGATCTCTAGTCTTCCAAAATGACTGTATGAAGTTCATGTAGTTCCTCTAAGCTAGAACCTACCAATTGTTTTGGGGCTTCCCAGAAGGCTGAAACAGTAAAGAATCCACCTGCAATGCGGGAGACCTGAGTTCGATCCCTAGGTCAGGAAGATCTCCTGAAGAAGGTCATGGCAACCCATTCCAGTATTCTTACCTGGAGAATCCCATGGGCAGAGGAGCCTAGTGAGCTACAGTGCATGGGATTGTGAAGGGTCAAACACAGCTGAGCCACTAATACCTCATTCTTTTATTTATTTCTAGAGCTAATCTTTCTTTCCTTATGAACCCTATCCTACAGACTAGCTAAAAAAAGTTGTATTTACCAGTCTAAACATCTCATTCCTTCCAATTTAAAAAGAAAATCTCTTTCTGTTTCTATCTTTAGTCTCCTAAATATTTAATAATGTTATAAATATTAAAATGTCCTTATCATACCTAACTTAAATAATCTCTTGTAAGATGATTTAGTGCTTTAAAAAATTTTACCCAACCCTGAGTTCTGTCCTCTTCTTTGAATCCCCTTCATGGAATCTGGGCACATACAAGGACTTAATATGTTTTGTAGTTGTGAGGAGAAGGGGCTCTGTAAGAATGCAGTGTTCTCTGTGTCCTTTTTGTTCTATCTTGCATATTGACTAAGTGAAGGTCCTCTCTCAGAGGCAATAGTTGAGGTAACCTGGCAGGTTGACATGTTGTAACCAACTGCTAGACTACTTGGTCCAAGCAGTTGCTCATGCTTGCAACCACTAATTGATTCAGAATATGTCACCCCAACACACACCTTTGGAGTATCAATATTTTGAAATGCTATTTAAGAAACAGTAGGTATAAAAAGAGCATTCTAATCCTTCTTTTTCTTCCTGAAAGCTGGAGATAAAACTCCTGTGTGAAATGCATCCTCTTTTTACCAGAAGGAGGAAAGACATACTTATCACTAGAGACAGGGAATTTGGGGCCGAGAAATCTGTACAAACTTTGTTAAAGAAACCTTTTTTCCTGTATGTATGTGTGTGGGCTCAGTCACTCAGTGGTGTCCAATGCTTTGCAACTCCAAGGACTGTAGCCCACCAGCCTCCTATGTCCACAGAATTTTCCAAACAAGGATACTGAAGTGGATTGCCATTTCCTTATCCAAGGGGCCTTATCAAACCAGGGATCAAACCTGAATCTCTGTGTCTCTTGCATTGGCAGGCAGATACTTTACCACCATGTCACCTAGGAAGCCAACCCTGTTTTACTACTCTGGCCCAAATCTCTTTGATTTGTCAGTTCTTCACAAATATATTGTTTCTTTGCCTAAAAGGTGAAAAACAATTCCTACTCTGGTCACATCTTTGGATCTCATTCTCTCATCTGCATATAAAAATTTGATAACATTTATATGCTTTTCTCCTGTTAAGTTATTTTCAGTTCAGTTCAGTTGCTTGGTTGTGTCCGATTCTTTGCAACCCCATGAACCACAGCATGCCAGGCCTCACTGTCCATCACCAACTCAAGGGGTTCACCCAAACTAATGTCCATTGAGTAGGTGATGCCATACAACCATGCCATCCTCTATCATTCCATTATCCTCCTACCCTCAGTCTTTCCCAGCATCAGGGTCTTTGCCAATGAGTCAGCTCTTCGTATCAGGTGGCCAAAGTATTGGAGTTTCAGCTTCAACATCAGTCCTTCCAATGAACATCCAGGACTGATCTCCTTTAGGATGGACTGCTTGTATAACCTTGCAGTCCAAGGGACTCTCAAGAGTCTTCTCCAACACCACAGTTCAAAAGCATCAATTCTTTGGTGCTCAGCTTTGTTTATAGTTCAACTCTCACATCCATACATGACCACTGGAAAAACCATAGCCTTGACTAGATGGACCTTTGTTGACAAAGTAATGTCTCTGCTTTTTAACATGCTTTCTAGGTTGGTCATAACTTTCCTTTCAAGGAGTAAGTGTCTTTTAATTTCATGGCTGAATCACCATCTACAATGATTTTGGAGCCCCCAAAACAGAAAGTCAACCACTGTTTCTGCATCTATTTGCCATGAAGTGATGAGACCAGATGCCATGATCTTAGTTTTCTGAATGTTGAGTTTTAAGCCAACTTTTTCACTCTCCTCTTTCACTTTCATCAAGAGGCTTTTTAGTTCCTCTTCACTTTCTGCCATAATGGTGGTGTCATCTGCATATCTGAGGTGATTGATATTTCTCCCAGCAATTTTGATTCCAGCTTGTGCTTCTTCCAGTCCAGCGTTTCTCATGATATACTCTGCCTATAAGTTAAATAAGCAGGGTGACAACATATAGCCTTGGCGTACTCCTTTTCCTATTTGGAACCAGTCTGTTGTTCCATGTCCAGTTCTAACCATTGCTTCCTGATCTGCATACAGGTTTCTCAAGAGACAGGTCAGGTGGTCTACTATTCCTATCTCTTTCAGAATTTTCCACAGTTTATTGTGATCCACACAGTCAAAATCTTTGGCATAGTCAATAAAGCAGAACTAGATGTTTTTATGTAACTTTCTTGCTTTTTACATGATCCAACAGATGTTGGAAATTTTACCTCTGGTTCCTCTGCCTTTTCTAAAACCAGCTTGAACTTCTGGAAGTTCACGGTTCATGTATTGCTGAAGCCTGGCTTGGAGAATTTTGAGCATTACTTTCCTAGCGTGTGAGATGAGTGCAATTGTGTGGTAGTTTGAGCATTCTTTGGCATTGCCTTTCTTTGGGATTGGAATGAAAACTGACCTTTTCCAGTCCTGTGGCCACTGCTGAGTTTTCCAAATTTGCTGGCATATTGACTGCAGCCCTTTCACAGCATCATCTTTTAGGATTTGAAATAGCTCAATTGGAATTCCATCACCTCCACTAGCTTTGTTCATAGTGATGCTTCCTAAGGCCCACTTGACTTTGAACTCGAGGAATACTGGCTCTAGGTGAGTGATCACACCATCATGATTATCAGGTCCATGAAGATCTTGTTTGTACAGTTCTTCTGTGTATTCTTGCCGCCTCTTAATATCTTCTGCTTCTGTTAGGTCCAGACCATTTCTGTCCTTTATTGAGCCCATCTTTGCATAAAATGTTCCCTTGGTATCTCTTATTTTCTGGAAGAGATCTCTAGTCTTTCCCATTCTATTGTTCTCCTCTATTTCTTTGTATTGATCACTGAGGAAGGTTTTCTTATCTCTCCTTGCTATTCTTTGGAACTCTGCATTCAGATGCTTATATCTTTCCTCTTCTCCTTTGCTTTTTACTTCTCTTCTTTTCACAGCTATTTGTAAGGCCTCCTCAGACAGCCATTTTGCCTTTTTGCATTTATTTTTCTTGGGGATGGTCTTGATCCCTTTCTCCTTTACAATGTCATGAACTTCTATCCATGGTTCATCAGGCACTCTGTCTATCAGATCTAGTCTCTTAAATCTATTTCTCACTTCTACTGTATAATCATAAGGGATTTGATTTAGGTCATACCTGAATGGTCTAGTGGTTTTCCCCACTTTCTTAATTTTAAGTCTGAATGTGGCAATAAGGAGTTCATGATTATATCAGGTTAGTTCTTGGAAATATCCAGAGATACAAAAAAAGTAGAAGAAATTTTTGTTTCGGATATCTTGTTTCCTAGGACCAGAGCTGAGCTTCAGCCTGGTATTCCCACAGCAAGCAGGGACACCTGGGGCCCCATACTCCCCAGGCAGCTGAAAAGAAGACAGGGAAAAAGCATCAGACTCATCTCTGCAGACATTTCACATTTAGAGCCCATCCAATGCCCCTCACCTCCTTAGAACTAATCATTTGCAGTCTTTCTCTTAAGACTTGGGTGCTTTGCTTGCAGTTGCCTCAGATTTCCCACAGCCATGTGGATCTTCCTTTGCCCTTTCCCAAGGGGAACAGGAACATACTCAATGATATACGCCAGCCTATCTTTATTCTTCCTTCAGATCTCTGTCCTGGAAAAGGAGATTCTTCATATATTCCATGTTGTCGGGAGACATGCCCAATGCTGTATGCCAGCCTCTCTTTCATCTTCCTTCAAGTCTCTGTTCTGGAAAAGGGTATTCTTCATATATTCCATGACATCTCCTGGGTCTTTTCTTTTCTGGCAAGTATAAATTCCAAGGGCTTCGTAGGTGGCTCAGTGGTTAAGAACGCACCTGCCAGTGGAAGAGACACAAGTGATGTGGGTTTGATCCCTCGATTGGGAAGTTCCCCTGGAGAAGGAAATGGCCACCCACTCCAGTATTCTTGACTGGGAAATCCCATGGATGGAAGAGCCAGGAGGACTACAGTCTATGGGTCACAAAAGAGCTAGACACAACTTGGAGACTAAACAACAATAACATAAATTTCAAGGCCTAATAGGGTCCGGATTTTGTGGCATTAAGTAAATTTCTATTTTAGTATTCTTTCTCTTACTGTAAAATACCAGCATTAAAATAAAGAAACTATCCAGTATAATTTTCTTAAGAGCAGGCAGATAAGTCAGCTCAATAGTAATCTTTTTGTTCTGGAGGAAATTTCCATCTCCTTCCTAAGGGTGATAGCTTAGTCTTGGAGCATAAGGTTCTGAAACAACATAATTCAATTATTACATGCAGAGGATAAGCACTATTTTAGGGTCAAAAGGTTATTGTTATGACACTAAACAACTTTGCACATATAAAATGATTTTGAATAATTCACTTATTTAGTTTTTTGTGGACATAATTCAGTGAAAGATTAATAATATTTGAAATTATTCTTATACTGAATAAGTATGTACATACATTAGATATGTATGATGGCACAGTTTAATGGGAAAAATACAGACAGGTAGGTATATGACCTGCTTTGCAGTTATTTATAAGGCTAGATCTCTGGTAACTCAATAGTTGATGATTCCATAGAACACTTTATAAAAATGTTATAGAATGAGCTTATGTGAATAGAGATGCTTTTCTTCCATTTAACAGTAAGCAGTAGGTCTTTTTATCTTTCACTCCACTCTTGCATCAGATATGTTGCATGTAACATGTCAACTGCATTGGGCAATAAATTGGCAGCTCTGTCTGGCTTAATTGCACTTTACCTTTTATAATATGACTATACACACAATGTAACATATTACCCTGTTCCCAGAAATCTACCTGAAATCGATATCTATCAGCACATATCTTGAAAGATCAGATTACAAACAACTAAATAGTGAATTTTGAGTAATTGTAATGACAGGAGCAGAACAATGCATACAGTTTGTTGACTCCAGGGAGAGTCAGCAATTTTGTTTTTTCCAACCCAATTTCCTTTAAGTTTTTTCAAAAAATGATTGAAACACAGGGATATATCCTTAGCCAGTGAGAAAGCAGATGGTAAAAAAGCAAAAGGATATCCTGCCTGACATTGTTAGCGAGAAAGATAGTGCAATGTTGTAGCACATGGTTGCAAGTGATTAAATTGATATCTTTATCCATCAGTACACCTGTATTTCTAGAATAGATCCAATTGTATATGTCACAAAAAAAAAGGGCAAACACATTTTTCTCACCTCTGAAACTATAGGACATGATTGGACCATTTTATGATGGAAAACCATTATGGTGGTTACATGGAATATCATCAGTCAAAAATTGTTGAAACTTGAGCAAATCACTTGATCTTTAATTTCTTTTCCCACACTCCTCCCCTTGAGTTGTTATCATGTTCCAATCACTTCTGTGTTTAAGCTATATTATTTTTGTAAAAATCTTGAAATATGGGTACATGGTATTTTCTTAGTCTATAGACAGGAAAACTGAGGTTAGAGAATAGCTGCTGGCCAGGGGCATATAATAATAGAAAAACTGGATATAAAAGCAAGCAATCTAGATTTCAAATATATGTTTTCACAATCAGTATACTAGTCTCAAAGACTTCTGTTTATTTTGGTATTCATTTGAAGCATGGATAGCAATATGTTGATAATACCTCTTGCTACAGTGTCAGAATCACTCAGGTATATTGGCATCAAAGACCTTGTCTATACCTGGAGACAGGCAAAGTACAGTCCTGGGGCTAAGTCTGCCCTAATATCTGTCTTTGCAAATAAAGTTTTATTGAAACACAACTGTGTCTGTTTGTTTTTATATTATCTTTGGCTGCTTTTGTAGTACAATTATAGAATCCAGTGGTTGCAACAGAGATTTTATGGACTGCAAACACTAAAATATTTAACACCTGTCCCTTTAGAGAAATATGATGACCCATTGGCTGTCTGTACACATTATTGCTCTCTGTCGAATCACATGAAGTTAACTGAGCACTTTGTATTTTAGAAGGAACAACCTGTTTCATTCTAGCTTTCAAATTCAGTGGCAAGATTTCCAACCCCAGGTGTGGTATAGTAAGTCATCAGAGCACTCAGCAGATGATACTCACATCACAGTGATGTGGTTTTTAGGTAGAATAACAGGGCTAGGAGAAGATGGAACTGGGGATTCATTCATGCGCTGTGCTGTGCTGTGGTGTGCTTAGTTGCTCAGTCATATCCGACTCTTTGCGATCCTGTAGCCCACCAGGCTCCTCTGTCCATGTGGATTCCCCAGGCAAGAATTCTGGAGCGGGATGCCTTGCCCTCCTCCAGGGGACCTTCCCAACCCAAGGATAGAACCCACTCAGCTCTGACCCAGAGTTTTTGATTCAGGATTTCTGAGGAAGAGACTGAGAGTTTGAATTTCTAACAAGTTTCCAGGTGTTGCTGATACTTCTGGTCCAGAGACCACAGTTGGAGAGCAGCCACTCTAGAACTCCAGGCTCTGTTCTCATCCCTCACCCACTAGCTTGTGAACTCTGAGAATATCAGCCCTTTTCTTACAATTCTCAGGCAGAATTAAGAACAAACTTCTTTGATATAAGCTCTCTAATAATAAAGCTTTCTAGTTTCAGTCTCTCCTCCTAAAGTCCTTGAATTCTATCCATCCTATATCATATATTAATACTACATGTTAACTAAACCGAACTGTTTTTGAATCTCCAGATCTTTTGCCTTTTCTTCCTGTTTTCTCTATGCATACTGATCCCTTTAATTTGTATGACAAAGTGACTCTCAAACATTGGTTTACATAGATAATGTCACTTTTCCTGCAAATCATTCTTTCCTTGAAAATATTATGCATTCATTTTCTATAGATTTTGCATTTATTTCTTTCAGGATACTTGTACAATTGCTTCCTTCCTTGTCTTTCTCTAGGAGGGGAATATATTTTCCCTGAGCATGCAAAGGTGGATGGTTTAATGGTTAATACAGAGTTTCATAACATTTTATATAAAATTTGGCACATTTTTGGTTCTCTTTCTATATATTATTGTTGTTGTTTAGTTGCTAAGACGTGCCAGGCTCTTTGAGACCCCTTGGACTGTAGCCCTCCAGGCTTCTCTGTCCATGGAATTTCCAAGGCAAGAATACTAGAGTGGGTTGCCATTTCTTTCTCCAGGGAATCTTCTCAACTCAGGGGTAGAACCCTGGTCTCCTGCATTGGCAGGTGGGTTGTTTTCCACTGAGCCACCAGAGAGGCCCTCTCTCTATATATATGTATATACATATACGTGTGTGCATACATGTATGTGTATATATGTATGTATACATATATATTTAAATAAATGATTTAAATAAATGATTCCTCCCTTATGACACTTCACCCTTAGTCTTCTCTGTGAGCCAGATCTTTCCTTTATTTCTGATGCTTCCTTTGTAAAACTTAAACTAAGCAATCCATTATACTTGCCCTAGTTATAGAAGGCAGATTTTTTTTTTTTTTTAAATCCTTGAAAACCCTGTTGGAAGTCTCAGCCTCATTCACTCTGTGTAGAGTCAAGCTTACAACATGGCAATACTTTTTAATAAGAACAAAAGCAAACTTAACATATAATGTTTATTCTATTGCCTACTTTTTATGTGTTTGGAGAAATTGCTCACAATTTCTCATGAATCTTCAAAACAATTTTATCGTGTGAGTACTATTATTAGTTCTGTATTACAGATGGAGGAACAGAGATATTATGTTTTTCAATATCATACAAATTTTAAATGATAATTGGTGATTTTAGTTGAAGCAGTCTAGTTTCAGCATCCAGGATTTAAGTACTCTGCAAATATGTTCACATCCCCACACTTGCAGATTAATATTATTTCACCATTTGTAAGATTCCTAGAACAGTCATGCATCTTTAAATATAAAGTAGACTTTCCTTATAAAATAATTCATCTTACACTTTGTGAGAGAAGTATGTTATCCAGATTGTACATTATAGTGTTTCTCAGTCTCAAGAAATTTTAACAGTGGCACAGATAAATCTGTGCAACAGGACTGTATCCATGACCCTTGGTTCTTGAGTGGAGTTTTTAATTTTGTTGTAGCAAAGGATAAGACATTTCCTTCTTTATCGACAGAACCAAAAAAAATAAAGATTCTGAAACACTTCAAATAGATTTTATGATTTAGAAGATTCTAGAAGTCATAATCAGATTTAAATGAGCCTTCTTAAGTCTTTTGTAGACAGTTACAATTTCACTGGTGGCTCAGTGGGTAAAGAATCTACCTGAAATACAGGAGACCTTGGTTTGATCCCTGGGTTGGGAAGATCCTCTGGAGGAGGGCATTGAAACCAACTCCAGTATTCTTGCCTGGAGAATTCCATGGACAAAGGAGCCTGACCAGCTACAGTGCATAGGATCACAAAGTGTTGGATACAACTGAAGTGACTGAGCATGCACACACATAAATCATAGATTAAATGAGTGGCATGGAGTAAAAGCTAGAATGAGAGGGTGCTCCTAGAATATAGATATTCTGATGGATAAGATCCTGCTCAAATGATGATCTTGATTAGGAGACAGGGACTCATTAAGTTGCCCAACAAACTATATTCCTTCACAGCAAAATTGAAGATCAACCTTATTTTATGTCTTTGTGATTATTTTATCAGATCATTGTATATTTTTTATTTGTATTTTTCTCTTATACCAAATAACAAAGAGCCTGATACTATTATCTCATGATATGAAATTTCTTATAAGTGGAATCTAAAATGCAACTCGAACTCATTTACAAAATAGAAACAGACATAGAAAACAAAATTATGGTTACCAAAGGGGAAATGGGTTGGGAGAGGGATAAATTAGGAGTTTGATATTAGCAGATTAAAACTACTATATATAAAATAGATAAACAATAAGGTCCTACTGTATAACACAGGGAACTATATTCAATATCCTGTAATATACCATAATGGAAAAGAATACATAAAACAGCATGTATATATATATAACTGAATCAACTGGCTGTACACCACAAACTAATACAACCTTATAAAAACTATACTTCAAACAACAACAACAAAAATATCGCAAGGACAAAAGAAAAAACAGTCACCTCTGTTCACTTAAACTGTGAACTAGGACTTATCACAGGTTTGTGGATCAGTAAGACTTAGTCTTAACCTTGAAGAGCTTAAAATCCAACAAAGAGGACATTAAGGGCTTTGATGTACCTTAATCCAGTAGGTCACCTGCTAGAGCCCAGATCTAAATCACTGCAGTAAATGGCAATGAGCAAAGGGATCAAACCAGTCAACCCTAAAGGAAATCAACCCTGAATATCACTGGAAGGACCAATGCTAAAGCTGAAGCTCCAATACTGTGGCCACAAGATGTGAAGAACTGACTCATTGGAAAAGACCATGATGCTAGGAAAGATTGAGGCAGGAGAAGGGTGTGGCAGATGATGAGATGGTTGGATGGCATCGCCAACTCAATTGACATGATTTTGCGTAAACTCTGGGAGACAGTGAAGGACAGGGAAGCCTAGTGTGCTGCAGTCAGTGTGATCGCAGCATTGGACACGACTGAACAACTGAACAACAACAAATTTATAAAGGAGACTGACATGGATAAAACATGAAAATTGAATCAAGTGGTGTTATTGAGGAAAATTTAAGCCAGGAAGTGTTTGCAGAAGGTTAGACCTAGAAAGAGGAAGTGTGAAATAGTGCTTAAAAGCCCAGGCTTTCCTTGTTTCAAATTCTAATTTACTTTCTTGCTATGTGATTTGTTGCAATTTGTTTAAATATTCTGAGCTTCATTTTCCTTACTAATAAAATGCAGAAGTGATGATTTGTTGAGAAAACATGTGTGAATTACTTAACAATATGCTCAATAGTTGATCATTAATATAATTTTATTATTATTCCTGCTGCTTGATGTGGCGAGAAAGAGGGACATTTATGAGAGAGCTTATTGATAAAAAATCAAAAATAATACTTGCTAGCATATGGAGAGAGGGGCAATAAAGAGATACCAAGGTCACTCTAAAATATTGATTCTGAGTAAAGGGAGAAAAACCTCATTAATAGAAATAAGAATCACAGTGATTCCTGCTCCCTAAAGCATCTCCTGAGAATAGAACTGACAACAACAAAATGCAAGGAAGCTTATTTGGATTCAGCTTTCATGATCTCCCTTTCAGGTCCACCTAGGCAACACTGGCCTCATACAATTTTGGAGCAAGAGTGACATCAGGGCAACAAATTTATGCTCATAAGTGACTGTTCTGAAGCCAAAGTCATGACAACCAAGGAAGTCAAGAAAAAACATAAGTGTTTATTTATTTTTTCAAAATAAGTTTAATTTATAGTATTTCTTTTTCTTTTTTGTCCATTTTTAACCAGTGATATTTCCAGATTTTTCAATTCCAACCTCAAAATATTCCTCCTGCAGTGTTATTTTGATTTATATATCCTAAAACATTAAGGGTTAGAGGCTCCTGACTATTACTTATTATGAATAGATAGCAATTTAGATAATGCTTAAAAAAGTAAAAGCATAACCATGGCAACATTGTTTATGTCTTGAGAAAAAACGAAATCAGTGTTTCAGTAATTTTATGACTGAATAAAAATCAAAAGATCCTTAGCTATTGAGTAGTTTCAACTTCCCTTAGCTAAAGGAAGGGAAGAAATGTTAGTCAACAAAATTTTATTCTTTCCATAAATCTGGTGAACACACATGAAGGTTTCCTGACAAAACTTAAGCTTTCTTCCCTATGATTATATGAGGTTGATTATACAAGCTATTACTACAAATTAAAAGATTAATTAAACTATAGTTACTCTCATTATACCAAGCAAAAATATGTTTTATAGTAATACATATGCAAATAATTTTATAAATATTTTGAAAAAATCTTATCAATAAAGTAGCACAGAGAGAACAGAAATTCTTTCCTTAGTACATATCCATTTTGTGCCTGTCCAAGTAGTACTCAGGTCCTGGCAGACTAACCTTCCACTCTGGGAACCAGGGGTGGTGATTAGTTCACATTGTGACAGTATTTGAGTAGCAGATCTTCCTAGACAACTGCATTGAACACTGGAAATGTCTGCTGGGGGTCTTCCCTGAGTATCCCATGTGAAAGTCAAATCTTATACCTGTTATTTTTAATCCTGTGCTGTTTAGAAATCCAAGTCTTTATGTCTGTTCCCTTTCATCCCTTAAGCCAGTACTGTGAAGATGCTTGTCTCACACACAGCTGAATGTCTGTGTGAAAGTGAAAAGTGAAGTCGCTCAGTCATGTCCGACTCTTTGCGACCCCGTGGACTGTAGCCCACCAGGCTCTTCCATCCATGAGATTCTCCCGGCAAGAATACTGGAGTGGGTTGCCATTTCCTTCTCCAGCGAATCTTCCCAACCCAGGGATCGAGTCCAGATCTCCCGCATTGCAGGCAGACTCTTTAAATTCTGAGCGATCAGAGGGCCACCAGAATGTCTATGTGCTGTGTACTTACCTATGTATTCAAGTTCTTTCCTATGGACAGGTTCTTTATTTATAATATGTGCTTTGTTTTTTGTTTGTTTGATGGTTTGCCTTTTTTTTTTTTTTATTGGGTTCTTGAATCAGACCTTGATTGTCCCATCAATCTTTAACATTCCCAAACCTGAATCTTGCCCCTAGATTGCATGCCTTTTGGATTTTTCCCTAGGTTCTTTCCCTAGGTTCAGGTTGTTTAGACATGACATTTTTAAAGTGTATAAGAGCTACTCAGGCCCTTTATCACAATTCATATTAGCTCTCCCTTCAGCTAAATTTGGTTCCTTTACACTTTCTGGATGATATTCTGAGAGCCCAAGCAAAAGAGTATTGTCAGAATTTAACACCAGAAAATAGTTAGACAAAGGTGGCTCAACACTGCTTCTTATAAATGAAATAGTATTTTTTTTTTTAATTTTCCAGTGTTAGATTTTCTGGAAACAAAGTCACATTAAGCAGCAAATCACTGTTGATCCAAAGGAAACCAAAGATTACATATAAGGCTTTCTAGAAGCAACAATATTCGAAAATTAATATTGGATCTTAAATATGGATACTGTGAAGATTCTGACAGGACTAGGGCCTTTCTGTTTGAGAGATATGGACTAATAGTATATATTGATTCCTTAAGAACCCATAAAATTGAGGGTCCAGATATTTTGGTAACTATATATTAAACACAGAGAACAGAATTTCTGTGCAAATAGGGTGTGAATGTGTATGTGTGTGCATAAATATCTTATGGAGGGAGTAAGCAAACATGCCCTAACAAGGATGAATACAATTTCACTAGGGATAAAATCTGTTAAACTTTAGAACTGTGCTTTTATTATTAATGAAACTATGAGCCATGCTGTGTAGGGTCACCTAAGACGGAAGGGTCATAGTGAAGAGTTCTGATGAAACATGGTCCACTGGAGAGGGAATGGCAAACAAATTCAGCATTCTTGCCTTGAGAATCCCATGAACAATATCAAAAAGCAAAAACATATGACACTGAAAGATGAACTCCTCAAGTTGATAGGTGCCCAATATACTTGGCTTTTGGAAAAAAGCCAAGAAATAGCTCAAGAAAAAATTAAGAGGCTATTCCAAAGTGGAAACGATGCCCAATTGTGTATGTGTCTAGCAGTGAAAGTAAAGTCCTATGCTGTGAAGAACAATATTGCATAGGAACCTGTAATATTAGGTCCGTGAATCAAGGAAAATTGGAAATGACCAAACAGGAGAGGGCAAGAGTGAACATCAACATTTTAAGAATCCATGAACTAAAATGGACCGGAATGGATTATTTTAATTCAGATGACAAATACATCTACTACTGTGAGCAAGAATCCTTTAGAAGAAATGGAGTAGCCCTCATAGTCAACAAAAGAATCCAAAATGCAATACTTGGGCACAATCTCAAAAATAACAGAATATCTGTTCATTTCTGAGGCAAACCATTCAGTATCTCAGTAATCCAAGTCTATGCCCCAACCACTAATGTTGAATGGCTCTATGAATACCTACAAAACCTTTTAGAATTAACACCAAAAAAAAAAAAAAAAAGATGTCCTTTTCATCATAGGGGACTGGAAGGCAAAAATAGGAAGTCAAGAGACACCTGGAATAACAGGCTAATTTGGCCTTGGAGTACAAAACAAAACAGGTCAAAGGCTAACAGAGTTTTGCCAAGAGAATGCACTGGTGATAGCAAACACTGTCTTCCAACAACAGAAGAGATGACTGCACAGGGATATAACCAGATAGTCAATAAAAAATCAGATTGATTATATTCTCTGCATCTGAAGATGGAGATGCTCCAGACAGTCAACAGAAACAAGACCAGGAACTGACTGGCTCAGATCATGAAATGCTTATTCCAAAATTCAGACTTAAATTATAGAAAGTAGGGAAAACCATTAGGTTATTTGGGTATGATCTAAATCAAATCCCTTACAATTATACACTGAAAGTGACAAACAGATTCAAGGGTTTACATCTGATAGACAGAGTGCGCAGATTCGGAACATGGTACAGGAGGTGGTGATCAAAGCCGTCCCCAGAAAAAGAAATGCACAAAGGCAAAATCATTGTCTGAGGAGGCCTTACAAATAGATGTGAATAGAAGAGAAGTGAGAGGCAAAGGAGACAGGCAAAGATATACCCATCTGAACACAGAGTTCCAAAGAATTCCAAGATGAGATAAGAAAGCCTTTCTAAGTGAACGATGCAAAGAAATAGAGGGAAAGAATAGAAAGGGAATGACTAGAGATATCTTCAAGAAAATTAGAGATACCAAAGATCCATATAGTCAAAGCTATGGTTTTTCCAGTAGGCATATGTGGATGTGAGAGTTGGACTGTAAAGAAGGCTGAGCTCTGAAGAACTGATGCTTTTGAACTGTGGTGTTGGAGAAGACTCTTGAGAGTCTCTTGGACTGCAAGAAGATCAAACCAGTCAATCCTAAAGGAAATCAATCCTGTCTATTCATTGGAAGGACTAATGCTGAGGTTGAAGCTTCAATATTTTGGCCACTGATGCAAAGAACTGACTCATTAGAAAAAAATGTGATACTGGGAAAGATAGAGGTAGTAGAAAAAGGGGACAAAAGAGGACAAGATGGTTGGATGATATCACCGACTCAGTGGACATGAGTTTGAGCAAGCTCTGGGGAGCTGGTGAAGGAGAGGGTAGCCTGTCCTGCTGCAGTTCATTGATTGGCAAAGAGTCGGCCACGGCTGAGCGACTGAAAAATGGCCAGATAGCTTTATTTCTGAGCATTTTTGCTAATTGTTATAATCTCAATAAACAATTACAGAAATTTTAACATAGCATTATCTTAACTAATGTGAAACTTTCATCATGGTTAAAATGCATTTACTTATAAAGAACTTTGTACATTTAATTTCAGGTTATTTTATAAACATAGGATTAACTTAGAGGAGAAGGGAGAAGAGAGTATAGGGCACTTGGTATCTTATATTTTTGAAGAAAGAGAAGTAAAGAAAATAGAGCATTATATGTGATTTTGAATGAGACTCAATCCCTCCTACATCATTATCTGTCAAAAAAAAAAAAAAAAAAACACTGTATTTTGGAAAACAAAATTACCAAATATCTATTTTTGTTTCTTTTCCAATCATCATTTTCTTCTTCCCGTGTCCCAATGCCAAGATTCCAGGGTTGCCTTAATTTTTGTAACAGGCTCTCTGTTGTTTGAGTCAATTCATTTTATTGTTGAATTGCTCTAGTTTTAGAATATCTTTTATTAAATTAAGCTAAAATTTTGCAGTCTGTGTCTGATTATTTCCTCTGAGGCAATTCACAACAAGTCAAATTATTATACTTGAGAGTTTTTGAAATAATTGTGGAACTGTCATGTTATCTTCTAGATACTTACTATTAGTATTTTTCTGGGTTTATGACACTGAAATCTAGGTTGACAGATACTTCATCAGTATTTTTTAAATCAGTTTATTATTTTGACATCATGTGGATATGACCTTATTGGGTTTTGACAATAAGTATTTTTCTTGAGTATTTTTCTTTCTTCAGAATTCCTGCCTAAAAGAAACATCACAATTTTAAAAAGAATTAAAACTTGAGTAGAGCCTTACATGCCATGGAATCATCAAGGGAAATGTTTGATTAAGTTTTTCAAAGATTTTGAAGATTATTGAATTGGAAAAAATAACATATGGTCAGAAAGTCCAAAGGGATAACTTTGTTTTTTGGCAACTGGAAAGCAGCATTCAAGGCTAAAATTAAAAACTCTTTAATGTGGATTCTGCTTTCTAAAGATAGCTTCATCAACCATATTTTGTGGGAAAATTTTTCTTAGAAATAAGATGGTTTTGTTTTGACTTAGGTTGAGGTTTTGTAAATCTTATGATTTTTCATGCTGTTTTTCATAGACCTGATTAAGTTTCATTCCTGCTTATTCTATGTATTTTATATTATGGGTTTTGGCATAGTTATTGAAGAAGTAGAAACTACAGCAATCACTACACCAATAGAAGAATAGTTTCATAGATTAAGCAATGGATATGTAAATGCTAACAAATCTAGCAATTTTCTATCAGAGCAAACAAATTTAGTCTATTCATTCTTTTAAGTAGAGCTTGGCTCTGTGCTGTCATTGTTTATGGGTCATGTTTGTCTATTTGTTTGCTTTCTAGGTGGATTATTCAAATGGTAAGCAAACAAACCAACAAAATCAATTTATATAATCTCTGATCAAGTTTGGACCACTAGTCAAATAAAAGTGTGTTGTGTTAGCAGAGAGAAAACAAGTTTATAATTTTGTACCAGTGTGCATTTGATATTAAAAATCATTATTTAAAAACAAATGAATCCACTCCAGCCTTAGCTTGACCACACATAAGATTTCTTTCCCAGGATTCTTTTTCCACAAACCTTCCACAATCTGTCTTTTTTTTTTTTTTAATATCTATTCATATTTTTCCTTATGTTTTTTATTCTTTCTCATCCTGGTATAAGTAGTCCTGTTACTTTCCTCACCCACGTTTCATATACAGTTGTTTCCTTTAACCCTTGCTATTTCAAACAAGTTTTAATTATGCTTATCAATTAGAATTCTTAACCCTTATAATCCTTTATTCCTAGTGAAAAGTATAAAGTAAGCAAGTGTGGACTGCCTGTTAAAGTAGCATTATGTAAATTGGCAGATTTATAAATGCACTTCATAATTTCTAGAATCATATTCATTTTAGCAGCAAATTTTCCACAATGGCCCAAAACACATTTGTTAATAGATTCAAATATGTTTGGTCTTCTGCAAAAGGAAACCAAAAGTGGACAAAACTGTGTTCAATAATTGATGTTTCAGTATTTTGTCTTATTTGAAAATAATCTAGGTACTGAGTGCATATCCATCATTTAACTTAATTCAGTATAACTTTGAAGTTTCAAGTACTCAAAATGGTTTGGGAAATTATTTTTAAATTGACATACTATGAAACATAATTATGGTTGAAAAGTTCATTCATAAACTTTTATATTATATCTTTTAAATTCATTTTTTCTTAATAATTAAGTTTGGATTAGTCATGAAAATTTTACAAGACTTTAAACAGTTTATTATCATCTTTAATTATTTTTCTTATTGATAGATTGTGTAACACAGACAACATGAGCTGTTTTGACCTTTAGTAAGTCCAGATAGAAGAAAAGTATTATATTTAAATACGGTTCTTTGGAAGGAATAATGCTAAAGCTGAAACTCCAGTACTTTGGCCACCTCATGGAAAGAGTTGACTCATTGGAAAAGACTTTGATGCTGGGAGGGATTGGGGGCAGGTGGAGAAAGGGACGACAGAGGATGAGATGGCTGGATGGCATCACTAACTCGATGGATGTGAATCTGAGCGAACTCTGGGAGTTGGTGATGGACAGGGAGGCCTGGCATGCTGCGATTTATGAGGTCGCAAAGAGTCGGACACAACTGAGCGACTGAACTGAACTGAACTCTATGCCAGAGACAACAGAGGATGAGATGGCTGGAAGGCATCACTGACTCCATGGATGTGAGTTTGAACAAGCTCCAGGAGTTGGTGATGGACAGGGAAGCCTGGCGTGCTGTAGTCAGTGGAGTCGCAAAGAGTCAGACATGACTGAGCAACTGAACTGAACTGAATTCTATCCCAGGTAAAAGTGATGTTTAAATCAAGAATATGAAGAATGTTTTTTTCCCTTTTCTGTCAAACTAACTTTGAAAGTATCATCTTCATTTTGTTATAAATGCCTAAAGACACATGTGAAGTTAAGATTTCTCTTCAACAAATGACAAACAAGATTATATTGATTGACAGCATAGAACAACATATTTTCAGTGTCTAAAACAAGTAAAAAATAAGGTCTAAAATTTACAGTAGTTCCTAAAATTAATAACAAGTTCATTTCAGTTCAGTCGCTCAGTCATGTCTGGTTCTCTGCGACCCCATAAACCACAACACAACAGGCCTCCCTGTCCATCACCAACTCCTGGAGTCCACTCAAACCCATGTCCATCGAGTGGGTGATGCCATCCAACCATCTCATCCTATGTCATCCCCTTCTCCTGCCCTAAATCTTTCCCAGCATCAGGGTCTTTTCAAATGAGTCAGCTTTTCACATCAGGTGGCCAAAATATTGGAGTTTCAGCTTCAACATCAGTCCTTCCAATGAACACTCAGGACTGATCTCCTTTAGGACGGACTGCTTGGATCTCCTTGCAGTCCAAGGGACTCTCAAGAGTCTTCTCCAACACCACAGTTCAAAAGCATCATTTCTTCAGTGCTCAGCTTTCTTCACAGTCCAACTCTCATATCCATATATGACCACTGGAAAAACCATAGCCTCAACTAGACGGACCTTTGTTGGCAAAGTAATGTCTCTGCTTTTTAACATGCTGTCTAGACTGGTCATAACTTTCCTTCCAAGGAGTAAGTGTCTTTTAATTTCATGGCTGCAATCACCATCTGCAGCAATATTGGAGCACATAAAAAATAAAGTCAGCCACTGTTTCCACTGTTTCCCCATCTATCTGCCATGAAGTGATGGGACCAGATGCCATCATCTTCGTTTTCTGAATGTTGAGTGTTAAGCCAACTTTTTCACTCTCCTCTTTCACTTTCATCAAGAGGCTCTTTAGTTCTTCTTCACTTTCTGCCATAAGGGTGGTGTCATCTGCATATCTGAGGTGATTGATATTTCTCCCGGCAAACTTGATTCCAGCTTGTGCTTCTTCCAGCCCAGCGTTTCTCGTGATGTACTCTACATATAAGTTAAATAAGCAGGGTGACAACATACAGCCTTGACGTACTCCTTTTCCTATTTGGAACCAGTCTGTTGTTCCATGAACAAGACCCCACGTCCAAGGTAAGAGAAACCCAAGTAAGATGGTAAGCACTGAGAGAGGGGATCAGAGGGCAAACAGACTGATACTACAATCACAGACAACTAGCGAATCTGATCGCATGGACCACAGCCTTGTCTAACTCAATGAAACTAAGCCATGCCATGTGGGGCCACCCAAGACGGGTTGTGGTGGAGAGCTCTGACAGAATGTGGTCCAATGGAAAAGGGAATGGCAAACCACTTCAGTATTCTTGCCTTGAGAAGCCTGTGAACAGTATGAAAAGGCAAAATGATAGGACACTGAAAGATGAACTCTCCAGGTTGATAGGTGCCCAATATGCTACTGGAGATCAGTGGAGAAATAACTCCAGAAAGAATGAAGGGATGGAGCCAAAGCAAAAACAACAGCCAGTTGTGAATGGGACTGGTGATGAAAGCAGGGTTTGATGCTGTAAAGAGCAATATTGCATAGGAACCTGGAATGTTAGGTCCATAAATCAAGGCAAATTGGAAGTGGTCAAACAGGAGATGACAAGAGTGAACATTGACATTCTAGCAATCAGTGAACTAAGATGGACTGGAATTTGTGTATTTAACTTAGATGACCATTATATCTACTACTATAGACAGGAATACCTTAGAAGAAATGGAGTAGCCATCATAGTCAACAAAAGAGTCTGAAATGCAGTGCTTGGATGAAATCTCAAAAACGACAAAATGATCTCTGTTCATTTCTAAGGCAAACCATTCAATGTCATGGTAATCCAAGTCTATGCTGTAACCAGTAATGCTGAAAATTAATAACAAAGAAAACACAAAATTTAACATAAAAAGAATGAAAGAGATTAAATAGGAAATTTATAGAAAGGAATATAAGTAGTCCTCATAATGTTAGTCACTTTGATTAAAAAGTAGACTGCTAAAGGGCAGTTCAGTTGTTATTATATCTTGATTGTCATAAATAGTGCTGCTATGAATATTGGAAAGATACATGTAAAGGAATATCACTCAGACTTAAAACAATGAAATACTGCCATTTACAGCAACAGGGATGGAACTAGAGAATATTATATACTTAGTGAAGTGAGTCATAGAAAGTCAACTACTATATGATATTAATTATATGTGGAATCTAAAAATAATACAAATGAACTTGTGTATAAAGCAGAAACAAACTCAAAGACATAGAAGAAAAACTTATGGTTGCCAAAGGGATAATTTGTCCCCTCTTGGTTTGTTCCAGATTAGAGTATGAGATTAACAGATACAAATTGTTATACTTAAAATAGGTAAGAAACAATGATTTATTGTAAACCATGAGAAATTATATCCAATATTTTGTAATAACCTATAATGGAGTATAATCTGAAAAAATAACTGAATCACTTTGCTCTACACCTGAAACTAACACAATACTGTAAATCTGCTGTTGCTACTGCTAAGTCACGTCAGTCGTGTCCAAGTCTGTGTGACTCCATAGACAGCAGCCCACCAGGCTCCACCATGCCTGGGATTCTCCAGGCAAGAACACTGGAGTGGGTTGCCATTTCCTTCTCCAATACTGTAAATCACTATACTTCAAATAGAAAGGGAAAAAAAAAAAATAGTAGTCTGCTAAAAAAGTGTGTATATGTGTGTGTGTACAAGGAAGACTTGAAACTGTTTCTGTTCATGGATGACATGTTTTTTTTAAATAGAAATCCAAAATAACTGACAAAAAGAATCCTCATGGAACTAATAAGGAAGGTTGCAAGATACAAAGTTAATGTACAAAAATCAGTTGGTTTTTTTATTCTATACCAACCATGAACAAATGGAATTTGAAATTAAAAACATAATTTGAAATTAAAAACTGTTTATATTAGCACTTCCCTGTGAAATGAAATATTTATGTGTAAATATATCAAGTTCAGTTCAGTCACTCAGTCATGTCCAACTCTTTGCGACCCCTTGAATCGCAGCACGTCAGGCCTCCCTGTCCATCACCATCTCCCGGAGTTCACTCAGATTCAAGTCCATCGAGTCGGTGATGCCATCCAGCCATCTCATTCTCTGTCATCCCCTTCTTCTCTTGCCCCCAATCCCTCCCAGCATCAAAGTCTTTTCCAATGAGTCAACTCTTCGCATGAGGTGTCTGAGGTACTGGAGCTTCAGCTTTAACATCACTCCTTCCAAAGAAATCCCAGGGTTGATCTCCTTCAGAATGGACTGGTTGGATCTCCTTGCAGTCCAAGGGACTCTCAAGAGTCTTCTCCAACACCACAGTTCAAAAGCATCAATTCTTTGGTGCTCAACCCTCTTCACAGTCCAACTCTCACATCCATACATGACCACTGGAAAAACCATAGCCTTGACTAGACGGACCTTAGTCGGCAAAGTAATGTCTCTGCTTTTCAATATGCTATCTAGGTTGGTCATAACTTTTCTTCCAAGGAGTAAGTGTCTTTTAATTTCATGGCTGCAGTCACCATCTTCAATGATCTTGGAGCCCCCAAAAATAAAGTCTGACACTGTTTCCACTGTTTCTCCATCTATTTCCCATGAAGTGATGGGACCAGATGCCATGATCTTCGTTTTCTGAATGTTGAGCTTTAAGCCAACTTTTTCACTCTCCTCTTTCACTTTCATCAAGACGCTTTTTAGTTCCTCTTTACTTTCTGCCATAAGGATGGTGTGATTTCTATATCTGAGGTTATTGATATTTCTCCCGGCAAACTTGATTCCAGCTTGTGTTTCTTCTAGTCCAGCGTTTCTCATGATGTACTCTGCATATAAGTTAAATAAGCAGGGTGACAATATACAGCCTTGACGTACTCCTTTTCCTATTTGGAACCAGGACATGTCAAATCTATGTGCAGAAAACTACAAAATTCTGATGCAAAAAAGAAATACATGGGGGATGGGATAGTTGACTCTTTGCAACCCCATAGACTATACAATCCATGGAGTTCTCCATTCCAGAATACTGGAGTGAGTATCACTTCCCTTCTCCAGGGGAAGCCCAAGGATGGAATGCTGGTTTCTGGCATTGCGGGCAGATTCTTTACAAGCCGAGCCACCAAAGAAGCCCTTATTCATGTCAAATGTCAAAGCCCTTGCCAAAAAGTCAGTTCTTTTCAACTTGATCTTTTAATTCAATGAAATCCCAATCAAAATCTCAGCGAGTTATTTTGTGTCAAGATACTGACAAACTGATTCTAAAAATTTTATATAGAGAAGCAAAAGACTTTGAATGGCCAATACAATATTGAATGACAAAAACAGAGTTGGAAGATTGATGCTACCATACTTCAAGACTTACTATAAAGCTGCAGTAATCAGGACTATGTGGTATTTTCAAATAATAGACAAATAGAGTGATAGAATAGAATAGAAATTCCATAAACACACTCTCATAAATATAGTCTCTCATTCACACCTAGTAGGAATGCAGAATGGTATACAGCTATAGCCACTTTGCAAGACAGTTTGTCTTTTTTTTTTAATGTTTTAAACAAAATCACACACACTTCCACCATATGATCTAGTAATTATTTTCCTTGGTATTTATTCAAAGGAGTTTGAAAAATTTTGTCCACACATAAATCTGCACATGGATGTTTGTAGCAGATATATTCATAATTGCCAAAAGTTGGAAATAGCTAAAGTGTCCTTCAGTAAATGAAGAGATGAAATGTGGTACATCCAGACAATGGAATATTATTCAGCACTAAAATGAATGTAATATGAAACCATGAAAAGACATGAGAAAATTTAAATTAATAATAATAAGTGAATGAAAGTCACTCAGTCACATCCGTTTCTTTGCAACCCCATGGACTATACAATCAATGGAATTCTCCAGGCCAGAATTCTGGAGTGGGTAGCCTTTCCTTTCTCCAGGTGATCCTCTCAACCCAGGAATCAAACCCAGGTCTCCTGCATTGCAGGCAGATTCTTTGCCAGCTGAGCCACAGGGGAAGCCCAAGAATACTGGAATGGGTAGCCTATCTCTTCTCCAGCAGATCTCCCTGACCCATGAGTTGAACCGGAGCCTTCTGCATTGCAGGCAGATTATTTACCAACTGAACTATCAGGGAAGTCCATAATAAGTGAGCATATATTTTTAATTCAATAATGTGAGTGAATTCCAAAAAGCTACATACTGTACAATTCCAACTATTTGACATTCTGGAAAAGGCTAAAATATGGAGATAGAGAAAAAAATCAGTGGTTCCCCAAGGATAGGGAAGGGGCTGGGGAGAGATGAATAAGCAGAAGATAGAGAATTTTTAGGACAATGAAAATACCCTACTTGATATCATAATGATGGATATATATCATTATTCATTTGTCCAAATCCATAAATATTACAAAACCAAAAGTGAACCATAATGAAATCTGTGAACTTTGGATGATAATGATGGTGTCAGTTTAAGTTCATCAGTTGTAACAAACATACCACTCTGGTAAGGGATGTTGATAAAGGGAGAGGCTATGCATGAGTGGGAGCAGAGAATATATTAAAAAACCCTTTACTTTTACCTCAATTTTATTGTAAATTGAAAACAGTTCTAAAATATAGTCTTTAAAAATTTAGTTCTGGGCATGAGTAATATAAAATAGTCAACTTATTGTTGGATAAATGTGAGTTAAAATGATCATGAGCTCCTACTATATACCCATTGTGTGTGTGTGTGTGTGTGTGTGTGAGCACACTCAGTTGCTTGGTTGTGTCTGACTCTCTGAGATCCTATGGGCTGTAGGCTGCCAGGCTCCTCTGTCCACGGGATTTTTTCCAGGCAAGAATACTGGAGTGGGTTGCCATTTCCTTCTCCAAGGAATCTTTCCAAACCAGGAATCAAACCCGTGTCTCTTGCATCTCCTGCATTTGCAAGCAGATTCTTTAACACTGAGCCATCTGGGAAGCCTACTCTCTACCAAGTAGAGACAAACATTAGAAAGTTCAGTCTACCCAACTGTTGGGAAGAATCTGGAGCAACAGGAATACTTGTGTGCTGCTGATAGTAGTAATATCTGGTGATATTAAGTCATATGATGAGTATACATACCTCATGACAGAGCAGTTTCAGCCTTATGTGAGTTCCTAGGAAATACTTTCACATAATTTGTGAGGGAAATATGTAGAAAGGGTTGTGGCACCTAATATAGCAAGGAATCTGAGGCAATCTAGATGTCTGTTGCAGGTGGAATAGAAACTAGGATTCAGGAGTACATGGAATGGAATCTTGTGGAAGAGTACAAAGAAGTGAGCCATAGGTCAGCAGTGATACATTTTTTAAAATTATTTAGCAATTAAAAAGATATTAATAGCACAGTATTGTGCCTTTAAATTAAGAAAAAAATAGTTAATTCCATATATTTTACAAATATCTAGTCAAACAACTTGGTTGTTATACAGGTATGTGTCAAGAATGATGAATGAGGGTGGGGATCTGAGCATAAGTCCAAAACCAAACTAGAGAGAGATAGAGATAGATACAGACAGAGATAAAGATATAGAGATGGGGATAATAGATAAAGACTGAACTAGCATCAGGTACCTATGAGCATAGTATACCATATATTGTAAATTATAATTAAATCAATTATCAGTACACAAATGGGAAAACAAATAAAAACCCTCTTAGGAGTGAAGAAACCTACTTTCCTATGACTCCTCTTTTCTTTTTTTATTTTATTTTTTACTGATTAGACATTAGAGAGAACTATTTTAAATGGAGTTATCTAAATTATAAAACAGCAGCATTGAATAACACTGGTCCTTCATCCAAAGTCCCTCCCATGTATCTACTGGGGGCACACACACACACTTTTCCCCATTTATTGCTATCTGGTGTTCCTCCTCTAACTTTGTAGAAGAGGGCAGAAGTTATCACTGGTAATATAGCAAAACTGCTCAGAAAAATTTTAGTAAAATAAGACATTTTTGTTGTTTAAGTTGCTAAGTCACATCTGACTCTGTGACCCCATGGACTCTAGCCTGCCAGGCTCCTTCTTTCCATGGGATTTCCCAGGGAAGAATGCTGGAGTGGGTTGTCATTTCCTTCTCCAGGGGATCTTCCAGACCCAGAGATGGAAACCAGGTCTCTTGCATTGGCAGGCAGATTCTTTTACCATTGAGCCACCAGGGGTGCCCAAAATAAGATATTCAATTCAGTTTAGTTCAGTCGCTCAGTCGTGTCCGACTCTGCGACCCCATGGATTGCAGCACGCCAGGCCACCCTGTCTATCACCAACTCCTGGAGTTCACTCAGACTCACGTCCATCGAGTCCATGATGCCATTCAGCCATCTCATCCTCGGTCGTCCCCTTCTCCTCCTGCCCCAAATCCCTCCCAGCATCAGAGTCTTTTCCAATGAGTCAACTCTTCGCATGAGGTGGCCAAAGTACTGGAGTTTCAGCTTTAGCATCATTCCTTCCAAAGAAATCCCAGGGTTGATCTCCTTCAGAATGGACTGGGTGGATCTCCTTGCAGTCCAAGGGACTCTCAAGAGTCTTCTCCAGTACCACAGTTCAAAAGCATCAATTCTTCGGCGCTCGGCCTTCTTTACAGTCCAACTCTCACATCCATACATGACCACTGGAATAACCATAGCCTTGACTAGATGGACCTTAGTCGGCAAAGTAATGTCTCTGCTTTTCAATATGCTATCTAGGTTGGTCATAACTTTTCTTCCAAGGAGTAAGTGTCTTTTAATTTCATGGCTGCAGTCATCATCTGCAGTGATTTTGGAGCACCCCCCCAAAAAAAAGTCTGAGAGTGTTTCCACTGTTTCTCCATCTATTTCCCATGAAGTGATGGGACCAGATGCCATGATCTTCGTTTTCTGAATGTTGAGCTTTAAGCCAACTTTTTCACTCTCCTCTTTCACTTTCATCAAGAGGCTTTTTAATTCCTCTTCATTTTCTGCCATAAGGGTGGTGTCATCTGCATATCTGAGGTTCTTGATATTTCTCCCAGCAATCTTGATTCCAGCTTGTGTTTCTTCTAGTCTAGCGTTTCTCATGATGTACTCTGCATATAAGTTAAATAAGCAAGGTGACAATATACAGCCTTGATGCACTCCTTTTCCTATTTGGAACCAGGCTGTTGTTCCATGTCGAGTTCTAACTGTTGCTTCCTGACCTGCATACAGATTTCTCAAGAGGCAGGTCAGGTGGTCTGGTATTCCCATCTCTCTCAGAATTTTCCACAGTTTATTGTGATCCACACAGTCAAAGGCTTTGGCAAATAAGACATTAAACATATCTAAAAAAAGAAGTGTCCAATATTATCTGAAAGACAAGAGTTGATTGGTTGGTTGGTTGTTCATTTTTGACAATGAATACCAGGCTCTGTGGAAGTTTTCCACTTGCCAGCAGTGCAAAGGGATAGAGTTTCAAGAGGGCAGGTTACTGAAAAAGTTCTGAAAGTGAAGGAATTCCATCCTATTATCTGAAGTCAAAGGCACATTGGCCAAAAAGAAATCCATGGGAACGAAATGCATTTTTGATCACTGTTACAGTAGGCTGTAAACATAGTTGTTTTATTTTTTTATAGTAATCTATGCCAGAATTCCTTCATAGATGTTGTAAGAATTAAAATTTGTGCTAACTTGGATATGCCTATCTGCAGAGTCGTTCTTGAGGTATGAGATGAGAAGGGGAAGTTAAAATAATTGGTGAACAGTTATAAGGTTGCAATGGGCAGAGCTGAATACAAATCATTTAACTTCAAGCCTGGAGATCTTTCTAATACATTTCATCCGTGTTCCCAAAAGTGATAATATATTTTAAAACACTCTGTAAACAGTAAAATTCTTTAAAAATGGACAGAAATTCTTTGTTGATATACCAGCTATCCAAAAATGTTTCCTCAGCTCCAAATACTGCATAATGCATTCAGTTTGGTCACTTGCTGGGTGATATATCAAATTCTAGTTTATAGCTGAATGTTTTATACGAAAACACAAAACCAGTGGCAAACTGCACAAAATGTTCTGCTTAACATATAGCTTGACTTAGTTATATTTAATAAAATTCCACCATGCTTATATGACAGATATTCCCCAACAGAAAAACTTAGGGAAATAAATTTATAGATTAGCTACTGCTGATCTAACTTTTGGAAGGCAGCTTTTAGCCTTCAGGTAGGAATAGGTCTAGGAAAACTCTGAAAATACTCATCAGATGCATAACCAGTCACAATACCCTGATGCCTAGGCTGCCAAGACTACACAGTTGAATTTATATTCCATTATAATAATTCTACTAGCTGAAATATTTGACATATTTATAATACATTCCCTCCATATATTTGAATTTAATATTTAAATTTAAGTGGTCTTAAATGCTTTTTTTATTTTAAGCCAACTCAAAAATCTTTTAAAGAAAATCTAAACTAAAGCTTCAATAAACAAAAATCAAATGAACAAGCACAGTTTCCAGTGAGATAGTTTGGAATAAGAGCAGAGACTGTCCTGTCTATATTTTAGACATTATAGTTAAAAGGGCTGTAGTTCAAAGAACAGTTGCAAAAGGAAGAAGAAAGAAGGAAGAGAAGAAGGCAGATAAAAAGAAGGAAACTAAAAGCAGATGCAGTTCTAAACTACAAGCATAGCCATCATATTACTGCACATTTATTGGGTTTGAGCAGGCATTTCTGAGTTTCATACTGTGCATGACATTTAATCATTATACTAACATAGTAGTTGTTATTTTTATATCCTTTATACTAAAAATGAGGAAAATTTGGAGAATCTCTTCCATAGTCTCACACCCATCAAGGGGCAGAGTCCAGAGTGACTATACTGTTTGACCACAAAGCTCTTTTATGAAAACAAAATTGGCCTCAGAAAGAAAATATGAAGATTATTACAGCTCAGTGTAATTGAAGATGATTTCTTGGAGAAAACGAACCAAACTTAGAGGGAGAATGTGACAGCATTTTAGATAGCATGACTGACCATGTGGCATGTGGCACTTGACCAGCAGGGAAGCCATGCGTCAATGAGAAGATGGAACCTGGCACACTGTTTACTATGTAGTCCCAAGTGTAAGTCATTTTATTCAGAGATTTTGTTATGTCAGTGCAAGAAGTGAAGTGTGACTTATTTAACATTTCTTTTAAATGTTTTCTTCCTTGAATAAACTTATGCATAAAGCAAACACTGTAGCACATCTACACACACAACACATGCTTTAGTAGTAGGAAACCATAACATTGGTGAGAACAAAGCGAGTTTATGAATTCTAGCAAGAAATTAATACCTGAATGCCTGCCTAAGATTCTGAGTCTGGAGTCCAGTTGTGCTTTCTTTTTTCTTAATGGAATATAATATGGATGTTAATAATGACTAATTGAAGCTGAGCATGTATTATGTGTGAGACACTGTGTTTTCTAAATACTTTATGTGGTGTCATGCACATTTAATCCTGATATCAACTGCTTGAGGTTGGAGCTTCTATTATCCTCTCTTTAAGGATGAGAAAACTATCACTTATAGATTTGTTTAGCAAGTAATAGTAAAGAGATATAGTATAATAAAGATAGACTAGCTACAAATTAAGTCTTTCCACCCAATAAATGAAAAGAGTTTAAAGACTGTTGTGAAGAATCTGCCTTTCAATCAAGGAGATTGAATGTTGTGTGTGATATTTCTTAATGTCACATATTCTTAGCGCTTCACCTAACCTCTCCTCTTACCATCTGCTCCATACTGCAAAGCCTTAAGGGAGGGGATACAGAGTTTATAATATAACACTGAAATTATAGCATCACTAGTTTTTAGTGAGCTACACAGTGACATCATATTTGATGTACAAACACATTTCTGTGAGTAGTTGTAGAGAAGAAAGGATAACTAGCATTGGGCTCCTTTACACTCATTGATCTGAGATTCACATTTTGCAGGGAGCAGAAGGAAAATAAAATGTAAAGACATCTATAGAATCACAGAAGAGAATCCCAATAAGTATTTTGTGTAAATTTCTATACCAAAAATAAGCATTGGGAAGACAGTTTGACAAATTAAACAAAGAATCAAATCTCAAGCATTCAAAAGTGGTAGAATCAGTAGTACAGTAGCATGCCCCCAACTCCCACGTTTATTTTAAACTGAGAAAATAGTTTCTACAAAAGTTTGTTTCATATACTGATTTATGGGGAATTTTGAGTTTCTCTATGGCTGTCAGTAGAACAGACTCATGGAACATTTATGAATCACATGGGTCCTGAATTGCAAACATGTGAGCCCTAGATCCATATAATCATGTCTGCATCAGGCAGTTAACTCTACTAATGAAAAAATAAAAATAAAAGAAAGGAAGAAAGAAAGCATGTAAAAGGTCTCACTGCCTCCTGCTTTTCTATCAAGTGAGTTTGCAGTGTCTTTCAAGTCATAGGCCTGAAGTTGGTGTTGCCATCCTCAGAGACGGGAGTATCTCACACAGTCCATTTGAGAGAAGCAATCCTTTTGAGGGAGAAAAATACAGAAACATGCAGAATTCCATCTTCCTAAGTAGAGCTGGTCTTAACCAACTGATATTTCCTCACTGGTATCCCGCCTCAGAGAGCTTGGTGCCACTGACAGCTACTTATAATGTGTGGTTAGTTGTGCAGCAAAGTGTCCTCTGCCCACAAACCCTCTGTAATGCCTAACAGTTTTGCCATTAGGCATTTATTGCATACAACAGTTCTGGGTCTGAGATAGAACGCACTTGATATGATCAACAAATAGCATCATACTGCCCTAGTGAAAATTAACTGCCCTCTGGAGATAATGCAGTCATAGGGCAATGGAGGGTGAGGGGCATGGTTAGGACAATGTGCTGCTAATGAGAAAATGCATAGGACGTTGCCATACTTAAAATCCCTCAAAGTACTGCAGCAGGTTTGTGAGGAAAAAGTGATGTTTACCTCTGTTAAATGTAGGTTTAATGAAAAGTATGTACAGGCCAATTAATTAGTTAATTCAGTCTGTGTACATAGCAAGTACAGGTAAAATCCAGACTCAATAATACTTCTGTGGCAATAACCTCTGCTGAAACTATTTAGACATGTGTGCCTACTTTTTGCCTAAATGTGTGCCTTACTTTTTGGCCATGTCTCATGGCATGTAGGATTTTGGTTCCTTGTTGCTGTTGTTTAGTCGCTCAGTCACATCTGACTCTTTGCAGACCCATGGACTGTATGGCCTGCAAGACTCCTCTGTCCATGGGATTTCCCAGGCAAGAATACTGGAATGGGTTGCCATTTCCTGCCTCAGGGGATCTTTCTGACCCAGAGATCAAACTTATGCCTCCTGCAAGTCTCCTGCATTGCAAGCAGATTCTTTACCACTGAGCCACCAGGGCTTCCCTTTAAATTCATGCCCCTCTGCAGTGGAAGCACAGAGTCTCAAGTGCTGGACTGCCAGGGGAGTCCCTGCCTACACTTTAGATACCATTTCTGTTTGCTAGCAAAGGAGGTTATCAAAACGATCATTTTTTGCTCTGGCAAGTAAGCAAGTGCTGATGTAAAATAATGACTTGTTTCCTCCCTGTTAAAATATCTCTGCCAGGGCACAGGGTGAGTTTTGAGTCAGCGAGGTCCTTTGAAACAGGATGCTTATTCCTATCAGAGCCTTACCCATTCAGCATTATCCTGCAGGAAATACTAACCACAGGACAGAGCAGGCAAATGAAGAATCCACATATGAATTATTACAGAACTTTAGGGGTAATAGAGTGAGCATGGTGCCAGGGAACTTCACAGTCAGAGCAGGAAGGTTGCCCACATCACACTGTGTGAACAACACAAGTTACTGTGTGGTGGTGGTGGGGAAAGTGTCTAAAACTCCCCATTCCTATGTCCTTTTTTTGTTGAATATCCTCAAGACATTTTTTTAAAGTCTGTATCTTTTCTTTTTCATCAAATCTCACACATTAGAGAGTAGACCAAAGCCTAGGAAAAGAAAAGACAGTGTTCAGGATGAGACATCTGGGCACCTGTGTTGCTAAGGAAACCATTTCAGAGGCAGAGGAAGGAAGAAAATGTTACTTACCAGCAAATGATTGAATCATATCTACCTCTCATAAAAACGTGTTAGCTTGAACTCTTCTAACTCAAAAGTGCCTACAGTCCTGTGGATATCTTAACAGTTGTTTTGTGAATTCAGTTTTCTCTAACAAAACACAATTGATTTTAGTCTTCTTAATGTACTCATATTGGTAATGGATTCTTACAGGAGCCCCTTTCATTTTCTTTACTGTGTGTTTATGCATGCTTAGTCAATTCAGTCGTGTCCAACTCTTTGCAACCCCATGGACTATAACCCACCAGGCTCCTCTGTCAATGGAGTTTTCCAGGCAAGAAAACTGAAATGGATTGCCATTTCCTTCTCCAGGGGATCTTCCCAACCCAGGGATCGAAGCTGTGTCTCTTATGTCTCCTGCATTGGCCAGTGGGTTCTTTATCACTAACACCACCTGTGTTACTATATTATAGCACCATCTGTATATACAATACATTCTATATAGTGTTCATATATATATGTATATATATAATATAGTATATATATGCTATATATATTATATACTATATTACTATAATATAGCACCATCTATATTACTAGATAGATATATTTATACAAAGGCATTGATATTCCATACAGATCCATATTTCCAACACCTGTTGAAACTGAAAGAAGATGCATGCTTTCAAAATAGTTTTACTATCTGCACATTCACGTCTTTAACCATGGTGATTAATCCCATATTCAGTACTTTCCCCAAAGTTCTGTAAATGCTAGTATAAGTTCCATAAACTGAAATGCATTGCTGTAAGATTAAGAGAATATCATTGTTAATGATGCCTCTTAGTGCACTTATAATTTCCTTCTAAGAGTTATTGGCTGAGGGACATTCCTAAGCCATATGGATATATATTCTCTAGTCATTTCAGAAATTCCAATGTGAACACTGATATTCTCATATTTCCTTATTGGCTGCATGGGGAGCACAGAATGCCCTCAGTTTGCCTTTTTTATTTTTTTTTAATCATCTTCAGAGAGGACCAATGTGGCATGCAAAATGAACTCCCTTTGAAGTCAACATTTCTTGGGAATGGTTTTGCACGACATTTAGGTTTATTTTCCATTTAGCTTGGATCATTAGGTCTTCTAAATTGTCATCATTCAAGACATTTTTATAACTTTGTGCTGGGTGGCTGCTCCTGGAAAATTCTTGGTCCCACTTTACACCTTAACATGCAAATCTCCATCCATCGTCAGGATCTTCAAGCAGTAAGAAGAATTAGCTTGTGAAAGTGGAAAAGGAAGAGGCTCCAGGGTAGGTTATCACAGACTAAGGCGTTTGCACTCTGATGGAGCAAGTAGGAATATTGCAAAAACTCTTGTGATTTTGATTCCTTGGCAAAGACAGGAACTTGAAGCCAGATGATTTATTTATAACTATGGAGGGAGATATTTGATAGCTATATCATAAACTTTTGAGGAATCTCATATAACTCTAAAATAAAATTTTGAAGATATCTTTGACATTTCTAAACTATTTATTGTCAACTGTGGTCAGTTGACAATTTCTGTTAATTCATAACATTACAGTTCACTGCAGGTCTAGGTGACAGTCATTGGCAAAATACACTTTAACATCTGTTGTCATATTTTAGTAATTTGTAGCAGGTCCCTGAATAGTACCTTTATTTTAGAGATGAGATCTGAGCCTTGAAAAAAGTTGATGATTCTTCTTGAAGTCATAATGTCAGTAAGCTGAGGATCAGGGAAATCACTGGAGCTCCGTCTGTCTCTCTAAAGCCTGAGTTTATCCTTTTTTGCCACACTGCTTTGAATTCTAATATTTTCACTATCTATCTCATTCTTTTCATCTCCTCTGATTCCTTCAAGCTTTTCTCTCATTTCTGTAAAATTATCATGTTCTTTGCAAGACCTTTCTATACCCAGTGACTCTGATTCCAAAGCTATATGTTCACCATTGTCTGTACAATTTCTCTGATGCAGAGTTCAGCTTTATTACCCATTTCCCTGGTCAGAAATGTTTGAGTGATTAGTTCATTGATGTTTGACGAATAAAATGTGAAATATTTATCCTAACATTAAAGACCAATTCTGGAGTCAATTTGAAATACTATCTTACATAGCTGTCTTCCACCTTTACATTTCATTCAAATAGAAAGGCAGGTCTGATGTATAAACCGTGCATCTCATGCACATTCTGATGTCACATCTTTTTCTTTCTTCCTAAATCTATTTAATGGCAAACTAATCTCATAATCTTATAATCTCACTAATCCTATAATGCCTCCTGTCTCATCTCACTGTAATTGGAGGTTCTCTATTCTCTCTGAATTCTCATAAAATTTGTTCTACTTATAAATTATGAGCTTTATTAATTTTTACTTTACAACACTGTGTACATATATGCCTACTTTATTAAGCAAAGAGATTTTTAAATAACTGAGTGATAATTTTGACTCTCTTGTCTACACTTACATGTTTCAATCTGGCCCATCCCACCACCTGAGTTACCTACCCCCCCCCATCTCCAAATTAACACACTTGATTTTGCTTACCATGTTGAGTTCTACCAGTTCTGAGTGAGGCGTTGGACCTCCAGTGTACTCTAGAGTCTCCAACAATCCCTGCTTGCCTGGGAAAGCCCAAGTTTTCCTCGGGCCAACTTCTATCTGATTAGTGACCTACATCTTACTTTTCTAGACTCTTCCTGGTATTCTTTTCTCCAAGATCTGCCAATATAACCTGGCCAATTTTTCTCTTCCAAAATAGTCCCCTTGTATCTTTTTTTTTTCTATTCACAGGTTTGCACTTTTACTTTTTGTGTGTTGTATCAAGGGGATTATTATGGAAGAGAAAAATTGACTAGCCTATATTGGTAGAACTAGGAGAATGACTGTTTTCAATGATGTCTAATCAAGATGTTTCTAGTTTTACACAGATCATAAAGATTTTTCAACTCTGGGCATAGTGATCGCTAGTCTAATTCGGATTTCCAAAGGTCAGAATTCCAAATCTAATTTTTTTTTTTAATCTTGAGAAAGGCTGTCATAATTGAGAAAATTCAAAGAACAAACCCTTGAGTGTAGGACCACCCAAGATGAATGGGTCATTGTGGAGAGTTCTGACAAAAACATGGTCCACTGGAAAAGGGAATGGCAAACCACTTAAGTATTATTGTCTTGAGAACCCCATGAACAATAGGAAAAAGCAAAAAGATATGACACTGAAAGATGAATTCCCCAGGTCAGTAGGTGCCCAATATGCTACTGGAGATCAGTGGAGAAATAACTCTGGAAAGAATGAAGAAACGGAGCCAAAGCAAAAACACCACTGAGTTGTGGATGTGACTGGTGATGGAAGTAAAGGCTGATGCTGTAAAGAGCAATACGGAATAGGAACCTGGAATGTTAGGTCTGAAAATCAAGGTAAATTAGAAGTGATCAATCAGAAGATGGCAAGAGTGAACATCAACTTTTTAGGAATCAGTGAACTAAAATAGACTGGAATGGATCAATTTCATTCAGATGACCATTATATCTACTACTATGGGGCAAGAATCCCTTAGAAGAAATGGAGTAGCCCTAATAACCAACAAAAGAGTCTGAAATGCAGTACTTGGGAGCAATCTCAAAAATAACAGAAATATCTCTGTTCATTTCCAAAGCAAACCATTCAGTATCACAATAATCCAAGTCTATGCCCCAACCAGTAATGGTGAAGAAGCTGATGTTGACAGTTCTATGAAGATCTATAAGACCTTCTAGAACTAACACAAAAAAAAAAAAAAAGATTCCCTTTTGATCATAGGGAACTGGAATGCATAAGTGGGAAGTCAAGAGATACCTGGAGTAACAGGCAAATTTGGTGTTGGAGTGCAAAATGAAAGAAGGGAAAGGCTTACACAGTTTCCCCAAGAGAGTGCTCTGATCATAGCAAATACCATCTTCCAACAACACAAGAGAAGACTCTACACATGGACATCACCAGATGGTCAGTACTGAAATCAGACTGATCATATTCTTTTCAGTCACAGATAGAGAAGCTCCATACAATCATCAAAATCAAGACTGGGAGCTGACTGTGGCTCAGATCATGAACTCCTTATTGCCAAATTCAGACTTAAATTGAAGAAAGTAGGGGAAAACACTAGACCATTCAGTTATGACCTAAATCAAATCCCTTAAAATTATACAGTGGAAGTGACAAGTAGATTCAAGGGATTAGATCTGATAGAGTGCCTGAAGAACTATGGACAGAGGTTCATGACATTGTACAGAACACAGTGATCAAGAACATCCTCAAGAAGAAGATATACAAAAAGGCAAAATATTTGTCTTAGGAAGCCTTACAAAGAGCTGAGGAAAGAAGAGAAGCTAAAGGCAAAGGAGAAAAGGAAGCATACCCATTTGAATGCAGAGTTCTAAAGAACAGCAAGGAAAGATAAGAAAGCCTTCCTCAGTGATCAATGCAAAGAAATGGAGGAAAACCATAGAATGGGAAAAACCAGAGATCTCTTCAAGAAAATTAGGGATACCAAAGGAACATGTCATGGAAAGATGGGCACAATACTGCAGCCATGAAATTAAAAGACACTTACTCCTTGGAAGGAAAGTTATGACCAACCTAGACAGCATATTAAAAAGCAGAGACATTACTTTGCCAACTAAGGTCCATCTCATCAAGGCTATGGTTTTTCCAGTAGTCATGTATGGATGTGAGAATTGGATTATAAAGAAAGTTGAGCATCGAAGAATTAATGCTTTTGAACTGTAGTGTTGGAGCAGACTCTTGAGAGTCTCTTGGACTGCAAGGAGCTCCAACCAGTCTATCCTAAAGGAGATTAGTCCTGGGTGTTCATTGGAAAGACTGCTTTTCATAGGAAAAGCAAGAGAGTTCCAAGAAAACATATATTTCTGCTTTAGTGATTATACCTTTGTAATTACACAAAGTGATTACACAAATTACACAAAGAGACACAAAGTAGAAAAAAATCAGATATTTCAGTGCTTAGTGCATTACAATGATTACACAAAGCCTTTGACTCTGTAGCTCACAACAAACTGTGGAAAATTCTTCAAGAGATTGGAATTCCAGACAACCTTACCTGCCTCTTGAAAAATCTGTGTGCAGGTCAAGAAGCAATAGTTAGAACCAGACATGAAATAACAGACTGACTCCAAATTGGGAAAGGAGTACATCAAGGCTGTATATTGTCACCCTGCTTATTTAATTTATATGCAGAATGCAACATGTGAAATGCCTGGCTGGACAAAACACAAGCTGGAATCAAGATTGCTGGGAGAAATACCAATAATCTCAGATATGCAGATGACACCACCCTATGGCAGAAAAGTGAAGAACTAAAGAGCCTCTTGATAAAAGTGAAAGAAGAGAGTGGAAAAGCTGGCTTAAAACCTAACACTCAAAGAACTAAGATCATGTCATCCATTTCCATCACTTCATGGAAACAGTGTCAGACATTATTTTTGTGTCCAAAATCACAGCATATGGTGACTGCAGCCATTAAATTAAAAGATGCTTGCTCCTTGTAAGGGGAAGGCAATGGCAACCCACTCCAGTGTTGTTGCCTGGAGAATCCCAAGGGTGGGGGAGCCTGGTGGGCTGCTGTTTATTGGGTCGCACAGAGTTGGACACGACTGAAGCGACTTAGCAGCAGCAGTAGCAGCAGCTCCTTGTATGAAAAGTTATGACCAACCTAGACAGCACATTATAAAGCAGGGACATTACTTTGCCAACAAAGGTCCATCTACTCAGAGTTATGACTTTTTGACTAGTCATGTATGGACGTGAAATTTGGAGTATAAAGAAAGCTGATCACCAAAGAATTGATGCTTTTTAACTGTGGTGTTGGAGAAGATTTTGAGAGTCCCTTTCGCTGCAAGGAGATCAAACCAGCTAATCCTAAAGGAAATTCGTGAGGAATATTCATTGGAAGTACTGATGCTGAAGCTGAAATGTCAATTCTTCAGCCATCTGATGCAAACAACTGACTTTGGAAAAGACCTTGATACTGGGAGAGATTGAAGGCAGTAGGAGAAGGGGACGAAAGAGAATGAAATGGTTGGATGGCATCACTGACTCAATGGACATGAGTTTGAGCAAGCTGCAGAAGTTGGTGATGGACAGGGAAGCCTAGTGTGCTGCAGTCCATGGGGTTGCAAAGAGTCAGACCCGAATGAGCTACTGAAGTGAAAGAACAAATTTTTGGTGGGTTGGTCAATGTTTGTGAATTTCAGACTCTACACCTGGGAAATGTTATGAATTATAATTTCCTCTTGACTTCTTTGAGAGAATTAAACAAGGTAGAAAAAAATGAGATATTTCAGTGCTTAGTGCATTATGAATGTTCAGTTCAGTTCAGTTCGGTTACTCTGTCTTTTCCAACTCTTTGTGACCCCTGGACTGTTGTACCCCAGGCCTCCCTGTCCATCACCAAGTCCGGAAATTTACTCAGGCTCATGTCCATTGAGTCAGCAATGCCATTCAACCATCTCATCCTCCACTGTCCCCTTTTCTTCCTGCCTTCAATCTTTCCCAGCATCAGGGTCTTTTCGAATGAGTCAATTCTTTGCATCAGGTGGCCAAAGTATTGAAGTTTGAACTTAAGCATCAGTCCTTCCAATGAATATTCAGGACTGATTTCTTTTAGGATGGACTGGTTGGATTTCCTTGCTGTCCAAGGAACTCTCAAGTGAATCATAATTTGTTGTGAAAAGTGTCATTAACAAAAAGAGGAGATGCCTAGTTTTTAAGTGACACTAACTTCATGCTGTGCACCTCTTGGGGGCCTTCAGTCTTAGAGGGCAGACATGAGGTAATCACACAAGATAGAAAGGAAAGGAGGAACACTCAGAAGATTTTCATTTCCTTGGTTAGGGTAAACTAACCCCCTTCCCATTCTGCTGGTGATTCTTTCCACTTCAATCCTTGTTGCTAATTTGATAGAATATACTGTGAAGAGGTTCAGCCTGAAATGTATTATATAGTGACATGAAGCTAAATATCTGAATCCACACCTAAAAACAAAATTTCCCAGGTCAAAGAATAGGATGAGGCAAGTGAGGTACACAACTTAAAAGTTCCAAAAGAATTGTTGTTAGGATTATACAATATCTTTAAAAATCAAAATGGTTGCAAAACTGATGATGAGCCATAAGTAAAATTTTAAAATGGAGATATGATACTTATTGTTGATTTTTCCTTTTGCCCTAGGCTCCAGTATGTCTTATACCATTGATCTCCTAGTAAAACACAGAGAAAGTATAAAAGAAGCTAGACTACTGAAAATACATTTTAGAAGTTTTTATATTAACTACATGGGTGAAAAATATTCCCATGGTGTATTCAGCTTAGAATTTTATATATTTGCTTTCTTTTTCTTTTTTTCTTCTGTGTATTCTTGCCACCTCTTCTTAATATCCTCTGCTTCTGTTAGGTCCATACCATTTCTGTTAATGATTTTCAAAGATGTCTTCACTGGGTATTGAATTTTCAGTTGACACAATTATTTTCTTTCAGGACTTCAAAGACACAGTAGTTTCATTATGGTCTGATTGCAAATCTTTGGACAAGTCCATGGACGTGCTTGTGTTTATTCTTCTCTATGAAAAGTATCTTTTTCTCTTATTGATCTTACGAATTTTACCTTCATCATTGGCTTCTAGAAATTTAATATGCTTTGGTGTGATTTTCTTTGTGTTTAACCTTATTAACATCTTGGATATATCTGTTTATAGTTTATTTTTATTTATTTATTTTTCTTTCTTTCTTTATTTATTTTTTATTTTACTTTACAATTCTGTATTGGTTTTGCCATACATTTATTTGCTTTCTACAAGCAAAATGAAGAGAACTATTTTAAGTAGACCTGTGTTGATTATTGCCCCTGAAGCAGGTGATAACAAGCCCTCTGCATTCAGGGGAACTAGAGATGGTTCTCATGTTTGCCTGGCATCTGTTAGGAATACAGAGCTCCACATATATGACCTTATTTATCTCCTTACAATTTGTCACTATTTTAGATATCAGGAAACTGAAGTTCATGGAGGCAAAACAGCTTTCCCAAATGGGAAGTGTCTTGATTTATCAAGAATTCTCTCACATCTAACCAAGTGACATCTTCTCTGTGTTGTTGAGTGCTGTGCTCAGTTACTCAGTCGTGTTAGACTCTTGTGACCCCATGGACTGTAGTCCACTAGGCTTCTCTGTCCGGGGGATATCCCAGGCAAGAATACTGGAACAGGTTGCCATCTCCTACTCCAGGGGATCTTCCCAACCCAGGAATTGAACCCCTGACTCTTGAGCCTCCTGCATTGTCAGGATTATTCTATACCACTGCACCACCTTTATTTAGATTTTTGCATGTCTTCAAATAGAGTCAAATTGAAGATGTCTAATTATACCACCAGTCTGATCTTACACATTCATTCATGCTTTCCCTCTCTCTCCCTCTCACTCACTCTGACTGGCTTCTAGGGCTTGACAAATGTTTCTCCCAGTACATTTTCTACACCATCTCCTGTTTTACAACTTGATTCTTCTCAATACTCCAGTAAGCATGTACTTTAAAATTCTGGAGCCTATATCCTCACTGACCTGTAATAATTTCATAAATATTCTTTGTATTTGTTGTTAAATATCCCTCTATATTTCTTAATTCTTAAACAAGAAATCAGTCTCATACTAATTCAATAATGTTCTCCCTATATACCAGTAGAGTGCTATAGAAAGCATTCTGTAAGTTTGGCTTGGGGAATAAATGATTTAATGAATTTTTCCTTTAGTATTTGTATCATTGTGCTATGATAGCTTATTTGAATATGAAAAAAGATTAAATTTGTCTTATCAAAGAACTCTATATAGATTATAAGACTGTTTTAATATCTTCTAGACAGTGGGGCTGAGTGTCTTTATTTTGCCAAATGAAAATTTACTTTTTCACTGGGGTGAACCTCACTATGGCCTTGAATTGTCAGCAGTCTTGCCAAGTGACTTCAGCTAGCTAAAAGGATCTGCCCTTGGCCTTCTGCCACAGTGCTCTGCAATGATGACATAACCGCTTCCAGAGAAATGACTTAACATGTGAAGTGAATGAAAGATCTCAGAGTCCTAGGATGTCATTTTTCAAATTACACTCTTAGTGCTATAGTTATTCCCTATAAAAGTCTGAGAGGGTTGAGTTGTCTCTGGTGAATTACAGGTCATTGCCTTAAGAAAATTTACTCAACAGTGATAACATTGAAATGGAGAGAGTGGACAAGCTGGAAAATAAATGATGGAGAATAAATGGCAGTGGTGGAAACCTTGGTCTATCATTTGTAGAAGAGATTCAGTAAAAAGAAAAATCTGTTATTACGGAAAAAAAGATATAACAAAGAACCATGTACTTCTCATAGATTTTCACATCTCTCTCTCTGGCCTCTAAAGGTTATCTGCAGTAAAAAAAATATTTAACAATATTTTCAAAAGGAGTGAATGCATTTCTCCATAAGTTGTAAAGTTTTTGTTGTATTTAGTTCCATTTGACTTATGATTTTTTGTTAATTTTCTTCACATAACCACAAAATCCCAGTCTCTCACTGATGGATTTGATGTTTTAAAGTGTGTCAATCTATGCCAAAACCAATACAGAATTGTAAAGTAAAAATTAAAAATAAATTAATTAATTAAAAAAAAAAAAAAGTGTGTGGGCAGTCTGATACAATTTCCCATTCTTTCTTATTATTCCTATGAAGACCTGAGATCAAAATATAGTATAGACCAGGATAAAAACAAACAAACAACAACAACAAAATCTCCTTTGCTATATGACTCAGGGAACTCATACCAGGGCTCTGTGACAACCTAGAGGAGTGGGATGGGGAAGGAAGTGGGACGGAGGTTCAAGAGGCAGGGGGCATATGAGTATTTAATGGCTGATACATGTTGATGTATAAGAGAAACCAACACAATATTGTAAAGCAATTATCCCTCAATCAAAAGTAAATACATAAATAAAGAAACAAGCAAACATCAAATAATATATATCCTTGCCATGATGTTGGAAGAAAAATTTGTGATAAACTTTTACGCTTCTGAGGATGGCTCTGATGGGTGAAAGGGGAAGTAAAAAATCTAAAATAAAATGAAGAGGCTTATTTCAGCAGTTGATACCCGGAGTTGAGAGAGTAAACAGTCATACTGGTGGGTCTGACTGTGAATTTCAGGCCCAAGCCAAGTCAGCTGAGTTGAAAAACTCCGATCTGGGAACAACTTTAGGTTCTTGGAAGACAGTTTGAGGGCACTGGTGGACTCCAGGTCTAAATGGTAGTGAAGGATACTCAAAAACAAAACGATGCTGGGGAAAAAAAAAATCATTTATCTATCATGTATTCTTTCAGTAAACATTTATTGAACACTTATTATGGACCAGGCTGTATTCTTAGCTTGAGGAATAAGTTGGATAAGGAGCTGATTTCTAAGTTCTGTGCAGTAGGAGTCTGAGGCTGTATTTCATTCTCTGTGGAGACTGATGGCTACAGAGGGGGACACGGAGCATCTAGGTAGCGGTCTTGAATTAACTAGCGGAAAAGGCAGAGGTGAAAAATTGAACAGGGATTAGGCAGTACAAGTGGGGCAGGGAATAGCTCTATAGATATTCTAGCAATTATTGTGGTAAATTTACCTTAAATATTCCTGTGATCTCTGCTGATAATTTTCTAAAATAGGACACTTTGAATAAAAGTTTATAATGCACAAAGACAAGTGTTATTTTACTTTCTAGATATTTCATATCCAAAAACACATGTGCATGTGTTTTGGTATGTTAACGTATCCCCAGTAGTCACTTTTCTCTCATTATCAATAAGAATTAAATCTTGGTTTGTGTGGACTCTGTATATTGAAGTCAAATTTTTTCTGTTTTCTTAATATTTTGGTATTGCAAAAACAGGTCATTTTTTTTTTACCTGTTCTTTCTATATTCTGTAGGATATATGTGAACAACTTTTGTAACTGTTTTGTTATCCATAGACATTTCTGATATGATATGAAATATTTAATACTACTACAAACAGAAAATTGAGCACCAACTCCTAAAATTCTATGATGTGGATTTGAAATACATCTATCAACGTCAAGCATGCACAGTCAAGGAATCACTTGTGATGGTAGACAAACTATGACTATCAGAAGATTATGAATCTGAAGCTTTAAGAATAATTTCATTTATTTTTACATTTTAGCATGAATGTCTTAAGTTACACGTTAAAAAATCAGCTATTACATAACCTGCCCAAGTTTTGAAAAATTATTAACCTGAATTAGTGATTGAATAGTAAATTTATTTTGTGTTTAAAAATGTATAAATATATTTAGGTGTAAAAATAATAAAATTATGCTGGGTCTCCTGCATTGCAAGCAGATTCTTTACCAATTGAGTTATCAGGGAAGGCTGGAGTTTGTTCACCAGTAAAATAAGCAAACCTTCATAGTTTTATTGTGTTTATTATGTAAAACAATGTGTTTACAGTCCCTAGTAAAAGATAGTGGGCTTCCCTGGTGGCTCATATGGTAAAGAATCTGCCTGCGAGTAGAAAACCCAGGTTGTTCAATATCTGGGTCAGGAAAATCCCCTGGAGAAGGGAATAGCTATTCACTCCAGTGTTCTTGCTTGGAGAATCCTAGGGACAGAGGAGCCTGGTGGACTACAGTCTATGGGGTCACAAAGAGTTGGACATGACTGAGCAGACTAACAGTATATAATAGTATCAATAGATATGAATTATTCTCCTTGGAAAAATTGAAGTCAAATATATATTTAAATATATTTCAATTATTGTTTAAAAAAATCTAATATATGATTTGATGATCTGAACTTTAGTATATAATATCCACTTCTTTATTAAAATTCTGAAAAGGAAATGTATCTTTTTAGAACCTGGTTACTCAAAATGTAGTCCTGTGATTTTCCCTTGGGAAATTATTGGCTATTCATTTATACAGATTCTGAATGTGCACTTTACCAAGATTTCCAGGCAACTTGATATTCACATTAAAGTTTGACACATACTAATCCAAAGGGTTGTATTGCTGTCCTCCAGTTTACCTTCTTAAAAGTCAGCTCTGAAGCAGAAATGAGGTATGTAGGCACTCAGAACTAGAATTGTTGTGATCAGAGCTCTGGTGGATCTCATTTCCTAATGCCTCTTCATGACGTCAGTTAAGAATGATTGCTCTCCTGGATTATTTTCAAACCAGTTGGTCTTTTCCTCTGTGTGACTCTCAAAGTTCTATATTGGTACTAATGTTACTTCTCTCAATTCCTTTGGAAGCTTTGCTGCTTTGCCAGCACTTTATTGGATACTCTGCACACTTCTATCCCTAGCCCACCTTCCTATGGTTTATCCTCTCTGATCCATTTCAACTTTCATCCTCCATACAGCTCTGGGACCTCTTGATTTTTTTTCAAAAAAAAAAAAAAAAAATTCCAAAGATCTTTAAAGTGTATGTGGGGGGAGAGTGGATGAGATAAAAGAAAAAAGAGTCAAAAAACGATTGCTTAAAGTATGAAAGAAGATCAAAACAGGAATTTGAAGAATTTGAATTCATGATATGTGGTATGACAAGAGAACTAGTGAAATAAAATGATAAAAATTATATGAGGAATATTATCTTCCGTCAATATTCTCAATATATATTTAATTGTATATGTAACTACATAGAAATTATACATTTTGAAGAAAATTTGAGGATGTTTGTGAATGTCATCCAAATGACCCCCTTTTCTTACTCTTTTCATGAGTTATGGAATAATCTTATTTTTCAAGTAATCAAACTAATTCCTCTGTGTGTTATTCTAGAGCAAAATATATTTGTTCAGATAAATGTATGCACACTATTATAATTGAAATAAATTTATCCTTACAATCATTGTCCATCCTTTTTGCAATTACTTTTATTTCCATATAGAATTCTATCCCATGATTGTTTAAAGAGCAATCATCTGCAGTGTAGTCTCTTTAGGGAATGAATTCTTATATCCTGAAGTGTGCTGAAATGTACAGATTGATTACAACCTCTATTTACCTCTTGGATCAGTAGGTGATATATTGCTCTCCTTTGGCCTCCACAAGGCTTCAGTGCAGATTGATGCATATTTACCCTGGAGGGCACTGCTGAGCCAAAAATTTTTTACAGTTGTTGGAAAGTTAGGCATTGCATTTCAAGGAAGAAAAAGATCTCTTAAAAACTTCAGAATATGTATTCATCATGTTTGCATCAGTAATTTTCTCTTTTGCCTTCACACTCTTTCTGGAAAGTCTGTCCTGGAAAGCTGAGTATGCACGTGCAGCTCAGTCATGCCCGACTTTTTGTGACCCCATGGACTGTAGATCACCAGGCTCCTCTGTCCATGGGATTTCCCAGGCAAGAATACTGAAATAGGTTGCCATTTCCTTCTCCAGGGGATCTTCATAAGCCAGGGATCAAACCTGTGTCTCTTATGTCTCCTGCATTGGCAGGTGGATTCTTTACCACTTGAGGCATCAGGAAAGTTGAGAGCTTCAGTGTACAACTCTCTTGCTTAAGAAACATTGAATTATAACCCATTACCTGCTACTGAAGTCTGTATGTCTGTTACTGCCCCCACTGATTTTGCTCTTATACTTTTGTAAACTATGTCTGACTGTGTCACTTCTATGTTCCACCTCCATATTTAAAACTGGCCATGAAAAAAATGAATGAAGTTGATATAAAGAAGGTAATGATCAGACTTGGAAATTACCAAAAGAACATTATCCTACACTGGCTTGAAATCTGTTGACATTCATTCTCATGATTTTTCGAAGCATCAATGGTAAAATTTGTTAGAAATGAGGAAGGATGCAAATACAGTGTTTTTAAAATTTATGTTTAATTAAGTTCACCTTAAGAGACACTCCAAACATACCTTTTTTTTTTTTTTTTTTTTTTGTAATTACGCTATTACTTCTGTCAAAGATTCAAATGTGATAAACTGTCACAGGGTGATAATCCCACTTGTTTGATACAGAATTGATTCAATAAATGAAACCAATAATTGCATGGATTCACATCTGGTGTACTAAATGTCAGAGCAGGGAAAGTGGCCAGAGACACCACTGGCCAATGAGAAACTGTTCATTTTATTTTTCTGATCCCAGTCCATATTTACCCGAAGCTTTGAAAGGAACTGATAATAACTTTTTCTCATTATCACTAATTCTTTTACTCACCTGTATTTCTTATTTGTTCATTCTTTTTAAAAGCTTCTACTTTGAAAGGCTGTATGTATTGGGTTCAGTTCAGTCTCTCAGTCGTGTCTGACTCTTTGTGACCCCCATGAATTGCAGCATGCCAGGCCTCCCTGTCCATCACCAACTCCCGGAGTTTACTCAAACTCATGTCCATCGAGTCGGTGATGCCACCCAGACGTCTGATCCTCTGTCATACCCTTTTCCTACTGCCCGCAATCCCTCCCAGCGTCAGAGTCTTTTCCAATGAGTCAACACTTCACATGAGGTGGCGAAAACACTGGAGTTTCAGCTTTAGCATCATTCCTTCCAAAGAAATCCCAGGGCTGATCTCCTTCAGAATGGACTGGTTGGATCTCCTTGCAGTCCAAGGGACTCTCAAGAGTCTTCTTCAACACCAAATTTCAAAAGCATCAATTCTTCGGTGCTCAGCTTTCTTCACAGTCCAACTCTCACATCCATACATGACCACTGGAAAAACCATAGCCTTGACTAGATGAACCTTTGTTGGCAAAATAATGTCTCTGCTTTCAATATGCTATCTAGGTTAGTCATAACTTTCCTTCTAAGGAGTAAGTGTCTTTTAATTTCATGGCTGCAGTCACCATCTGCAGTGATTTTGGAGCCCCTCAAAAATAAAGTCTGACACCGTTTCCACTGTTTCCCCATCTATTTCCATGAAGTGATGGGGCCAGATGCCATGATCTTCATTTTCTGAATATTGAGCTTTAAGCCAACTTTTTCACTCTCCTCTTTTACTTTCATCAAGAGGCTTTTTAGTTCCTCTTCACTTTCTGCCATACAGATGGTGTCATCTGCATATCTGACGTTATTGATATTTCTCCCAGCAATCTTGATTCCAGCTTGTGCTTCTTCCAGCCCAGCGTTTCTCATGATGTACTCTGCATAGAAGTTAAATAAGCAGGGTGACAATATACAGCCTTGACGTACTCCTTTTCCTATTTAGAACCAGTCTGTTGTTCCATGTCCAGTTCTAACTGTTGCTTCCTGATCTGCATATAGGTTTCTCAAGAGACAGGTCAGGTGGTCTGGTATTCTCATCTCTTTCAGAATTTTCCACAGTTAATTGTGATCCACACAGTCCAAGGCTTTGGCACAGTCAATAAAGCAGAAATACATGTTTTTCTGGAACTCTCTTGCTTTCTTGATGATCCAGCAGATGTTGGCAATTTGATCTCTGGTTCCTCTGCCATTTGTAAAACCAGCTTGAACATCTGGAAATTCACGGTTCACGGTTCAGTACTGATGAAGTGGCTTGGAGAATTTTGAGCATTACTTTACTAGTGTGTGAGATGAGTGCAATTGTGTGGTAGTTTGATCATTCTTTGACATTTCCTTTCTTTGGGATTGGAATGAAAACTGACCTTTTCCAGTCCTGTGGCCACTGCTAAGTTTTCCAAATTTGTTGGTGTATTGAGGGCAGCACTTTCACAGCATCATCTTTCAGGATTTGAATCAGCTCAGCTGGAATTTCATCACCTCCACTATCTTTGTTTGTAGTGATGCTTTCTAAGGCCCACTTGATTTCACATTCCAGTATGTATGACTCTAGGTGAGTGATCATACCATTGTGATTATCTTGGTCATAAAGATCTTTTTTGTACAGTTCTTCTGTGTATTCTTGCCACCTCTTCTTAATACCTTCTGCTTCTGTTAGTTCCATTCCATTTCTGTCTTTTATCGAGCCCATCTTTGCATGAAATGCTCCCTTGGTATCTCTAATTTTCTTAAAGAGATCTCTAGCCTTTCCCATTCTGTGTTTTTCCTCTATTTTTTTGCATGGATCGCTGAAGAAAGCTTTCTCATCTCTTCTTGCTATTCTTTGGAACTCTGCATTCAAATGCATATATCTTTCCTTTTCTCCTTTGCTTTTCACTTTTCTTTTCGCAGCTATTTGTAAGGCCTCCTCAGACAGCCATTTTGCTTTTTTGCATTTCTTTTCCATGGGAATGATCTTGATCCCTGTCTCTTGTACAATGTCAGAAACTTCTGTCCATCAGGCACTCTATCAGATCTAGTCCCTTAAATCTATTTCTCACTTCCACTGTATAATCATAAGGGATTTGATTGAGGTCATACGTGAATGGTCTAGTGGTTTTCCCTACTTTCTTCAATTTAAGTCTGAATTTGGCAATAAGGAGTTCATGATCTGAACCACTGTCAGCTCCTGGTCTTGTTTTTGTTGACTGTATAGAGCTTCTCTATATTTGGCTGAAAAGAATATAATCAATCTGATTTCGGTGTTGACCATCTTGTGATGTCCATGTGAAGAGTTATCTCTTGTGTTGTTGGAAGAGGGTGTTTGCTGTGACCAGTGTGTTCTCTTGGCAAAACTCTTATTAGCCTTTGCCCTGCTTCATTCCGTATTCCAAGGCCAAATTTGCCTGTTACTCCAGGTGTTTCTTGACTTCCTACTTTTGCATTCCAGTCCCCTATAATAAAAAGGACATCTTTTTTGGGTGTTAGTTCTAAAAGGTCTTGTAGGTCTTCACAGAACTGTTCAACTTCAGCTTCTTCAGCATTACTGGTTGGGGCATAGACTTGGATAACTGTGATATTGAATGCTTTGCCTTGGAGATGAACAGAGATCATTTTGTCGTTTTTGAGATTGCATCCAAGTACTGCATTTCGGACTCTTTTGTTGACCATGATGGCTACTCCATTTCTTCTGAGGGATTCCTGCCCACAGTAGCAGATATAATGGTCATCTGAGTTAAATTCACCCATTCCAGTCCATTTTAGTTCCCTGATTCCTAGAATGTCAACGTTCACTTTTGCCATCTCCTGTTTGACCACTTCCAATTTGCCTTGATTCATGGACCTAACATTCCAGGTTCCTATGCAATATTGCTCTTTACAGCATCAGATCTTGCTTCTATCAGCAGTCACATCCACAATTGGGTGTTGTTTTTGCTTTGGCTCCATCCCTTCATTCTTTCTGGAGTTATTTCTCCACTGATCTCCAGTAGCATATTGGGCACCTACTGACCTGGGGAGTTCCTCCTTTGGTATCCTATAATTTTGCCTTTTCATACTGTTCATGGTGTCTCAAGGCAAGAATACTGAAGTGGTTTGCCATTCACTTCTCCAGTGGACCACATTCTGTCAGACAACTCCACCATGACTCGACCATCTTGGGTGGCCCCACAGGGCATGGCTTAGTTTCATTGAGTTAGACAAGGCTGTGGTCCTAGTGTGATTAGATTGACTAGTTTTCTGTGATTATGGTTTCAGTGTGTCTGCCCTCTGATGCCCTCTTGCAACACCTACTCTCTTACTTGGGTTTCTATTACCTTGTACGTGGGCTATCTCCTCTTGGCAGCTCCAGCAAAGTGCAGCCACTGCTCCTTACTTTGGGTGAGGAGTATCTCCTCATTGCCATCTCTTCTGACATTGAACATGGAATAGTTCCTCAGGGCCCTCTTGCATCCCGTGTAGCCACCGCTCCTTGGAACTGGGGTTTCTCCTCCCAGCCACTGCCCCTGACCTTGGACGTGGGGCAGGTCCTCTAGGCCACCTCCCCTAACCTCGGAAGTGGGGTAGCTCCTCTCGGCCATGCTTGTGCGCCATCACAGTTGCAGTCGCCTGCACATGTGTTGAGTACTCTGATGTACAAAAAAAAAAAAAAAAGTGAAACAGGGATGTATCTGGAGCTCAGATTACTTTCAGTGTTGTAAAGAAATGTTACATACTCAAAAAAACTGTCAGTAAAAGTAGAGGAATAAGGAGCATGACCCTACCATGAGTGTTGTGAAGAGAAAAGAGAGAGTCCAGAGCAGGTTACCTGGGCTCCTATTCTAGCTCTACTATACTATGAAAGTTTGTCAAAGTCCTCATACCTCAGTTGTTTTCTTTATAAAATAATGATAATAAGAGTACTTCCATTTTACTATTTTGATGATTGGCTGAGACAAAACATGCAAAGTTCTTAAAAGACAGTCTAAGTGATGAAAGCTCAATATATATTAAAGACTCAGAGATATTTCCATTTTGAGCCAAAGGAGCTCAAATTTTACTCAAGTATGGTATAAATTTTAATAACTAGAAATATTTTTCCTCTAGTTTAAACAAAAAGGCATTCAAACTTTGCATCTTACATACCATGGGACTAGACTGACTGTCTTGACTCAAACACAGATTCAGTTACTGGTCAGTTATTATAAGTTGTTCCATGGACGTTAAATTTTCTTGATATTTGACTTTCAGCTCTTAATAGAATCATAGATACTGTATAGTGATAAATCAGCTCAGGATATTAAACATTTGGTAAATTTAACATCTATCCAGTAATGCAGCCACTTTGATGATGAGTACGGATGAGTGATGATTGGAATATGATGATTCAATGGAATTGTCTTTTTGCCATCTGGGAGGATAATTTAAGCTTCCTTGTATTTTTAGGACTGATTCTAGAGTGGCATAGAAGTAGGAAGTTGCTGAAACCAAGAGGGTGGAATCAATTTTTACTGTTGTTAGATTATCTGTCTATTTCAACAAGGTAAGCTGTGATTCCTAGAAATTGAGTAAGTTTCCTTAAAACAAAAATATCTCTTTCCCATATGTGCACTGTTGCTTGATACCTGCTAACTTATAAAACCCTTCATTCCATAGTGTGAGATGATGTTAAAAATGCCAGTGCTTCTGAAAGAGTGAACTGACGGTGGCTTACAACTCTTTTCAATTGTAAACAACCCATATTAAGATCTATATTTCTGAAAGCAGATCTCAAAAAGGTGAAGAGGAAAGAGGCTGGGTGTAAGGGAAGTGTTGCCTGACTGCAGAGAGATAAAGGACATTGATTGTAACAAAAAATGTTTTAGTAATTTGCCCAAGTGAAAAAAGCTAGGGCTGAATGGAATTCAGAGTATGGGCTACAGTTATAGGGTCCAAGAACAGATGATATGAGTGAATGCTGAGAGTTAACTGAAGACAGAGCTGGAGAGCTGAGGAAGGATGGTAATGAGATGGTGGCTCAGTGGTGAAGAATCCGCCTGCCAATGCAGGAGATACAGAAAAGGTGGGCTCTATCCCTGGGTCCGGAAGATCCCCTGGAGGAGAAAATGGCAAACCACTCCAGTATTCTTGTCTGGAATATCCCATGGACAGAGGAGCCTGGCAGGCTACAGTCCATGGGATTTCAAGGAATCAGATATTACTGAGCAAACACATGCAGAGCTAGAGTGTGGCTAAATGAAAGATTATACTCACATCAGACATTTTAAACATGAAGACTAAACACATTTGACTAAATCAGTGGCCTGTATTCCAGCGCTGACATTTAAATCTAGGCAGTTACCTAGCTTTCTTTGCAAATGAGAACCCTGTTGGAGCAGATTTGTCAAGGTCACCTGGTTCAGGAAAGACAGCTTAGAACTTGATTAAAAGTAGTGGTTCCCAGACTATTATGCATGAGAACCACCTGGGAAGCTGTTTTAAAAAGTGGCTCCTAACCTTAGCTGCACATTATTAACATCTGTGGAGGGTTTAAATGATTCAATGCCCAGATCACTTTCCAGTTTAATCAAATAGAATTCTTTTGGGTGGAACCTAACCATTCCTATTTTTAAATCTCTGTAGACTGATGTACAGCCTGAGATAACATCTAGTGTTTTGAAAGATAACCCCTGGAGATTCTGATTCAGAGAAACTCTAAGAGGGCCAAGAACCTACACATAACCCCCTTTAAAATTCTGGTTTAAAAATAAATAAGTAAAAAAAACGTGATATGATTTAGGGAAAGTTTCTTAGAAATAAATAATTCTGCACAAGACCGTTTGAATCTATAACTCCCAACAGTGCTGCTGCAAATTTATAACAGTTAAAGCATCCTGTTCGGGAGAGGAGCGATCATCAGGAACAAATCCATATGACAGTTTATCAAAGAACAGTCAGTGCATGCCTGTGTGTAGAGTCACTCAGTCATGTATGATTCTTTGCGACCCTACAGACCGTGGTCCTCCAGGCTCCTCCGCCCATGGGTTTTTTCAGGCAAGAATACTGGAGTGGGTTGCCATCCCTCCTCCAGGGGATCTTACCGACCCAGGGATCAAACCCACATCTCTAATCTCTCCGGCACTGTCAGGTGAGTTCTTTACCACTATCGCCACCTGGCGTCGTCTTCCAAAAATGAATCCTTTCTACATGTTTGAGCTGGTTTCTCTAGTGCAGTTCACATATACACCATGCCGAATGTCTTCCTTTTTATCTTTTTTTTTTTTTTTTTTTAAGAATGGTACTAAAGCTGAAACTCCAGTACTTTGGCCACCTCATGCGAAGAGTTGATTCATTGGAAAAGACTCTGATGCTGATAGGGATTAGCGGCAGGAGGAAAAGGGGACGACAGAGGATGAGATGGCTGGACGGCATCACTGACTCGATGGACGTGAGTTTGAGTGAACTCCGGGAGTTGGTGATGGACAGGGAGGCCTGGCGTGCTGCGATTCATGGGGTCGCAAAGAGTCGGACACGACTGAGCGACTGAACTGAACTGAAATGACTGAAGAATGGTATGTGCTTTAAAATTGTTTTCATAATTAACCAATTTAACCAATTCAACTTTTATTAACTAAAGTGATAATATTTAAATTTTGTTGGTTTTTACCTACTACCCCTTTTTGTCTGTTTATTCCAGGATACCACATTACATTCAATTGTAATATTTGCTCAGGCTCCTTTTGGCCAATAGTTTCTTAGAATTTCCTTGATTTTGATGAGTTTTCAAGGTGTACTGCTCCGATTTTCTGTAGGATGCCCTGTATTGGAATTTGATTTTCTTTCTTTCTTTTTTTTTCTTTTTTCCCTGTGACTGGACTGGAGATATGGGCCTTGGGAAGACCACACGGGTCATTTTTATCACATCATATCAAGGATGCTATACTGTCAGTGTGATAAATAGTGATCTTGATCACCTGGTTGAAGTAGTGTTGTCAGCTTTGTCCACTATAAAGTTGCTCTTTTCCTCTGCCTTTCTATAATGCACTTTCACACCCATATTTTTGAGAAGGAAGTTGCCATCCCTCATCTGTACTAAAGACTGACGAATTAGGTCCCCCTTCTTTAGTCAGGTCCGACTCTTTGTGACCCCATGGACTATAGCCTGCCAAACTCCTCCACCCATGGGATTTTCCAGGCAAGAATACTGGAGTGGGTCACCATTTCCTTCTCCAGGGGATCTTCCCAACCCAGGAATCGAACCCTGGTCTCCTGTACCGCAGGCAGATTCTTTACTGTCTGAGCCAAGGAAGCCCTCCTTTAGAGTGGCATCTATGTATGTTTTTTTGGAATTCTGCACAGTTTCTCTTCTTTCTCATTTTTTATGAATATTTGTCCATTTATTTATGTCAGTATGGGTATTTATATAGTATTGGTTATTTTGAGGTATAATCCAGCAGTGTTTCTTTTTTGTTGTTGTTGTTCAAATGCTCCTAGCTTTGGACATTGGGAGCACTTTCAGTTGGTGTTTGTGTACCTTTGACACATCTCTATCGATATGCAGTTGTTTTGATTTTGTTTCCCTTTGATCACTTGTTTACTTTCTGGCACTACACAATGCTTCAGATCCATCTTGTATATTTCCTATCTAAACCCTAGAATCAGTCATTTTTCCAGTATTCATTGGAGGGTAGTATTCAAAACCAATGCCTGGGTGCTAGGTGTGCTCATTACTACTAGGCTGTTATCATTTAACAATTGTCAGTTAGCATATAAAGGAAAAACTATGATGTGCTGATGTCTGTAGAGTAATGCTTGTATATGCAAATATCTACGAAAAGTTCTGTGGGTGACCATTTGTATCTATATTAAGCTAAACATGAGGTCATGTCTCCAAATCTAATCAATTACCACATGATCATTCCAGCCCCCTCCCCATTTCTAAACTCACAGTCCAAGGATGAAAAACCTGCTTCTACTATCTGCCCTCAATTTACTTAATTGTACAATTCCAGTGTGCTTATTCCATAATTATTGGTTCATATCATGACAGAAAATAATTGTATCAACAAGAGTATTTGTCCTATATACAGATCCATCCACTTTTCATCTTTTAATCCTCTCATTTCAGAGTTACTTAGATCAATACGCAATTCCTGTCACGTTTCAGTGATGTTTCATTCATTTGTAATCTATTTAGATTCATCAATCAGATTCTATACTACATTGTGGGATCCTCAGACTTCTTAAATGATTTTATTTTTAAGTTAGTGTACATTAGTGTTTACTGTTTATTCAGTACAGTTCTGTTGTTGTTCAGTCACTAAGATGTGACAGACTCTTTTGTGACCTCGAAGATTATCATCCACCAAGCTCCTCTGCTCATGGGATTTCCCCAGGCAAGAATACTGGAGTAGATTGCCACTTCCTTCTTCACAGGATCTTCCTGACCCAGGGATTTAACCCATGTCTCCTGTATTTGCAGGTGGATTCTTTACCCCTGAGCCATCGAAGAAGTCATGCAAAATTGTTGTCTGAGGAAGCCTTACAAATAGCTGAGAAAAGAAGAGAAGCTAAAGGGAAAGGAGAAAAGGAAAGATATACCCAGTTGAATGCAGATTTCCAAAGAATAACAAGGATAGATAAGAAAGCCTTTCTCAGTGATCAATGCAAAGAAATAGAGGAGAACAATAGAATGGGAAAGATTAGAGATCTCTTCAAGAAAATTAGAGATACCAAGGGAACATTTCATGCAAAGATGGGCTCAATAGAAGACAGAAATGATATAGGCCTAATGGAAGCAGAAGATATTAAGAAGAGGGCAAGAATACACAAAAGAACTATACAAAAAAAGATCTTCATAACCCAGGTAACCACAATGGTGTGATCACTCACCTAGGGCCAGACATCCTGGAATGCGAAGTCAAGTGGGCCTTAGGAAGCATCACAATAAACAAAGCTACTGGAGGTGATGGAATTCTAGTTGAGCTATTTCAAATCCTAAAAGATGATGCTGTGAAAGTGCTGCACACAATATGACAGCAAATTTGGAAAACTCAGCAGTGGCCACAGGACTGGAAAAGGTCAGTTTTCATTCCAATCCCAAAGAAAGGCAGTACCAAAGAATGTTCATACTACCACACAATTGCACTTATTTCATACGCTAGCAAAGTAATTCTCAAAATTCTCCAGGCCAGGCTTCAACAGTACATGAACTGTGAACTTCCAGATGTTCAAGCTGGATTTAGAAAAGGCAGAGAAATCAGGGATCAAATTGCCAACATCCGTTGGATCATAGAAAAATCAAGAAAGTTCCAGAAAAACATCTACTTCTACTTTATTAAAAATGCCAAAGCCTTTGACTGTGTGGACCACAAAAAACTGTGGAAAATTCTGAAAGAGATGGTAATAACAGATCTCAAGACCTGCCTCCTAAGAAATATTTATGCAGGTCAAGAAGCAATAGTTATATCTGGACAGGGAAGAACAGATTGATTCCAGATTGGAAAAGGAGTGTGTCAAGGCTGTATATTGTCACCCTGCTTATTTAACTTATATGCAGAATACATCATGCAAAATGCTGGGCTTGATGAAGCACAAGCTGAAATCAAGATTGCTGGGAGAAATATCAATAACCTCAGATAGACAGATGACACCACCCTTATAGCAGAAAGTGAGGAAGAACTAAAGAACCTCTTGATGAAAGTGATAGAAGAGAGTGAAAAAGTTGGCTTAAAACTCAACATTCAGAAAGCTAAAATCATGTCATCCATTCTCATCACTTCATGGTAATTAGATGGCAAAACAATGGAAACAGTTACCAACTTTATTTTTGTGTGCCCAAATCAGTGCATATGGTGATGCAGCCATGAAGTTAAAAGACAGTTTGCTCCTGGAAGAAAAGTTATGACCAAACTAGATAGCATATTAAAAAGCAGAGACATTACTTTTCAAAAAAAAATAATTTTGTCTAGTCAAAAGTATGTATTTTTTTCAGTAGTTACATGTGGATGTGAGAATTGGACTATAAAGAAAGCTACTTGCCAAAGAATTGATGCTTTTGAAATGAGGTGTTGGAAAAAATTATTGAGAGTCACTTGGACTGCAAGGAGATGTAACTGGTCAATCCTAAAGGAAATCAGTCCTGAATATTTATTGGGAGAACTGATGTTGAAGCTGAAACTCCAATATTCCGGCCACCTGATGCAAAAAACTGACTCATTGGAAAAGACCCTAATGCTAGGAAAGATTGAAGGTGGAAGGAGAAGGGGATGATAGAGGATGAGATGGTTGGATGGCATCCCTGACTCGATAGCCATGAGTTTAAGCAAGCTCTGGGAGTTGGTGATGACAGGGAAACCTGGCATGCAGCAGTCCATGGGGTCACAAAGAGTCGGACATGACTGAGTGACTGAAATTGACCTGATAGTTTTGTAGGTCTTGGAAAATGCTTGTCATATATTCAGCATTATTTTATCATATATTGATGTTTCATTACCATACAAAGTTTCCTGTATTTCACCATTTATCTGCCTTTGCTGAGCCTCTGACAATCACTGCTCTGTTACCCTTCTATAGTTTTGTCTTTGCCAGAATCATACAGTTGGAATCAAAGAATATGTAGCTTTTTAAGACTGGCTTATTTTATTTATCAATGTGCATTAAGAGTCATCCTTCTTTTTTCTTTGCTTCTTAGCTTATTAATGTTTTAATAATCAAATCTATTAAATGGATGTACCACACTTTGTTCATTCATTCTCCTACTGAAGTACATCTTTGTCAATTACATCCAGTATTTAGAACTTATAAATAAAACTGCTTTAAATATTCACATGCATTTTTATGAACATAAGTTTTTATGTCAGTTGGATAAAATACCTAGTAATATGATTGCTAGATCATATGGTAAGGCAAGGCTTGATTTTTATAAAGAACATTCCAAGCATTCACTTGCAATGGATGTATCATTTAGCAATTCTATTAACAATAAAAGTAAGAGTTCAGTGAGATATCACATCCTTGCAAGCAGTTCATATTATCAGTTTTGGGATTTGAATATTATAATGAATGTGTTGTGGTATCCCTGAAACTGGGAGGATTGAAGGCAAAAGGAAAAAATGGCAGTAGAGAATGAGTTGGTTAGATAACATCATCAACTCAGTGGACATCAGTCAGTCAGTTCAGTCGCTCAGTCGTGTCCGACTCTTTGCAACCCCATGAATCGCAGCACGCCAGGCCTCCCTGTCCATCACCAACTCCCGGAGTTCACTCAGACTCACATCCATCGAGTCAGTGATGCCATCCAGCCATCTCACCCTCTGTTGTCCCCTTCTCCTCCTGCCTCCAATGCTTCCCAGCATCAGAGTCTTTTCCAATGAGTCAACTCTTCACATGAGGTGGCCAAAGTACTGGAGTTTCAGCTTTAGCATCATTCCCTCCAAAGAAATCCCAGGGCTGATCTCCTTCAGAATGGACTGGTTGGATCTCCTTGCAGTCCAAGGGACTCTCAAGAGTCTTCTCCAACACCACACTTCAAAAGCATCAATTCTTCAGCGCTCAGCCTTCTTCATGGTCGAACTCTCACATCCATACATGACTACTGGAAAAACCATAGCCTTAACTAGATGGATCTTTGTTGGCAAAATAATGTCTCTGCTTTTCAATACGCTATCTAGGTTGGTCATAACTTTTCTTCCAAGGAGTAAGCGTCTTTTAATTTCATGGCTGCAATCACCATCTGCAGTGATTTTGAAGCCCCCCAAAATACAGTCCGACACTGTTTCCACTGTTTCCCCGTCTATTTCCCGTGAAGTGATGGGACCGGATGCCATGATCTTCGTTTTCTGAATGTTGAGCTTTAAGCTACCGTTTTCACTCTCCTGTTTCACTTTCATCCAGAGACTTTTTAGTTCCTCATCACTTTCTGCCATAATGGTGGTGTCATCTGCATATCTGAGGTTATTGATATTTCTCCCTGCAATCTTAATTCCAGTTTGTGCTTCTTCCAGCCCAGCGTTTCTCATGATGGACTCTGCATAGAAGTTAAATAAGCAGAATGACAATATACAGCCTTGATGCACTTCTTTTCCTATTTGGAACCAGTCTTTTGTTTCATGTCCAGTTGTAACTGTTGCTTCCTGACCTGCATATAGGTTTCTCAAGAGGCAGGTCAGGTGCTCTGGTATTCCCATCTCTTTCAGAATTTTCCACAGTTTATTGTGATCTACACAGAATTTGAGTAAATTCTGGGAGATAGTGGAGGACAGAGGAGCCTGGTGTGCTGCAAGTCAGGGTTCACAGAGAGTCAGACAAAATTTAACAACTGAACAACAGCCAAGTGGTGCCTTACTGTTATTTTAATTGTCACTTCTCCAGTGACAGATGATATTGAGCATCTTTTAATAATAAGTTTATTTGCCATCTGTATATCTTCTTTGGTGAGGTGTCTGTTCAGACTTTTATACATTTTTTGGTTTTTTACTTTTTTTTTTTTTTTATTGAGACAAGCATTCTTTGTCTGTTTTTTCAGATATATGTTTTATCTGTATTTTATCCCATTCTATGATTTGTCTTATGACAATATCTTTTGCAGAAAGGAAAATTTTTAATTGTCCTCAATTCTTTTTCTTTTTTCTCCTTATTTTTCCTGTTCTCTGGGGTTGTGAAATATATCCCTAAATCTCTGCCACACCTGTCTTGACCTTTATTCTAAGGTTTTAGTACCCAAGTTTTCATTAATTATCTTTCAGTTATATTTTGACATCTTCCCATGATTCCTGGTTTCCCTGTTGCTCAGCTGATAAAGAATCCACCTGCAATGTGGGCGACCTGAGTTCAATCCCTGGGTTGGGAAGATCTGTTGGAGAAGGGAACAGCTACCCAGTCCAGTGTTCTGGCTTAGAGAATTCCATGGACTGTATAGTTCATGGGATCACAAAGAGTCAGACATGACTGAGCCACTCTCATTTTCACTTTCATGAATCATAAGTATATAGAATGATAAGTCTATTCCAGAAGCTTTTCAATTTACTTTACCCAGATCTATCAGAGGCATCACTACATATGGCAGCTATAGCTTTATAAAATGTATTTCTTTTTTAAATATCTTTTTAAATTAAAAGATAATTGCTTTACAATGTTGTGCTGGTATCTGCCACAAAACAATATGAATCAGTCCCCTCACTCTGGAACCTCCCCCCAACCTTCATCCCACCCTTCATTCCACCTTTCTAGATTATCTCAGAATACCAGGCTGGGCTCCCTGTGTTATATAGCAGCTACCCACTAGCTATTTATTTTACATGGTAGTGAAAATATTTCAGTGCTACTTTTTCGATTCATTCCACCCTGTATCTCTTTATTCCTTCAAACAATTAAGACAAATAAGCAAGCTATTAAAAAGCATCTTTAGTAGGCAAGTGATCTCTAACAGTCTAATCCACTTTAGACAACACTGGTTTTCTTTAAAAGATGTGATGACAGATATTATATTTTTATTATATATATATATAATGTTGCAGGAAGAGGGACCCCTTCCAGGGCCCAAAACTGGGCTCTTGTCTAACACTAACACTTGGAAATGAATTGTCTGAGGAAACACATGTGCTGACAAAGCAAGAGATTTTATTGGGAAAGAGTGCCTGGGCTGAGAGTAGTGGGGTAAGGGAACCTTGGAGAACAGCTCTGCCACAGTCTTTTATGGTAATGGGATTAGTTTCCAGATTGTCCTTAGCCAATTATTCTGACTCAGAGTCCTTCCTGGTGATGCACGCCTTGTTCAGTCAAGATGGATGTGAGTGAGGAGGATTCTGGGAGGTGGTCGGACATGTGGTGTCTCCTTTTGACCTTTCCTGAACTCTCCAGTTGGTGGTGGGGTTTGTGGTGGCTTATTAGTTCTGTGTTCCTTACCAGGACCTCCTGTCATAAAACAACTCACGCTAATGGTTACTATGGTGCCTGGCCAGGGTGGGCGGTTTCAGTCAGTGTATTTCCCCTAACAACTTCCCCATGAGAGACATCATATTCAAGATATTCTTGGGAACTGGGGTGGAGGTCTCCTTCTTCTGTAACTTCTTCCTGCTGTGCATGGTCGTAGGCTTGCCTAGCAGAGCAGAAGTCTCTCTCTACCTGATCTAAGTCAAGGTATTTTTTTTGCTTGAAACCAGCATTCACCCTTATAATAATAGCAATTTAGTTTGAAACTGTTGGCTCCTCTCAGAGATGGAATAGACAAGGGCCAAACAGGAGACCTAATAGGATGGTCTTCGCTGGTGCCCAGAAACAGAAGGCAACATTTGGGATGAGGGCTCCAGGGTTTGTGACTTTTTTTTTTTTTTGATTGTTTGGTGGTGAGGCAACAGAGCTGTGCTCCAAGAATCTTTGTGTTCCGTCTTCAGTTACCATCCTCCACCTGGGTGGGGGCCCCAGTTCTGTAGAAGACCTTAAAGACATTGTTATGCATATTTTTTTCTGAGAGGAACCAGGACCCTGCCTGAAGGCTGTACCACCCTTTGATTGTTTCTCCTCTGTTTCTGTATCCTCTCCCTTCGCTGATTAGTAATTGTTTGAGTCTACCCTTTGGAACTCAGGGAAGGTTAAGGAGGCTGAATGAAGCCTATATCCCCCAAACAAGAAATAAAGAATGCAGAACAGATCTGTACTCTAGAGCCCCACAGAGTCCTGCTCAGTTTTAATTTAGGGAACTGGGCAAATATGACTGTGAAACCTTCCTGTCAAAATGGGGCATAGGACTGCCTCAACTTGGAGAATAGACACTGAATTGGAAGTATTCCTGAGTTCCAAGTCCTAGATCTCAATCCTTTGGTCTGCCATTTCTGTGTAACAGACCCAATTAGAAGTAGCTGAAGGACTGATAATTAGAATTTTAATAGACAAAATAAATCTCATTTCTTTTGAGAATAGACCTGAAACCCAGTCTGGACCCGGCAGTTTGGGGAGACTTGTAGCCAAGTAGCTAGTTTTATAAAAAGTAAAGTTGCAATTACTAGCTTCCAGCAGACATTGTTTTAAGAATGGTGGCATGCAAGCCTGACACAACTCAGAAAACTCAAGTGTTTAGCAATACAAGGTCTAGTCTGAAATTACAGTCATAGTATCACCTTGTTATTTCCCAGGATGTTTGAACCATAGCTACTCTATTTTGACTTTTAACTGTAAAATTTTCTTTAATAGACAAAGCAGATGTCACCATGAATGACATCAGTGTTTCTCTAGGTATGAAAAGATGCAAGAATTGGGACTCATAAAATCTCCTGAAAAGATATAACTATCTGAAGGCCTGTTCTGCCAGTTTTTTTTTTTTTTTTTCCCCAGAGCACAGAGTGCCTCATTTCTAATTTTCACCCTGAACTCCTTTCAGGGGAGTTGAAGGTCAGCAGTTGCAGTGGCCATGATTTAATCTTTGTAGATGTAGATAGAAAGTGTTAGTTTTCAGTTGGCAGAGCCCCTTTTTTCTCATAAACTTGATTTTGAGGGGGGCATTTCATGACCATTTTATCCCATGGTGCTGAGAATGTCCATTCTCAGGTTTGGCAAAGATTTTGTTGGCAGGCCTCTCAATGTGCTGTTACTGGACTAGACCATCAAACAGTATCCAAAATTCTCTGGAACACCTGTCTTACTAGCCTCTTAGTCCAGGAAAACATTCCCTCTTGTTGCTTCTTCTCATATCTAGAGTTATGCTGTTATCATCATTGATCTCATATGGAATTATATATTATTTTATCAGAGGCCTCAGTCACACATTTGGCAGTATAAGAAACAGCAATTTTGTAAAACAAGTGAAATACAAATAACAAACATAGCCAGCAGTATTAGTAAAGTCACAGTAAGACTTAAGAGCTTCCATTAGATGTAGCCCAGTATATCCCAGGTCATCTAACTTAGTCTACACTGTATGAATCTTTATCTTTGAGGGAAATTATATATTTGCACTGTCGATAAGGCACATAACCCAGTTTTCTAGTGTTACTAGATTGATTATCCTTAGTATGATTTAATTGTTTCCAACATAAAGGAGACTTTAAACCTAAATTACCATAGCATGCTGTTATCTATATAAATCCATCCCATAATTGTGGGAAACTTTTCCTCCTTTGTTGAAACTTTGCCTGTTGCTCTGATTGAGCTTGAGTAATAGAAGAAGGCTCAAATTTATGGCCAGAATCAGAGCAGGTATTATTAATTGGCTCAGTGAGGGGATCCCATCTAGTAATATCAATAGTGACCTGAATATGACTATAATATTTTTTTAAAATAAATTTTCTCAGAGCTGACCAGTTAAAGCCTTGTAGTAGAGAAATATACAAACCCAGAACTAGACACAGATAATTGGCCACACGCAAAAAAATGGATTGATTTCTAAAACTAGCATAGGATCAGGCCTATGATAGAAAAACATTTGATTTATATGCAAAGGTATAAGAAGTCAAGAAAATATTATAAATAATCATATGAATCAGTTTCAGCATCTTGGGCAAATTGTCTACCTCTGATGTTGTCATCTTCCCATCCTGTTGTAGTGTAGTTTCTCCTCTGTTTGAGTATCATTTTAAGGTGAAATCAGGTCAGCTGTCTTCTCTCTAGACCAGTCCATGGTAGGGGCATTTGGAAGTGGGAACTTATCTAAGAGTCAATTTTCCTTTAGTTTCATTGTGCATGCTAGTTAAGGGTACCTGATTGTTTAAAAAAGTCCTTCAATCCAGGTTAGAGACAATCCCTTAAATTATGTCTTTTTCCAGTCCTGGTTGTAGGTCATGAGGCATCTGATCTTCATCCAAAGATAGGTTACTAAGATAAGCTTCAGAAACAAATTTAGAGTGTTCTTTAAGAATTCAATTAAATTTTGCATTAATATCACATAACAGCAAAGAACTATCCAAGAAATGAGTCTTACTAGATGCAGACCTCCATTAAGAAACTGGGATTTAACATTTATTGAAACATCTTCTTCTCCCTAAAATTGCCCTCATTTTTATCAAATATAACCAAATTAAGGCTAGTTTGTTTGCAAAATAGGTCTGCTTTCACTAATTTTGGCCTGATGGTTTATATAACCATAATTGATCATAGACTTTTTATATTGCTAAAACATTTATATAGACTCAGACAGAACTTTTAAAATAGAACAAGGCTGGGAAATTCACACCAAAGGCTTATCACAGATTTCACCTAACAATCTAGGTGACATTTTCCCTTTTTAAGGTCTTAAAAATTCCTTGAGATTTTTGTACCTGTTAGTGAGATAACCTTCCTAACTCACTTGATAAACTTACTGGAAACCTAAGAGTTTCCAATTTCTGGAGGAGTCACATAGAAAATATAATTGTTTTGTTTATAACTTGTAATTTTATCAAATTATTGTCATAATTAGTTTGAGAGAAAGGTTTTCCCTACTCCTGGGAAAACATAAAATTCAAACCCATAATTTTTCAGATAGAAGCCATAAAAGTTATAAGCATATTCGCTGGCTTATTCAGTCCTTTGTTAACTTTTGTGAAGTTATCAGGTTTTCCATTAGAATACCAGGACATATCAGAATGTTAAGAACTCCATATAATTTCTAGGATATCTATATTAGTAATATTTACCATACATTATAATATGAGAGGATTTATTACTAATTTGATAATATTTTTCAGTTGGGGGTCAGGGATGGTGGCAGTAAGGAGATACCCCTCGTCCAAGGTGAGGAGCAGTGGCTGTTTTTTGCTGGAGCAGCCGTGGGGGGTTGCCCCACGCCCAAGGTAAGAGAAACCCAAGTGGGATGGTGGGTGTTGTGGGAGGGCATCTGAGGGCAGGCACACTGAAACCATACTCACAGAAAACTAGTCAATCTAATCACACTAGGAACACAGCCTTGTCTAACTCATGTAACCAAGCCATGCCTGCAGGGCAACCCAAGACAGGTGGATCATGGTGGAGAGGTCAGACAGAATGTGGTCCACTGGAGAAGGGAATGGCAAGCCACTTCAGTATTCTTGCCTTGAGACACCATGAACAGTATGAAAAGGCAAAATGACAGGGTACCAAAAGAGGAACTCCCCAGGTCAGTAGGTGCCCAATATGCTACTGGAGATCAGTGGAGAAATAACTCCAGAAAGAATGAAGGGTTGGAGCCAAAGAAAAAACAATACCCAGCTGTGGATGTGACTGGTGATAGAAGCAAGATCCGATGCTGTAAAGAGCAATATTGCATAGGAACCTGGAATGTTAGGTCCATGAATCAAGGCAAATTGGAAGTGGTCAAACAAGAGATGGCAAGGGTGAACATCGACATTCTAGAAATCAGCAAACTAAAATGGACTGGAATGGGTGAATTTAACTCAGATGACCATTATATCTACTACTGCGGGCAGGAATCCCTCAGAAGAAATGGAGTAGCCATCATGGTCAACAAAAGAGTCCGAAATGCAGTACTTGGATGCAATCTCAAAAACGACAGAATGATCTCTGTTCGTCTCCAAGGCAAAGCATTCAATATCACAGTTATCCAAGTCTATGCCCCAACAAGTAATGCTGAAGAAGCTGAAGTTGAATGGTTTTATGAAGACCTACAAGACCTTTTAGAACTAACACCCAAAAAAGATGTCCTTTTCATTATAGGGGACTGGAATGCAAAAGTAGGAAGTCAAGAAACACCTGGAGAAACAGGCAAATTTGGCCTTGGAATGCAGAATGAAGCAGGGCAAAAACTAACAGAGTTTTGCCAAGAAAATGCACTGGTCATAGCAAACACCCTCTTCCAACAACACAAGAGAAGACTCTACACATGGACATCACCAGATGGTCAACACCAAAATTAGATTGATCATATTCTTTGCAGCCAAAGATGGAGAAGCTCTATACAGGCAACAAAAATGAAACCAGGAGCTGACTGTGGCTCAGATCATGAACTCCTTATTACCAAATTCAGACTCAAATTGAAAAAGTGGGGAAAACCACTAGACCATTCAGGTATGACCTAAATCAAATCCCTTATGATTATACAGTGGAAGTGAGAAATAGATTTAAGGGACTAGATCTGATAGAATGCCTGATGAACTATGGAATGAGGTTCGTGACATTGTACAGGAGACAGGGGTCAAGACCACCCCCATGGAAAAGAAATGCAAAAAGCAAAATGGCTGTCTGGGGAGGCCTTACAAATAGCTATGAAAAGAAGAGAGATGAAAACCAAAGGAGAAAAGGAAAGATATAAGCATCTGAATGCAGAGTTCCAAAGAATAGCAAGAAGAGATAAGAAAGCCTTCTTCAGTGATCAATGCAAAGAAGTAGATGAAAACAACAGAATGGGAAAGACTAGAGATCTATTCAAGAAAATTAGAGATACCAAGGGAACATTTCATGCAAAGATGGGCTCAATAAAGGACAGAAATGGTCTGGACCTAAGAGAAGCAGAAGATATTAAGAAGAGATGGCAAGAATACACGGAAAAACTGTACAAAAAAGATCTTCACGACCCAGAAAATAAGGATGATGTGATCACTAATCTAGAGCCAGACATCTTGGAATGTGAAGTCAAGTGGGCCTTGGAAAGCATCACTACAAACAAAGCTAGTGGAGGTAATGGAATTCCAGTGGAGCTGTTTCAAATCCTGAAAGATGATGCTGTGAGAGTGTTGCACTCAATATGCCAGCAAATTTCAAAAACTCATCAGTGGCCACAGGACTGGAAAAGGTCAGTTTTCATTCCAATCCCAAAGAAAGGCCATGCCAAGAATGCTCAAACTACCGCACAATTGCACTCATCTCACATGCTAGTAAAGTAATGCTCAAAATTCTCCAAGCCAGGCTTCAGCAATACATGAACCGTGAACTCCCTGACGTTCAAGCTGGTTTTAGAAAAGGCAGAGGAACCAGAGATCAAACTACCAACATCCGCTGGATCATGGAAAAAGCAAGAGAGGTCCAGAAAAACATCTATTTCTGCTTTATTGACTATGCCAAAGCCTTTGACTGTGTGGATCACAGTAAACTGTGGAAAATTCTGAAAGAGATGGGAATACAAGACCACCTAACCTGTCTCTTGAGAAATCTGTATGCAGGTCAGGAAGCAACAGTTAGAACTAGACATGGAACAACAGACTGGTTCCAAATAGGAAAAGGAGTATGTCAAGGCTGTATATTGTCACCTTGCATATTTAACTTCTATGAAGAGTACCTCATGAGAAACGCTGGACTGGAAGAAACACAAGCTGGAATCAAGATTGCCAGGAGAAATATCAATAACCTCAGATATGCAGATGATACCACCCTTATGGCAGAAAGTGAAGAGGAGCTAAAAAGCCTCTTGATGAAAGTGAAAGAGGAGAGCGAAAATGTTGGCTTAAAGCTCAACATTCAGAAATCGAAGATCATGGCATCCGGTCCCATCACTTCATTGGCAATAGATGGGGAAATAGTGGAAACAGTGTCAGACTTTATTTTTCTGGGCTCCAAGATCACTGGAGATGGTGATTGCAGCCATGAAATTAAAAGACGCTTACTCCTTGGAAGAAAAGTTATAACCAAACTTGATAGCATATTCAAAAGCAGAGACATTACTTTGCCGACTAAGGTCCGTCTAGTCAAGGCTATGGTTTTCCCAGTGGTCATGTATGGATGTGAGAGTTGGACTGTGAAGAAAGCTGAGCATTGAAGAATTGATGCATTTGAACTGTGGTGTTGGAGAAGACTCTTGAGAGTCCCTTGGACTGCAAGGAGATCCAACCAGTCCATTCTGAAGGAGATCAATCCTGGGATTTCTTTGGAAGGAATGATGCTAAAGCTGAAATTCCAGTACTTTGGCCACCTCATGTGAAGTTGACTCATTGGAAAAGACTCTGATGCTGGGAGGGTTTGGGGGCAGGAGGAGAAGGGGACGACAGAGGATGAGATGGCTGGATGGCATCACTGACTCGATGGAAGTGAGTCTGAGTGAACTCTGGGAGTTGGTGATGGACAGGGAGGCCTGGCGTGCTGTGATTCATGGGGTTGCAAAGAGTTGGACACGACTGAGCAACTGAACTGAACTGAACCAGTTTTCGTATGGCTGTGTCATTCCTAACAAAATCCACTTATCTAACTAATTAGATAATGTAATGTAATCCAATTATAAAAAATCTTGATCGTGCATAACTATTTTTTAATATTTTTTTCCTACCTTTTTTTTGTTTTAACCGAAAACACACTTCCTACTTTCCTTAAGCAACAAAGAACTAACTTTTATATTAGCATTTTATAGATTGTTGAGCATAAATACCAGTGATAATTTCTAAAACCCTTGCTTTATGTTAGGATGACACCAAGTATTATTCATTTATAGTCCCAAATCTCTTTAGTTTCTCTGTAAAAGGAAATTAGTGTTTAGTAGTAAATGTTTCAAAATCTTTTTTTATTTGGAAATGACCTAACTATTCAATAGACTTCCAACACTTCGTTGAGCACAACCCTTAGAAATTCAAGTTACACCAATCTGCAGAGGCATTTTTAGACAGATATTCCTAAAGAATAATTATTCTTAACAGATTTTATCTAAAAGCTCATATATCATTTACATATTTTTAGAAGTTTCTTCACTCGAGATAATTTTCTTGTTGACAAACTTATAACAGATATGATAATATTTAACTTATATTAAACCTAGGTATAATGAAAATATTCTACTTAATGTTAATTACTCTAAGCCATGTCTATATTAGATAGGTCAATAAACAAACATTAATATCAGGTATTTAATAATGAATATTTCCCAGTTCACATGAACCTGGAATTTATTGTTTACTTTAGAATTATTTGATTTGTAAGGACTTACTTTACTTTAAGCCAATTAAATAGAGCTCATTTACAAATTAAGCTCAAAAATATTACCCAGAGACAAAGATGTACCAAGACATATTTAGACAGACACAATGTAAGATCTAGCTTCATCTTCTAAGCTTACTCATGAGTTAGATATTATATTATAAAATTTACTAGTTTATAAAAAAAAGTTGGAATAAATACAATTTTTAAAAGCTTTTTCCCATTTTTCCTCAGTCTCAGGAATTATAAATGGTCTAGAGAAGTGTTCCTGAGAACAGAGCCAGAGCCCTGGTCTCAAGGCACAGGGAAAGAAAATCAAGTTCTAACAAAATGGTGGCAGGTCTAAACCAAATGGTGGCCAGACAAAGAAAAATGGCCATCAAAAAATCACAACACAGAACACAGAATTAAAATACACACATAGACCTGGTAGTCCTTCTCAAATACTCCCTTAAATACAAGAATACAGTCTCTCAGAAAACCTCCTATAGAGACACAGAACTTCAGATCCAAGTACTAACAGAGGAAATGAAAATATCCCAGATCTTCAAAGATTTCAAAGAGAGGAAAGGAAGCCAGGTTTAAAGAAGGAGGAAGAGGCAGGAGTTGGGGCAAAAGGGATGGCCTTACAGACGTCTCCTGCCACCTGCATATAGCCAGGCATTACAGGACTTTACCCCGGGCCTCTAGAGAAGGGAGGACTGGACTTCGGCCCTATCAGAAACTAGGACAGAACCAGAATTTGAGTTCTTTTCCAAGAGGAGGTGATCAGTCTCCAATCCTCAGCTCAGGCTGAGACCCTTTGACCAGATTCCTGCATCTAGGACTAAGGAAATAGAAAAAAAAGGAAGGATAGGAAAGGTTAAGGGAAGGAAAGAGAGAGGGAAGGAGAGAGAGGTCAATAAAGTTTCTTATTCCTTACTGGTCAGAGCACTCTGGCCAGTTGTCCATGCCAGGAGGAGACCAGGGACCAAATGGTCCCAATTGTCACCGCTGGGTCTTGTCCATTGGCAGGCAAGCTAGCTCCTGAGTATTCCAAGTGGTCAGGATGTCTATCTTAGCAAAGAAGAGTCCCCTCCAGAGTTGCCACTTGTTGCAGGAAGGGGGACCCCATCCAGGGCCCGAAACTGGTCTCTTGTCTAACACTCAGAAATGAATTGTCCAAGGAGGCACACGTGCTGACAAAGCAAGAGATTTTATTGGGAAAGGGCACCCATGTGGAGAGCAGTAGGGTAAGGGAACCCAGGAGAACAGCTCTGTCACATGGCTATCAGTCTCTTCTCGGGTTTTGTGGTGATGGGATTAGTTTCTGGGTTGTCCTTAACCAATTTTTCTGACTCAGAGTCCTTCCTGATGGTGCAAGCCTTATTCATCCAAGATGGATGCCAGAGAGGAGGATTCTGGGAGGTGGTCAAACATGTGGTACCTCTTTTTGACCTTTCCTGAAATCTTCTGGTTGGTGGTAGGATTCATGGTGGCTTATTAGTTCTTTGTTCCTTACCAGGACCACCTCCTGTCATAAAACAACTCATACAAATGGTTACTATGGTGCCTGGCCAGGGTGGGTGATTTCAGTCAGCATGCTTCCCCTAACATATATATATATATATATATACATTTACCCATTTTCATAATGATGATACATTTATTTTATGGAATTTATTAAAATTAAAAAGATGTTATCTATGAAATGGTACTTTGGTAATGTTTGGTTTCAACTCTGCCAAAAAAAAACCCATCAAAAATGAAAAGTCATCACTCCTGTCCTTACAACAAGAAAAATGCTGAGCAAACTGAAAATCAATGACTTTTCTTGGAACCATCAGAGACAGAAGTTGTAGGGTGAGCCATCACCTCCATATCTGGAGAGAGGCGAATATAGATAGTCACAAATGAGATCATTTTACCTGGATTAAAGCTGGTAGAAACATATCAATAATAATTTTTGCAAAGTTGTGGAGGCTGAATATTGATTACTATGATAGTAAGAAACCATTAATGACAGAAGTTTAGAACATTCTGCACACTTTCATAGGTCTTAATCTCCGTAAACTTACTCAGAGATTCTCACAGTAAATAACAAGGACAAATCACCTCAGGTTTCTTTTACAATGTACTGGGTGATGTTCAGTTCAGTTCAGTTCAGTCTCTCAGTCGTGTCCAACTCTTTGCAACCCCATGAATCGCAGCATGCCAGGCCTCCCTGTCCATCACCTACTCCCGGAGTTCACTCAGACTCACATCCATCGTGTCAGTGATGCCATCCAGCCATCTCATCCTCTGTCGTCCCCTTCTCCTCCTACCCCCAATCCCTCCCAGCATCAGAGTCTTTTCCAAAGAGTCAACTCTTCGCATGAGGTGGCCAAAGTAGGGAAATTAAATAAACAGTCTTATTTAGGCATTACTTATATTTTTAATTAACTTTTATTGGAATATAGTTGCTTTACCAATGTTGTGTTAGTTTCTGCTGTACATCTTAAAAATAAATAAATAAATAAATAAATAGTCTTATTTAGGCTTCATAGACAAAGCAGAGCAGGCCTCTGACCTTGTTTTTGACCTACCTGAACACTGCCCAGACTACTGCTGTGAGTGTAGGAAGAGAAACACAATAGATAAATAGGGAGCTGATATCATAATTCATTAAGCCACTGGAGGGGGCCTGGCCAACCAAGCCCAGGGCTTAACAACATTCCAAGTTTTACATGACAAAACAAATAACATTAACAAGAAACCAGAATTGCAATTTGCTCCCTGACTGATGATTATATCAGTTTGCATCCTGGGATTATAAATGGGAACCCAAACTGCAATCTTTGAAGTCTCACCCACGAAGTGGACATTCTGCCTGGGCCCCCACCTTGGCCATTTTCCCAACTGGAACTCCAGATGTGCTGTGACAACAGACTTCCCAACTCTGATTAAGTATGGATGTTGGTCAAAACCCAATTTGGTGATGTAGCCTCTGCTCTTTCTATTTCTCTTTTCTTTTATTATTGGTATACTGGAAGTAAGCTAGATTTGTATTATTTATTTGTATATAACAAATTTATTTGTTTATATTATGTGTTTATATTTATATTTATTTTTACTTATGTGCTATATCATTGTTTTTATTGTTTATAAATTTATTTGTATTTGTATTATTTATTTGTTTATAACAAGCTGTTTATTTTGTTAACAAATCCTTTAAACCTGAGACAAAAGTGAAAACTTTCGGCAAAACAGGTGATTATATGAACAGATGAAATAAATAGTAGAAATGTTTTAACTAATGAATGAGAAAAAAATGAAAAACTCTAACATATTTATACTAACTTTGACATACAATGGGCTTCCCTAGTAGCTCAGTTGGTAAAGAATCCACCTGCAATCCAGGAGACCCAGGTTTGATTACTGGGTCACGAAGATCCCCTGGAGAAGGGATAGGATACCCACACCAATATTCTTGGGCTTCCTTTGTGGCTCAGCCAGTAAAGAAGCTGAATAGATATTTCTGGGATGGTGGAAGATAGAGGCTTCCTGAGTGGGAGATATCTCATTAAATGCCCTAGATGCTCAAAGACTTCACAGGAATATAAAAATATGGTAAGGATAAAAATAAATCAAAACTAAACAAATACTAATGATTAAATGGTCTCAGGCCTTTATACTGGACTGAATGCTTTGTTTCTAGTCTAGCTATCTGTCAGATGTTAAAGCACTAGTCCAAATTTCAATGCATAATATTTCCTAAATCTGGGTAAGTATGCAAGATGGGCCTTACCACCAGGTATCCCCTAGTTCTACTACTGGACAAGATTTCTGGTTGTGTCCTTTGGTTAGGAGGTCCTCACAGCTGTACCTCACAGTTGACTGGGGCTGTAGACTGACTCCTTGGTTGACCAGGATTACTGTCTGAACTGCCTCACTGGGTGGGGCTATAGATTTTGTACTATGACTGGACTGGGTCACTGACAGGAAAAGGCCTCCAACTACACTTAGCCATCAGGTAAGATCATAGATTAAGCACTACTGTGGGGTAGGCCTGTACAATGTGCTGAGTGGCCCTGTTAGTTAGATTCTGAAGCTGCCTGGGATCATTGCTAAGGCTCCTGTGTTATGTGGGGGCAGATGTTACACTTCACAGTTAGGCAGAACTCCCAGCTTGGATCCTTGCTCATGCATGGTCATAAGATGAGTTCCATGGCTCCCTGGATTCACTGTTCAGGCTTTCTGGATGGGTGAGTCTGGAAGCTATAATCAGCCGTTATGCGAGCTTTCACAATCCCCCACTCACCACCACCCCCCAACCCCCACTGGCCCAGGGAGGGCTGTAGAACATTCTTATGGCCAGTATGGCTCACTGACAGATTACCCAAGACAGGCAGAACTACCGGCTGACTCCCTGGCCAGACAATGCTACAGCTCAGCCCTGAGATGGTCAGAACTGCTATCTGTGATCTCTCCTTTGGTGTCTCGGTAAGCATGGCTGAAAGAGAGGTATTTAGCTACCTGATTTCTCTGGTTAGCTTCCTGATCTGGCAAACTGGACTGGCAACTATCTTTAGCAATAAATAGAGCTTTGAATTTAATTTTCTGGTTTGGATGGGGCCTTAAAATGAGCCCCATGGCTGGCACAGCATGCTGACTGGAGACATAAACCAAGCAAACTGCCTACTGAGCACCCAACCAGCAGGACCATGAACACAGCTCTGCAGATGGACAGAGGCACTGGCTGAGATTTCCACTTGGCACAACTGTGATGTGAAATGAAGTCTGCCAAGATCCGAGAGATAATTGCTATAAGCCCCATGCCCTGCTCTACCCCCAGTCTCCATCTGATCCTCAGTTATTAAGCCCTGCAGATCTCCCCAGTGATCTCCATAAGGTGAGATACAGGGATGGGCCTCCTGGGAAGTACCCTGCAATAATAGGGGAGCTGGATGTCCATGTTGGGCTTGTTTATCCAACTGGAAAAACCAAGGGGGACCTCTCAGTGTGATGCTGTTCTGGCCTGGGGAAGGGAGATGCAGTCAGCATGAAGCCGCTCCTCTTACACTTCAAGTGAGATCCTTCTTGGGCTTTGTGGTCCACAGTTTGCTTCAGTGTCACCCCAGTTTCTGGGATTTTCACAATGGTATTTTGTCTATAAATAGTTACCAGTTGTTATTGTGAAGGGGACTGAGAAAGATTGAAATGGGAACAATCAATGTTGCCATATTAATGATGTCCCAACTGCTTTTTAATGTTATTCTTATACTTTATGATACCTATTTGGTCCCAGCTGTCTGGTGATGCCTTCCAGAACAGTATCAACACTCTTCGCTTTTATGTTTTTTGCTTCCTGTGCTCCAATACCCAGATAGCTAAGAAGGTCAACCAGCTAGTATTCATATGTTTTCTCAGGTTAATCAGGAAGTTAATAGGACTCTGAATTAAAGGAACATAAAATTGTTCAGATTTGAGCAAAACAAATAGCACACAAGCAAATAAACAAGCAAAACAAACCAGTTTGGGACTGAGACTTCATCTAGAAAATGTCCATCTGTATTAGGGAATGTAATTGACCAACTAAGAAACCAAGGACTATGTAACTTGGAATATTAGAAAATGGTAATAGACACTAAAATTAAATAGGAAGTAATTGTGCCCCTTAAAAAAACCCACAAAATACAATCTTTGTACAACTATATAACAGCAATATTTTAGTATGGAGAAAAGTGAATAAATTTTTCTCTAGGCTCTTAAGAACTCATAAACTCTGAAGTTATATCAGTTCACTTCAGTTGCTCAGTCATGTCTGACTGTTTGCGACCCCATGAACTACAGCACACCAGGCCTCTCTGTCCATCACCGACTCCTGGAGTCTACACAAACTCATGTCCATTGAGTCAGTGATGCCATCCAAACATCTCATCCTCTGTCATCACCTTCTCCTCCTGCACAATCTTTTCCAGCATCAGGGACTTTACCAATGAGTCAGCTCTTCCCATCAGCTGGCCAAAGTATTGGAGTTTCAGTTTCAGCATCAGTCCTTCCAATGAACACCTAGGATTGATCTCCTTTAGGATGGACTGGTTGGATCTTCTTGCAGTCCAAGGGACTCTCAAGAGTCTTCTTCAACACCACAGTTCAAAAGCATCAATTCTTAGGCAATCAGCTTAGTTTATAGTCCAACTCTCACATCCATATATGACTACTGGAAAAACCGTAGCCTTGACTAGATGAATCTTTGTTGACAAAGTAATGTCTCTACTTTTTAATATGCTGTCTAGGTTGGTCACAACTTTTCTTCCAAGGAGTAAGTGTCTTTCAATTTCAGTCGTCATCTGCAGTCATCATGTTCAGTGATTTTGGAGCCCAAAAACATAAAGTCAGCCACCATTTCCACTGTTTCCCCATCTATTTGCCATGAAGTGATGGGACCAGATGCCATGATCTTATTTTTCTGAATGTTGAGCTTTAAACCAACTTTTTCACTCCTCTTTCACTTTCTTCAAGAGGCTCTTTAGTTCTTTTTCACTTTCTGCCATAAGGGTGGTGTCATCTGCATATCTGAGGTTATTGATATTTCTTCCGGCAATCTTGATCCAGCTTCCTCCAGCCCAGCATTTCTCATGATATACTCTGCATATAAGTTAAATAAGCAGGGTGACAATATACAGCTTTGATGTACTCCTTTCCCTATTTAGAACCAGTCTCTTGTCCCATGTCCTGTTCTAACTGTTGCTTCCTGACCTGCATATAGGTTTCTCAAGAGTCAGGTCAGGTGGTCTAGTATTCCCATCTCTTGAAAAAAATTTTCCACAGTTTACTGTGATCCACACAGTCAAAGACTTTGGCATAGTCAATAAAGCAGAAATAGGTGTTTTTCTGGAATCCTCTTGCTTTTTTGATGATCCAGCAGATGTTGGCAATTTGATCTCTGGTTCCGCTGCCTTTTCTAAAACCAGCTTGAACATCTGTAAGTTCGTAGTTCCTGTATTGTTGAAGCCTGGCCTGGAGAGTTTTGAGCATTACTTTCATAGCGTGTGAGATGTGTGCAATTGTGTGATAGTATGAACATTCTTTGTCATTGCCTTTCTTTGGGATTGGAATGAAAACTGACATTTTCCAGTCCTGTGGCCACTGCTGAGTTTTCCAAATTTGCTGACATATTGAGGGCAGCACTTTCACAGCATCATCTTTTAGGATTTGAAATAGCTCAACTGGAATTCCATCACCTCCTTCATCGTGATGCTTCCTAAGGCCCGCTTGACTTCACATTCCAGGATGTCGGGATCTAGGTGAGTGATCACACCATCATGATTATCTGCATCATGAAGATCTTTTTTGTATAGTTCTTTGTATATTCTTGCCACCTTTTCTTAATACCTTCTGCTTCTGTTAGGTCCTTTATAGTGCTTTATATGTTACCAAGACTATTTAATTCTTAGAAAACCTTTTTTAATAAAGTATATCTTATTGTCACTATAATAGATAAGGGGAATCAAAGCTCAGTGAAATAATTTTAGTGTTTAAACCCCAGAATAGGTATATGGTTGATATGGGAACTAAACTTAGATCTTTAATTTCGGGGATCTTTTCAAAATTTTCTGAGAAACACAAAAACAGTCTTGAAATACAGAATTGTTAATTACAAATTTCCATGTTAGCTATTATAATTAATAAAATAAATTTTCAAGATTTAGAAACATTGAAAATAATATTTTTTTGCTGATAAAATATTTAACATAAGCTGAAAAAGCAAACGAAGCATCTATTGGTGGTAAATGCAGCTGCCTTTGTTCTTAACCAAAGAAACAAGCAGATGCTGATAGAGGTAAAACAATTTTCCCAAGATCTTTAATGGATAAGTGAGAGAACCATAATTTGAGTCAGTCTAATTCTGAGTATTGACTTTTGCAAATTAACTTTAGTGTCATCTGATTTTTCTTGTGTTTCCTTTCTCAGTCTGTAAAATATGGAGGTAATATGAGTGCATGCTTTTGTTTGACATGCGACTGGAGGATGGCACTGACATTTACTTCCCAGGGGCCAAGGAAATTCTGGCCCAGTTGATTTCAAATGTCCCTTCTCGGTCCTAGCTGTCTATGACCAAATTGTTTTTTAATGTAATATATGAAAACAGTGAGTGAAAGTGTTAGTTATTCAGCCATGTCTGATACTTTGAGACCCAAGGGACTGTGGCCTACCAGGCTCCTCTGTCCATGGAATTCTCCAGGCAAGAATACTGGACTGGGTACTCATTCCCTTCTTCAGGGAATCTTCCCGACCCAGGGATCAAGCCCACATCCTCTGTATTGCAGGAGGATTCCTTACCATCTAAGCCACCAGGGAAGTCCAGCATCTGCAACACAGAAAATGTGATATCTAATGGAATATCTTCTTCTTTTACGCAAATTAAACTGCAGTCCTGTTTGAGAAAATTCGTTAGGTTTCAGTTTCTAAGAGATTGCTAGTACATTTCTGTTTAATTTTTATTTGAGCTCTCTACTGTGGAAATATTAGAACTGCTCATCATCTCACCAAGCTTCCTTATACTACTTAAAAAAAGAAAAAAAGGTTGTGTTTCTTTTTTGTCTCTTTCTCCTTCTGTTTTTCTTTTTAATTAGTAGGCCATGGGTGAATCGGGTTCTTGTAAGTTCAGAGATAACTAGTGTCCTCAGATCTTTTAGAAGTCGACATGAAGTTTACAAATGACCTTTAGCTGCTTTCAGCCAGACCAGACAGGGAAACTGGAAGCTGACGTGTCCCACTCTGTGATCAGCTGCCTGTATCAGTTTGCATCCCTGTTAACATCTAATAGAATAATTGGCATCTCCTATTTAAAAGGGTCAACAAAGTCTGGGAAATACTGATCACAGAGAACTGCCAATAGGCAGGACTTGTCTCCTTAACTTCTTCAATTAACTGGTACAGACCATCAGATGAGTTTTCCCAGATAATATTGAAGTGATTCCCCAGGAGATTTCCCTTTTACAGGTAACCAGATGATGCATTATATATCTAGTAAACCCATTTCCACACTACATTAGGAATGTATCAAAGCAAACCAAATAGCTTCTCAACCAAAATGAAAGCATCTAGAGGAGATTTCATGGCTGTTCCTTGTTTTCTGTCTCACATAATGATTTATAATAATTGTTGTTGGTATTTCCTTGAGCATGTATTAAATTTATGCTATATATTTTTTTGCTTATTTTCTACCCCAGAAAACAACAAAATTCTTTCCTCTTTGCAAAGCAATAACTACTGCCTCACTGGATATAGCAATAAATCAAATTATATCACTGCATTTGGGGGTTTTTAATTTTGAGAACCTTACTCCAGAGAAAAAGATTGAAAATGCTTAAGTGCCAGATATTTAAATGCAATACTATTTGGAATATGTGCTTTCTACTGAAGAAATCTCATCTATATTTCAGAGAAAAATTAACATAATTTCAGATATTGATCAAATCTACTGCAAAGTTTGTAATTTACTGATGTCAGTGCACTTATAAATGGCAGCAATTTAACTTGCCTGATTTGTTTAAGGATAAAGGGCCAGGAAGAAGAAATCTGTGGAGTCAAGTCAGTTGGCTGCTTTCTTGTATAAGAGGAATATCTATGTGATAGCTGTTCATTTCCCTTCTGGAAAATTAATTTTCTTTGATCAATTTTTGGTCCACTAATAGTCAATACTTCCACAGGTGCTAATACAGAAAGATTACTGGGAGAATGCTTACTACACACTAAGCAGAATAAATCTAAGACTCCATCTGTTCTACTCTTACAGCAAAACCACCTCATATTTCTTCCCTGTCTCATTCCTGGTGGCATTTATTTATTTATTTTTGTCTTCAGACCTTCAACTAGGAGAGAACTTAGGTAACTTTATGTGTACAATTACTATTTTGGTGAAAGCATTGGGACTCTATGGCAGTAGTAAGCAAACAACAACTTGTGTGTGGGTGTATGCTTAGTTGCTTCAGTCTTTTCCAACTCTTTGTGACCCCTTGGACAGTAGCCTACCAGGTTCGTCTGTCCATGGAATTCTCCAGGCAACTCACTGGAGTGGGTTGTCATGCTCTTCTCCAGGGGATCTTCTCAACCCAGGGATCAAACCTGCTTCTCTTATGTCTCCTGCATTTACAGGTGTGTTCTCTACCACAAACACCACCTGAAAAGCCCCTAAACAGAAGTTCAGGGTAAGATAGAGCCCACTGCCTCTTTTTGTATGGCTCAGGAGCTGAAAACTGATTCTACAAGTGAATAATATCTCTAATCAATTTGTTAAAGGAGAACACTAATTTATAAGCTCATTTGAGTGAATGAAATCTTACCCCCAAAATAATTTCATTCTACTCATTTGTAGATATATATTGATTAAAATTTCATGATATTTTAAATTCATTAATAAAAATTTTGTGTTCTAGCTGTTGTTATAAACAGCTACATAACACCCTCAATTCCTGCCCTCCTTAGCCTTCAAAGACTAAAATGTTTACTGTTTGGCCTTTAACAAAAAATGTGAGTTGATTCCTGCTCTCAAGGTCAGACAAATTCTCCATTGACCTCGCAAATGCATTATGACAGAAATTTACTCCTCAATATTCTGTATGATCTATCTTGGGCAGATTGAGGAATTTCTCTGGTCATTCAGATGACTAAAAAATAATTCATTCAATTCAAGAATTGCCTTATTCAGAATTTAAAATATTTCTTTCCATAGAATTTCCAGAAACTCAGAACTTCATTTAAAATTTCCCAACTTCTCCCTCAGCTTGAGTCTACATCAGGATGTTTGGGGGTGGCCTGTAACTGTGTCTTTCTCTACTTATATGTCTATGAAATCTCTTTTCCATCCTCTCCCATTTGATAAGTGGTTGGGCTTCTGCTGTTTTAAGAAGGGAAGGACTTATGCAGGCATAAGTCTTGTGTAAGACACTGGCATTCTTTGAACTAGCTTTGTTCCCTCCATATTTGTTGTCATTCAACCACTCAGTTGTGTCTGACTGTTTGTTATCCCATGGACAGAAGCCCACCAGACTGCCCTGTCCTTCACCATCTCCTGCAGCTTGCTCAAACTCATGTCCATTGAGTCAGTGATGCCATCCAACCATCTCATCTTCTGTCACCCCCTTCTCCTAATTCCTTCAATCTTTCCCAGCATTAGGGTCTTTTCCAATGAGTTGTCTCTTTGCATCTGGTGTCCAAAGTATAGGAGCTTCAGCTTCAGCATCAGTCCTTCCAATGAATATTCAGGAATGATTTCCTTTATTATTGACTGGTTTGAGTCCCTTGCAGTCCAAGGGGCTCTCAAGAGTCTTCTTCAAATCCATAGTTCAAAAGCATCAGTTTTTCAGTGCTCAGCCTTCTTTATGGTCCAGCTCTCACATCCATACATGACTACTGGAAAAACCATAGCTTTGACTAGACGGATCTTTGTTGGAAAAGTATGTCTCTGCTTTTTAATATGCTGTCTAGGTTTGTCATAGCTTTTCTTCCAAGGAGCAAGCACTTTTAATTTCATGACTGCAGTCACTGTCCACAGTGATTTTGGAGCCCAAGAAAATAAAGTCTGTCACTGTTTCCATTGTTTCCCCATCTATTTCCCATGAAGTGATGGGACCGGATGTCTTAGGACTATGTAAATATTCATTCCTTTTGATATTTGTAGAATTTAGTCAAAACTGATATGAAAACAAATTTCATGTTCAACATCCAGTTTCATTAGGAATTCAATGATTACTACACACTGGTGGTGATAGTTAACAAAGAATTCCAGTAAAATGCAACAAAGAAAGCTACTATTAATGCTAGACTTTCAAGCTTCTGATCATCATATAAGGTGGTTTCCTTGGGCATTATTTTTCTTATGTTCCTTAGTTTATTAAGGTATAATTTACATGTAGTAAGATTCTTACTTAAAGTATTTAGTTCTGTTTTTATAGAGTCATATGGCCATCTGCAGTCAACATATAGAACGTTCTATCAAACCCCAAGTTTTCCCTATATTCACCTTTGCGTTCCTCTTAACCCCTCAAACACTAACCCATTCTGTTCCCAGAATTTTGTTTTTTCATAATTTCAGATAAATGTATGTCTGGTTTATTTCACTCAGTTTAATTAATTTGAGATTCACCTATGTATTCAAATCAGTAATTTGTTTCTTTTTATTGTTTAGTAGTATACCTTTTAATGGATTCACCTCAGGTTTGTTTTTTTGTTTTGTTTTGTTTTGTTTTGGTATACTTGCCAAATATTGAAGAACATTTGAGTTTCAGCTTCTAGGGTTTATGAATAATTTCTCTATATAAATTGATGTCAGAAGTTATTTTTTGTTGTTGTTATTGTTAAACATAAGTTAAATGCTCTTTGGTAGAGATTTGGGATTGGAATTTCAGTGCTGTATGTAAACTGTAACTTTTTTTTTTTAATATCAAGCTTTTTTCCAAAGAGGCAGTACCATTTTACAGCCTACTGACAAAGGTCTTGTTGCTCTAAATCTCAGTAGAGCTTGGTATTATTTTCCCTTTAATTTTTGCTACAACACTATCTATTCTTGTAGGTAATAGTAACATCTCCCTTATCTTCTAGAGTAATCCATATTCAGTATTGTTTATATGTAATAAGGTTAGAACATGTTTTTTCTATGAATCTTCATATGATCAGATTAGTTGGATTGATAATACTCTAAAGATATACAAAGTAAGGTAAACTTATAAAACATAATAACTTATTAGTTTGATTATTTAAAGATTCTTTTTGAATCAAACATTCTGCAAATATATTGGTTTTGGTTTATGCTTAATGCATAAATCAAATTAGGCCATTAGGGTCTTCAAGCAACTATATATGCATGGCAGATCAGAATTCAGCTATTTATTTTATCTCTCTTTCTGCCTTATCTTGTCCATACACATAGTACCCATCTAGTAAATTAACTGTATATAATAAAAGAAGTCATTAATCATACTTATTCTTTATTCTTAATATATTATATTCCATTTTATTATTAATGATTACTATTACAACTATTATTTAATTTTGATCCCTATTTAGGATTAGACAGCTGAATTTGACAGAAATTTTTATATAATTGTGTGAGTAGACTTATGCTTATATTTTTCTCATGAAGACCAAAAGTAATACGACAACTTGATCATTTGGAAGTGGGTTTCCTTAGTACTTTCCATACTCCAGATTGTCTGCTGATTGATTCATCAGTTCTATTGAGCCTTAAATAAAATAAAAAAGTGGAAAAGTTTTTAAGGAATTTTCCCAGAATAATTCTGTATATATCTCACTACCTTTCTAGGCACATGGCCTCTCACAACTATGGGAGACTGACAAGCTCTTTATTATTGTCTTTTCCATATAATAAATGAGTTTTATTAGAAAGAAAAAGAGGGGAGTGGACAGCCAGTTGGTGTCTAGCAGTCTTTCAATCATTTTAATTAAATCTGAATTTTTAGAAGTGAATTTGTAGAACTTGTAGTGAACAGAATGAAGAGGAAGTGAAGAGGCGTAGTTGCAATGTTTTCTGCAAAAGATGATCAGTGAATAGATTATTTCATTTCATTTGAAAATAGAGAATTTCCCTTTTAGTCTAGTAATTATACTGAGCATCTGTTGTTTTCATTTATAGTACTAAACAAAAAAAGCTATGTCTAGCCTAAAGAAACACAGTGTCCTTGGGGATATAAACAAAGTAATAATTTCAATAGTATAAAAGTCAATGTATTTTGAATGAACCAAAGAAGATCCAACCAGTCTATTCTAAGAAATTAGTCCTGAATATTCATTGGAAGAAGTGATGCTGAAGCTGAAGCTCCAATACTTTGGCCACCTGATGTGAAGGACTGACATTGGAAAAGACCCTGATGCTGGGAAAGACACGAGGAGAAGGGGATGACAGAGGATGAGATGGTTGGATGGCATCACCGACTCTATGGACATGAGTTTGAGTAAGCTCTGGGAATTGGTGATGGACAGGGAGGCCTGGCATGCTATAGTCCATGGGGTCACAAAGCATCAGACACGATTGAGCAACTGAACTGAACTGAACTGAACTGAGAGAAGGAGAAGAATCTGTCATAGCTCTGACGATTTTCGTTTTTGTTGAGACATCATTCATTAGACAATATTAAGTAAAAGAAGAAATTGATAAAATAAAATGACCGTAGCAAATGAGGCTTGAGGTTAATGAGTTTGAAAGTGTCTGTGGTTATTTCTGGACTGCCCATTGTATCTGGCATATACACATACTTGAGTAATATTTGGCATATATATGAGAATGAATGGAAAGGTTTATTATATACTGTGTTTTGGTGTTCAGTAGGCATATCAAACCTGACTCAAAATACTGGTATTTGTAAGGTACAGATAAAGTATAGAGAATGAACCATTAACACATGTAGTCCATTAGTATGTCTTTAACTTAGCTACTGGTCAGCAGGTCTGGAAGAAGAGCTTGCAGTATTGGAATATTTGAATTGATTTAAAAAATAGAAAAGTGAATAGTCCCAAAGAATAGTGTCAGTTAATGGTAAATCAATATGAAACTAATATAATAAGGATAAAACATTATTTTAATTGTAGCATGACAGTGTTGCTAAATTTGACATTTGAGTGTTTCAAAACTTACTTGTAAATAAATATAAATATAACCATAAATATAAATGAACACATACCTCTAGTGGATTCATGTTGATGTATGGCAAAACCAATACAATATTGTAAAGTAATTAACCTCCAATTAAAATAAATAAATTTATATTAAAAATATATAAATATAACCATTCCAGAAATACTGTGCTGGGTGGCTTTTTGAGTAATAACTTCTTCACAGGTTCTTCACAGATTTGCTATGTAGGGGCTAAATGCAGGAACAGAATCTGAAAAAGCATGAGGTTTGGATTCAGATAGACTAAGGGTGTTTTATCTGTATAATCATTATATTTTTTAACATATTTGAGTACAAATTTTATAATGCTTAAAAACAGATGGAAATATCTAATATATAGCAGTTTTGTGAGCCTGCTGAAACTGCTGGTAAGTTTCATGGAGTGTCAAATGCATTATAGGACCTCATTGTCTCTTTGCTTATGTTTGGGTTGATTCTGGTTATCCTCTGGATGATGTTACTAGCACTGTATTCTCACCTGTTTCACAATTGGAAAGGAATGCTTCTTTAACCATAGTCTACCTATCTTAGAATGAACTAAAAATACTCTTCTAATTTTGTCAGTTTATTGAGAAAAATAGAATCTGTTTTCAAGGAGTATTTTTTGTCTTTCATCATGCCTTTTTAATTGGCAGGACCAGGAGAAAAGAATTAATATTAGAATCTGAAGTTTAAGATGGCATGAGATTACAAGGACAAGTATTTTTTGGTGAAGCTGAAAAGTTCATTCCTTAACAGCAAAGTACCAACTGTCTATGGAATGCATTAGGAAAGGACATGCACTTTCTGTATGATTATTGAGAAGACCAAGGCAGTAGGATTTGGGCATGTGGTGAGAGATCAAGAATGAAGTACTAATAAATAAAGTCTGTCAATCAAGGAGTGGAGGAGCTGAGGCACTGTTGTCTTATGAATACAGTATTTGATCTGACAAGCAAGTACTAATTAAAGTAAGCAGAATCTTCATTAGGAATTCTAATCTTCAATCATTTCCATATATTGGATTTCAAGAATCAATAGGAATGGGATGCTGCTAGCAAAACTCTGATAAAAGGTTGAATGCACACACTTAGGGCAGTGCTGTTGGAAATGGAAAAGTGTAGTTACAAGTAGTGACTTGGATAGATACAAATATAGTTGGAGAGACAAAGCAAAGGTGTATGGAAATATTTAGCTCATGGTGGGTAGGTTATGAAACATGACCAAACAGCTTGCATACCTGTGGAATGCAAAAGGTTATCAGAAAATCAGAGATTAATAAGACATCACATAATATCAAAAAGTAAAAATGAAAGGAGAGTGAGATAGGCAGGTATGAAAAGCATCCCTATAAAGAGGTGGTTATAGGAGGCCTGAGAAAGAGAAGTTAAAATCTAGAGGATTTCAACCCTGCCCAAACTCACATGATATACAGTCATTATTGATGTGTAAAAACAAAAGTCAATATGAATGGTAGATGATTATTTTTTACTACAATATAGAATATAAAAATTCTATACATGTTTTATGAGATTATTTATCTTATATCTTGGGATGTTTATTGAAGCAAAGGCTTGAATTGGTTCACTCAATTCAAGAGACAGGCACTGAGATTTGTGAGGGTTGTTTGGGGTGAAAAGAGTTTAGCTTGGAATTCTAATTTCAATGTTTGAAGGTTATAGCAGTCTTCAATCAGAATATGTAATACCAAAAACTGAAGTCTTAGTTAAAGTAATAAAGACTCCTTAAAGTTGAGATAATCTGTTATTGAAGAATCTAGGGAGTGAGCAGTATTGGATGAAATGACAGAATTTCATTTCTAAAGGTGGGTAGCATGACACCAGCCATTGACACTCTGCTCAGGGAGAGGATGATGCACTAAACTGTTTAGAAGAAAAGGTCTCAGAGTCCAGGGAATACTAGAAGTCCAAGTCATGAGATGAGAAGCTGAAGTTAAGTTAGGTGAAATCAATAAGCTTAAAGGAACCTCTGGTTTCAGGATAAACTTGACTAATATGTGTATATTTACATTAGCCTCATTGTATTTGAGCTGAATAGACTGCTGCTGCTGCTAAGTCGCTTCAGTCGTGTCCGACTCTGTGAGACCCCATAGACGGCAGCCCACCAGGCTCACCGTCCCTGGGATTCTCCAAGCAAGAACACTGGAGTGGGTTGCCGTTTCCTTCTCCAATGCAGGGAAGTGAAAAGTAAAAGGGAAGCTGCTCAGTCGTGTCCGACTCTTAGCGACACCATAGACTGCAACCTACCAGGCTCCTCCATCCATGGGATTTTCCAGGCAAGAGTACTGGAGTAGGGTGCCATTGCCTTCTCCAGCTGAATAGACTAAGAATGACTAAATACTTTAGAGCTTTCTGTTGTATTCCAAAATTATGTGGTAAGCACATGGAAAATGAGAAACATCAATGGATCCAGTTAACGGTGGTAAGGGAAATGTGAAGATGGTGGATTGTAAAAAAATTAATAATTATAAAGGCCCAGTAAATATATATGACTTCATTTTCTGGTCAGTTCTGATGACTATCTATAAATATAAGTTGGCCTTACAATACAATAATATTACTATAATATTTACAGTTTAAATATTATACACCTTCTTTAAGAAAGTAAGAAGCATGACTGATTAGTATTTTCATTTCTTATCAGAGCTTGTTCTTCTTTCCCAAATTTCACCCCTTTTCTCCAAGTGACTTTCCTGTATTATTCAGTAAATTGATTGTTTCTGATATGACAACTGACCCCAAAATTTTTCTCCTTTTACTCTCTTCTCTACTAGGAGAATTTTCTCATAATTATAAAGTGCCCCAAAGATCTCTTCCTGGAAGTCTAAATATGACAAGGTGAAATCATTGACATTTCTTCTGAATTGGTTTCTCTTCCAGACTCTTCTGTGTACAGTTTACTGTCAGTATTCCTGGACTTGAAATTTGTTATTTCACCTACTGACTCAAATTTACTAGTAATCCCCAAATTAATACCCATGGCAATTTTGCAGATGTTCACACCTGTCACCAGCTGAGGTAAAAATGGGCAGTGTTCCATCACTTTGTTTTGCCTCTCATAATGTAAACAAGTGTTCTCTCTATGATTTATTTAGTGTCACATTTTATGCTGTTTGTTGATTTTTCTTTTTAACATGGCCCCTAGGTGCAGTGTTAAAGTGCTATCTAGTGTTCCCAAACACAAGAACAATACAGTGTGCCTTTCAGAGAAACTATACCTTAGATAAGCTTTGTTTAGGCATGGGTTACAGTTGTTTTGGCTTTGAGTTCATTATATTAATAGGTGAGTTACAAGTATATATTGGATGTGATGTCTTTAAATAGAAATATACACAAGACCAATTATATACTGATGGGTCTATGAAAGTGTTGTGACTAGAAGCTCAGATAAACCTAACCTTCTATTTCCCCTAGGAGTAATGCTTTAATATTCAATAATTCTGGCTCATGGTGTCTTTATAGAACATAACTAATGAAAAATATGGAAACTGACTGTATATTAGCAACTGCATTATCCTTAATATCATGTATATTTTAGCATCTTAGGTTTTGATCTTATTTTTCTCCATTCTGGAAGAATGAATAGAGCAAAGGTGGGGTCTGGTTTGGGCTAGGAATAAAAATAAAAAACTGGTAAAGCATGTGTGAGAACCAAGAACAAAAAATTATTCCCTTATAATATCCTCCAATTAAATAAAGAATTTTTTAAAAGAGAAAGAACAGAAAGATTAAAAAAAGGAATTATACAAGTAGAAAAAATTCATATATAAACAACTCTCTCTATGGATTCAGGGACTTCAGTGCCAAATTATGGCTAGACAGGGGGTGGGTCAAGGGCTTTCCAGGTGGCACTAGGGTAAAGAACCCACCAGCAAATGCAGGAGGCATAAGATATGCAAGTTCCCTCCCTGGGTCTGGAAGATGGCTTGGAGGAGGGCATGACAATCCACTCCAGTGTTCTTGCCTGGAGGATCCCATAAACAGAGGAGCCTGGTGGATTACAGTCTATTGGGTCACAAAAGATCGGACACAACTGAATTGACTTAACACATACACACACACAGGTGGCACTTCTGTTAACAGTCAACATGTGTGCCTTGTATGTGACACACCACCCTGTCTTTTTGGCAGTGAGTGAGCTCATATTACTCCTAATGTTCTTAGATGTGTATCTATTCAGAATACTGGCATTGGTTTGTGTATCAGTAGGTATATTTTATGTTGTTTTAAGCTTTTCTTCTTACCAACTCTTGTCTCCTCTAGTGTGTTTCAATTAAAAAAAGTTAACCTCAATGCATATAACATACTGTCAGCCTTGAGCTCTCCCTGGAAGAGATGACCATGGTGAGAAACTCTGACCATGGTGAGAAACTCTGACCATGGTGAGAAACTCTGACCATGTGAGAAACTCATTTCCTCTGTCCACAAGTAGATGGTCATGGTTTCTCACCATGTCACCTCTTCCAGGGATGATTTAGGGCTTCCCAGGTGGTGCTAGTGGTAAAGAATCAGCCTGCTAGTGGAGGAGATGCAAGAGATGAGGGTTCAATTCCTGGTTTGGAAAGATCCCTGGAGAATGAAATAGCAACCCACTCCAGTATTTTTGCCTGAAGAATCCCATGGACAGAGGAGCCTGGTGGACTACAGTTCATGGGGTTGCAAAAAGTCAGACATAACAGAGTACCGATGCCCACATTTAGTACAAAATGGCTGTGTGGATATGAATCACACATGAAAAAATGTTTCTATTGATTTGTGGCTTCTTAGAGCCTTTCACTCTGGGGTTTCCAATTGTCTATTAACATCATTTTCCAGAAAATGGAAAGTCAAAGCCAATTATTGATTATCTCCAACCAAAGGTGTCTCCCTGTGACCTCAACTCCTGTGGGATGAGTTTAATTTTCTGTTCAAAGAAAATAGCTGAGAAAGTCTGGATTGTTCTCTGATTTTCAAAATATTCGGTAAAACCAAAATCAGGTGAATCAAAAGTTGCTATCTGGCAAAAGATTAAGGATCAGTGTTTTAAGCATCTTTTAATTAGTGTATTCCAGTCCTAAACTGGACTTGAGGTTCCATTTTAGTTGATCATTGCAAGAAGTGCGCATGGAATTTTTCAGTGTTAAATTGAGATAATCTGCAAATACAGTAGAACTTCAGGAAACAAAAGGCTCATACATTTGAGTAATAGGAGATAGTTTCATGGAATTTGTATGACTGCAACTCACACAAATGAGTTGAGTTTGAATGAATAGATATTAGCCTATGGATGAGAGTGAAAAAGTAATACTAAGTTTATAAATCAGCATGGACACAGACAGAGTGTGGGAGTAGAAGCACTGTCTGAATGTTGCCATACTACTGCTTCTTGGTAGAAAATGACATTTAAGCATGGGGCCAGATACATAGTAATTTTTTACTTGATTTATGAGCAATTATTCTACTTTCTTGAGTGGATTTGAAAAGTTGTTTGGCAAGGAAACAGCAGGATGGATTAAAAGGATATGGAGAAAAGCTGAAAACAAAGAGTCAAGCTAATAAAAAGTGTCTTAGACACCTAGTCTAGGGCCAAGGGCACTCTAGCCCAATAGTCTTATTGACTAGAGAATATAAGATTATTTCTGGGACCTTAGCTGAAATAATGTGTTATGAACTGATACAGATATGTGGTATTCTCAAGTTCCATGACCAATGTGCTCATTCGCTAAGTTGTGTCCCACTTTTTGCGACCCCATGGACTACAGACCACAAGACTCCTCTGTCCATGAGATTTACTAGGCAAGAATACTGGAGTGGGTTGCCATTTCCATGACCAATAATACCACCTTAAAACATGCCTTTCATAACTTTCAATTATCTGTTTCTAAAGTAACCTCCTTAATAGTTTTCTCATTCCAAACTGTTCCAAAATTACCTTCCAGAGAGCCAAATCAAGTTGTGCTACTTTCCAAATTATTATTTTTTTCTTTTGTGTTTCCATTTGGATAATATCTATTGATCTGCCTTTATGATCACTGATTCTTTTAAAAAAATTATTTTCCCAATAATAAAAATATTGGGGGTTTGGGATTCACATATACACACTGCTATATTTAAAATTGATAACCAAGGACTTACTGTATAGCACAGAGAACTCTGCTCAATATTCTGTAATAACCATAAGTGGGATATTTTCACTGCAGCTCCATGACCTGTTGAATAAAGTTTATAGACCTCAACATGACCTTTGAAATCCTTTTCTACTTCCTTTTGAATTTATCTCCTACCACTTCCTTTTAAAAATTCTATGCTAAACATGTTAAACTAATTACCAGATTAGCTTATATTTCACACATAGTTGTGCCTTTGTAATTTTCATATCTTTGGTCTGTAATGCCCTCCCCTATCGCTGAATCATCTTTACAGCTTCAGATGTAATGTTACTTTCTTTGTAAAATATTTATTCCCTTAAGTTGAACTATTTTCTATTCAAAGAAAGTAGACATGTTTTAAAAAACTTCATATTTGTACAGAACTGCATTTGAATATATTTTATTTGCTAACTCTGAGATTTGACTATATTGGTTATTGGTTCCATACATTACAAGTATCTCATTCTCCATAAAGCAGATACGATCTATACAACATTTTTTTTAAATGAGAATAACATGAAATAAACTATGAAATTCAGGGCAATAGGACCACCTCACTGAAGGAAAGCTCTTATTATTAATAACAACAAAGCAATCCTTTCATTTTGTTATAACTAATTCTTAATAGCTTTCTTTCCCTCCTGTTGTGGTAAAATTCTAGACAAGAGAGAGTATTAACTTCATTTTTCCTTATCTGTTAATTTCTATCACAGTGCCTGCCACATAATAGGTATTTGACAATTATTTTGTTTACATCTATGTAAAATTCATAGTGGCACCCTGAAGATAATGTGAATAGTCTTGTTCCTAAAGTTAGGAAGAAATAAATTTAAAACTGGAGGAAACTTTAAAAGGTTGAAAGCTCATTTTCTATTATCTCTCCTTTAGCAGAATTTTCCAATGTGTAGTTTAGATAACCTAAGTCTTATGACTAAGAAAAAGAGGTCTGTGATCAAATAAAGTGTTAAATAACAGCAGAGTACATCCTTTTTAAATGACTTATAATTTTATATTAGGGAACTTTAGGAATTCTCTTAGTAATTAAATTAATAAATTAATTTAACAGAGAATTAGTTAATATTCATGATTCTGCTCATTATGTTTGGGTGAACAGGTAATGTCTAGTCCCATTATAGAAATATGGCATGTTCATAGGGAATTCTTCACTGTAAGGTCGACCCTTTATAGTTAAATCAGTTTTATTTACATCTACATTAAGTCACTTTAGTTGTGTCTGACCCTTTGTGACCCTATGGACTGTAGCCCGCCAGGCTCCTCTGTACATGGGGATTCTCCAGGCAAGACTATGGAGTGGTTGTCATGCCCTTCTCCAGGGGATCTTCCTGGCCCAGGGACTGAACTCACCTCTCTTATGTCTCCTGAATTGGCAGGGATGTTCTTTACCACTAATGCCACCTAAGAAGCCCCTATTCACATCTAGATCTTAGTAAATTTTTCTTCAGTAAAAAAAAAAAAAAAAATCAATGGAAAAAGTGCTGCTACATCTGTATGTATGCCTATCCTATGCCAAAGGGATACCCTGAGTACTTGCCTGAATTATCATTTAACTCTGTAATGGACTATTATTTTTTGCAATTATTAATTCCAAGAAAGACTGGTGAAGAAAAATGGTTTAAAAGAAATTAGCATTTAAATAAACAAACAGATTATTGAAAATGATCTAACAAAGATTTGTGGATCTTGGGCATAAAAACTTTACATTGAGTGAAATAGTGACTGTTATTATTCTCAGGAACCTGTACAGAAATTGTTTATTTATCCTTTAAAAGAATGAAAACCAAACAATCTTTCTCCTTACCTTTCATTTGTGATTCTTAGACATTTGCTTTACAGGAGAGCAATGTGTCAGAGAAAGCAATAGAGCAAAAATGACAACGACCTTGGAAGAAATATTTTAAATTCTCAAGATGCTCCTTTCCTCTTTGATATATTTTTAAGAAGGCATTGAAACAAGAATCGACTTATCCTGTTTACCCATAGGAACACAGCGGAAACTTTTTTGAAATTCAAGTTCTTCTTCATAATACCATTAAGGAAGGATTTTGGATGAAAGGTAACCTGGAACCAACACAGACCACACATGGAGAAATTACTCACTCTTCTAAGGTAGATTGATGAATTGTCCTTCCAGATGCCAGATGATAAACATCCAACTGCAGCTTTTCTTGTTTGTGCCATGAGTGACAGGATCTGTCACTTCCTTGAAATTTGGTACGTAAGATGAATTGAGGTGTGGCTTTAGTAGTTAAGAGAATAATTTCTATTTGTGACGATTTAAGACCACTTGAAGTTCCATGATCTGAACTTCAACAATACAGCAGGTCTGGGGCTATAGTTAGAGGGAGTCAAAATTGCCCCAAACTCATGATCCACATAATTATTTTAGAAATTCATTCCCTGGAGTTGCAAACTAGAATTTAGATGTGCTGTTAGAAACATGATACTACCAAACAAAAAGTTAACCTGGGACTGAGTTCATTTACTGTTTATCATGCAGTAGTTTTCATCTTTAATCATCTGTAGCATTATGTTGATCAGAAAATTCTTGCTAAAATAATAGCCAGTAAAAACATACTATATGAATATTGCTGATTTGAATTGTTCCACATGTTGCCAACATGGGGCTTCTATTGTGCTAGCTATCAAAAAATAGAACCTCAAAATCAGAGACTCAGACCACGTGGGTGGTCTTCTTTTACCAGTGATTGATAAACTGTGTGTCTTCAAGTAAGTCCCTCATGTTACTGAGGACTAGTTTTCTCATGTGAGCAAATCAATTGGACTGCAGTTTTTATGGCAAATGTTCAACCAAATTCAATAAAATATATCAAGAATGGTGATTAAAACAAAACAAAAACTGAAATAGAGCCGAAAAGTGTAAAAGACAAATTCTTGTAGATTGCACTAAAATATGATTATACAAAATGTATACAATTCCCTACCATGAGTCTAGCACTCCTATGTCACCTCTTTCTTCACAGAAATGCCATATATACTTTTTCTTCAAAATCCATAATTAATTTCATGAATGCCATTAGAGCAAATGATATAATTACTCATTAGAGTTGTGGGCCTTCATTTAAAAAGCCATTAAAAATTAGTCATTATCTTTTATTTGATTTGTTAACTAGAAACCTTATTAGATTCCCCTCACTAGAGGCAAGATTAAAGGAAAAAGTATGTGTTGTAGTGCCTATTTTCATCTCGTGAATAAAAATGACTTTTAATGCCATGTCTTTAAGACAGAGATTTCTCATTCTAATTCTTTTAAACCTGACATGATTTAGCACTCACAATCCTCAAAAGACTCTGACACAACACCAGCCCATGAATACCCCACATTAGGATTTTCTCAGAACTTAATCAGGTGGTGCTAGTGGTAAAGAACCCACCTGCCAAGGCAGGGAGACATAAGAGACCCAGGCTTGATCCTTGGGTTGGAATGATCCCCTGGAGAAGGAAATGGCAACCCACTACAGTATTCTTGCCATTGTTGTGGAGCCTGACAAGCTACAGTTGATAGGGTCTTAAAGAGTCAGCTGAAGCAACTTATCACACAACCACAGAACTTTATCACAGCTTAATACAATGAGGAGGCAACATAATAATTTATGTTGTTACATATTTGAAGAAACTGAAGGCCAGTGAAATAAACATCCTTTTTTAAAATATAAATTTATTTATTTTAATTGGAGGTTAATTACTTTACAATATTGTATTGGTTTTGCCATACATCAACATGAATCCGCCACAGGTATACACGTGTTCCCCATCCTGAACCCCCCTCTCTCCTCCCTCTCCGTACCATCCCTCTGGGTTGTCTCAGTGCACCAGCCCCAAGCATCCAGTATACTAACGCACATATATGGAATTTAGAAAGATGGTAACGATAACCCTGTATGCGAGACAGCATAAGAGACACAGATGTATAGAACAGTCTTTTGGACTGTGGGAGAGGGAGAGAGTGGGATGATTTGGAAGAATGGCATTGAAATAAACATCTTGATCAATGATTTATTTAACACAGTGGTCCCCAAATTTCTCCCAACTCTGGAAGCAATTCCCTTTCTCCTATTCTTCTATTTGTGTTCTCCCTATATTTCTTATAAATAAACCAGTGTGTTTTTGTCTCTTTCTTCACACTGATATTCTGGTACTTCACATTATATAAAAATATTTACACGTCTCCCAGTTTATACTTCTATCCTGTGCAAATTGTAATCATCCTTCCAGGCCTAGCACATGTCCTAACTCTCCATAAAATCATCTTTAATCATCCCACCCAATGGCAGTGTCTCCTTTCTTTGAACTTTTATACCTTATCATTATTGGTAATATTTATTGAGTGCTTGTTCTGTCTTTAGAAGCTTATTTATTGCATACCTTGCTACCTGGTGTTGAGTGTTATTTCTGGTATAGATATTTCAAACTGTTATTTATGCCTTTTGTTTTATAGCAATAGAAAAGACTACACCATCTAATACAATGTTTTCAGGTGTAGCAAACTGTTATGCACATAATAAGTATTTAGTACAGGACTGTTCACTGATTGGCAGACTGTCAGTTGAATACATATAGATCCCTTGTTTGATCTTTCTTGTTTTCACCAAATGTCTGTCATGTCTATTTCAGTTTTCTATCATGTGAATGAAAACTCTTCTTAATATCATGATAAAATTGTCAGAGAGAAAACCGAATTGACTATGGGATTCATTATGTCCTTCCTTAGACCTCTTGCTTAGCCTTCTAGGGAGCCTATTTTTGAGTTTGTTCAATTATCAACTTGTAATTTTTCAGAGAGTATATTTTAACCTTAGATAAGACAGAAAGCTGTTTATCTCTCAGTGATGTCAAGCATCTTTGTAGAATACTTTCTTTTTTCTTTATCACTATATAATATCTTATGTTTCTTAATTCTGATATGTTTTGGTCCTTTTATACATAAAGAAAACACAGATTAATGTTACTTTCTCATAAGAATCTAAAAGTAAATAATATTTAGTATTTGCTCACTTCAGGAAGAGTTTTACAAAATACATATTACTCAGTGGAAATAATTATCAGGTTCTGCTTTACCATACAAACAGAGAAAGACACAAAACAGGGCTGAAAAAATGTAGAAGTGAAAAGAAAATCATAGAAGTAAATGTCTATATTTTCATATCAGATTAACTGCTAACTGACTATACATCATAAAATGACTTTTCTCTTACAATATTCTGATCAATTATACTAATATATAAATAATATTCATTTGTAATACACAAATTCTTGTTGTTGTTTAGTTGCTACGTCCTGTCCAACTCTTTTGCAATCCCATGTTCTGTTGCCCAGCAGACTCCTCTGGACATGGGATTTCCCAGGCAATAATACTGGAGTGGGTTGTCATTTCCTTCTCCTGGGGGTCTTCCTAAACCAGGAATTGAACCTACATCTCCTGAATTGACAGGAAAATACTTTACTGAGCCACCTGGAAACCTCAATAGACAAATTATTTTCAGTCAGATAAGCAGTTTGAAACTTTTCCATGAAAGGGTCCTGCTGGGCAAAGAAGGGATAGGTGTGGGATTAAAGAGCTAGAACTAGCTGTATGTGATGGAAATATAGCCAGATTAGGTCATTAGGACATGGACCTCAAACTATATGGCAGCTTGCATAAGACAGACAAAAGTGACAGTTTGGGGAAATACATCCAACTACAACAGAGGTCTTGCAGCAAACTCAGAAGATTTGGTGTCAATTATACAGTGAAATATAAGTTGGAATCAGAAAGAGAGGAGAAAGTTGCATGAAAAAATATATATATATATTACCATATGTAAATTAGATAGCCAGTGGGAATTTGCTATATGATGCAAGGAGCTCAACCTAGTGCTCTGTGACAACCTAGAGGGATGGGATGGGGTAGGTGATGGGAGGGAGGTTCAAGAGGGAAGGGACATATGTATGCCTGTGGCTGATTCATGTTGATTTATGGCAGAAACCATCACAATATTATAAAGCAATTATCCAATTTTGTTTAAAAAATTAAAAAAAAAAAAAGAGAAAAAGAAAAGCAAGTGGCCACCTAATCACTGTGGACAGTGACTGCAGCCATGGAATTAAAAGACATTTGCTCCTTGGAAGAAAAACAGTGACAAACCTATACAGTATATCAAAAAGCAGAGACGTTACTTTGTCTACAAAGGTCCATACACCCAAAGCTATGGTTTTTCCAAAGCTATGGTACAAGTGTGAGAAAAGTGAAAGTGAAAGTTGCTCAGTCATGTCTGACTCTTTGTGACCCCCATGGACTATACAGTTCATGGAATTTTCCAGGCCAGAATACTGGAGTGGGTAGCCTTTCCCTCCTCTTAGGGGATCTTCCCAACCTAGAGATCAAACTCAGTTCTCCCACATTGCAGGTGGATTCTTTACCAGCTGAGCCAAAGGGAAGCACAAGAATACTGGAGTGGGTAGTCTATCCCTTCTCCAGTGGATCAAGTGTGAGAGCTGGATGATAAAAAAGGCTGAGGGCCAAAGAATTGATGTTTTCAAACTGTGGCACTGGAGAAGACTCTTGAGATCCCTTGGACAGCAAGGGAATCAAACCAGTCAGTCCTAAAGGATATCAACCCTGAATATTCATTGGAAGGACTGATGCTGAAGCTGAAGCTTCAACACTTTGGCCACCCAATATGAAGAGCTGACTTATTGGAAAAGACCCAGATGCTGGGAAAGATTGAAGGCAAAAGGAGAAGGGGACAACAGAGGATGAGATGGTTGGATGGCATCACCAACTCAATGGACCTGAGTTTGAGCAAGCTCCAGGAATTGGTGAAGGACAGGGAAGCCTGGCATGCTGCAGTCCATGGGGTCCCAAAGAGTCAAGCACAACTGAGCAGCTGAACAACAACAACCTAATTACATTAAAACAGAAAAATAAAACAGACAATCTAGTAAGTAGAACTGTCACACGGTCCAAGGAAAATAAGCAATCTTCAAATTTGATTAGCAGTGAGATATTTTTTAGGAGGAAGACTGGTATTAGAAAGCAAGGAGATTATACTTTGGATTTTTGTTATGTCCTCTTCAAAGAGAAAATCCTGGGATATTAAAAAACCTGGAATGCTCTTTCTTCCGTAGAAGTTCTTCATACAATTCCTTTTGTATGGCCTTCTTTATTGTTCTTTTAAAAAATGTTTGAAAGGATTCTTCCTATTTGTTAGCTGGGGTCACTAGCCCTGCATTGTCTGGTTTTGGCTTCCTTACCTCCTCATCTGTGGAGTCAGGGGATGCAGCACTTGGAGCCAGGAGCCAAGGAGAAGCAGAGTAGGTCACCCCTTCTACTGGTGCTGAGATGTGGATCCAGGTTCAGAACTACCCAAGGCTCCTAGATGCACACCATTCAGTGGAAGTTGCAAAGCCACAGTTGAGGAGCTACACAAGCCAGTGTGGGCACTGCTCCTCCATGGTGGTCCAAGTGCCAGCATCTCTTCTACAGGGACAAGCAATTGGAAAACAGATAAATTTTACTTGACTATGATATTGGACTGAAGTTGCTTTCCTGGTGGCTCAGTACTATCTGCTGATGTCATATGTCATCACCTATAGAAGACACAGGTTCAGTCTCTGGGTCAGGAAGATGCCCTGGAAAAAGAAATGGCAACCCACTCCAGTATTTTGGCTGAGAAATCCCATGGACAGAGGAGCCTGGTAGGCTACAGTCCATGGGATTGCAAAAGAGTTGGACACAACTTAGCAACTAAACAACAACAACAATTGGACTGGAAGACAATTAAATTAGTAGTTCTTCTGGACACTGACTTTCCCAGCACATCTAAACAGACTGAATTACAGGCCAACTTCAGTTCTAATAGTCCACCTAAAGTAAAGAGATACCAAGGGAGAGACCTTTCAGTCAGCCAGCTGCATCAACTGACAGTTTTCTTATTGATCCTGGCATTGAACTATCTAAGTGTGTTTTGATCCATTTTGTTTTAATCAAGTACTTGGTCATGGGAAACTCTTCTCTAAATGTGGCTACAGGCATTTCCCAGAGATACTTCAGGTTTGGTTCCAGACTACTTCAAGAAAGTGAATATCACAATAAAGCATGTTACATATTTTTGGTTTGTTTTCTAACATACTAAGATTATGTTTACACTCTATTGTAGTCAATTAGGTATAAAATAGCATAACGTCTAAAAAAAATGTAACTTGATTTAAGATCACTTTGTTCACAGGGACTGTTGAAGGCCATCATCTGAGCCTTCAGCAGGTCATGTTCTTTTCATGTTCTTTTTGCTGGCCCATCAGGATGGTGGTGGTTGTGACAGTTTCTTAAAACAGCAGTGAAGTTTGTCACATGGATTGACTCTTCCTTTTACAAACAAGTTCACTGTAGCATATAAGGCTGATGGATAGCATTTTACCCACAGTAGAACTTTTTTCAAATTTGGAATCAGTCCTCTCAACCCCACCACTGCTTTATCAACTAAGTTTATATGCATTCTAAATCTTTTGTTGTCATTTCAACAGCTTTCACCAGTAGATTCTCTTTCAAGAAGTTTTCTTTTCTCATCCATGAGAAGCAACTCCTTATCCAATCTAGTTTTACCATAAAATTACGGCAGTTCAGCTGCCTTTTCAGGCTCCTCCTGCCATTCCAGTACTCTCTTTGTTTCCATCACATCTCCAGAACTTCCTCCAGTGAAGTCTGAACTCCTCAGAGTCATCCATGAGGGTTGGAATCAACTTCTTCTAAATCCTATTAATGTTTATATTTGATATTTTGATTTCTTCCCAGGATCATAAATTTTCTGAATGGTCAGTTCTTTCCAGGTTTCCAGGTGACTTTGATGAGATCCACTGGAGGAATCACTACTATGATAGTTTGGTAAGCCTTATGAAATATAAGTAACTCCTTAATCCATGGGCTGCAGAACGGATGTTGTGTTAGCAGTCATGAAAACAATGTTAACTTTTTGAATTGGAGTTTTCTCCAGATATATGCCCAGAGACAAAAGATTACTGTCTAGAATATATGTATAGAACACTTGCTATGGACTGAATATTCACTTGCTATGGTGAATCCATAAATATCAAGGTGGTGGTATTTGGAGGTGGGATCTTTGCAGGATAATGAGGTTCTGATAAGGTCATATGGTAGAATCCCCATGATGAGGGCAATGTCCTCATAGGAAGAGAGACTAGACCATGTTCCCTCTCTCAGTATATCTGTTTCTCTCTCCCCCTCCCTTCTGCTCTTCCCACTCTCTTTCTTCCACTTCTCTCCCTCTTCTCCTTTTTCCTCTCCTCTCTCTCTGCCATCTAAGGACACAGTGAAAATGTGGCTATGGGCAAATCAGGAAGAAAATCATCAGAAACAGGATCAACAAGCAACTTCCTCATGAACTTCTTAGCTTTCATAATTATGAGAAATAAATATTAAAGCCACACAGTTTAGGGCATTTTGTTATAGCAGTTTGAACTGAGACAATATTCAAAACTCAACAATAAAGCAATCAAGTAATTTGATGATAGACCAAAGACATGAAGAAATATCTCATTGAAGATGACAAACGAATGGCAAGTAAGCATATGAAATTATTCTCAATATCAATCACTAGGGAAATGCAGATGAAAATGACAATTAAATATCATAATACACATATTACAATGTCTACTTTTCTTAAAATGTGAGAGTATCAAACTCTCACAAGGACATGACAAAGCTGAATCACACATACATTGTGGAAAAAATGTAGAATGATGCAGCCCCAATGGAAAATAGGCAGTTTCTTGAAAACTAATGCCATACAGCCCAGCAATTAGACTCCTAAGTCCTTATCCTACAGAAATAAAAATATGTTATAACATGAAAACAATGAAAGAATGTGAGATAAAATATACTCACAATATCCATAAATATTATCCAAAACAAGAAAATATGTCTATTTGTTAAAAGTAAGAATTTTATGGAAATATATAAAAATATTATTAGAGCCCATAACAGAAACTATATATTATTAATATTTCTCCATGGATGTCTAATGAGAAGTAAAAGTCAGTACCATTAAGAGGTCAAGTGTTTCTAATTAAACCATAAATCAGAGTAATCAATCACATTCTCAAATAAAATTCAAAAAACTTAACAATATGATTTTGAAATTATTATGGAAGATCACTAGGCTATTAACAGGAGAAACTGTTTTAATAAAATTTTAAGTATGTTTAGTAATTAAAGCAACATTGTATTGGAAAAGAAAGGGACTAATAGTCATACAAAATAGAATAGAAACCCAGAAACTGTAGAAATTTGAAATTTCACAAAGACAGCATTAAAAAAAAAAAAGTTGTCTAGTTAGTTATTTAATTGTTCTAACTTAATCAATTATAAGTATTTGAAAAATAATACATCAGATATAAGTCTCAAAAAACAAACATGCACATACTTTAAGTAGGGTTAATACCTAAACATAAAACGAAAACTTAAAATCCTTTATTAAAAAGAAGTATAAGAATGTGTTTTAATTTTAGAACAGAATTGTTTTTAACCAATAAAAAAGGTATTTGTTGAAAAAAACAGCTTTGAGGCATTCCGAATAGTAATAAAATCTTATCATAGTCATATGAAGTGAAAATAAAGTGTCAGTCACTCAGTTGTGTCCAACTCTTTGCGACCCCGTGAACTGTATCCTACCAGGCTCCTCTGTCCATGGAATTCTTCAGGCAAGAATACTGGAGTGAATAGCCATTCCCTTCCCCAGGGAATCTTTCCAACCCAGGGATGGAACTCTGCATTGCAGGCAGTTTCTTTACTGTCTGAGCCACCAGGGAAGCTCCATCATAGTTGTATACCACAGTTTACAAAAAATTCTCAAAGAGTGATTTCTGTTTCAGGCAATCACCAAAAGTACTCTTTTAATTTATTATGTACAAAGGTTAGCACTGTTAAAGAAAAACACACTGTGGATTTCTCTACATAGTTTCAATTTTGCTTATCCCCTTTTGGATATGTTCATATATCACATTTTCAAGGTGGTCGTTAAAATAAACAGTGGGCAAAAACAATCAGACAAAGTGAGTCCTAGGAAGATTTGAACTGAAATCAGCCAGTCAGTTTGATTTTACCAGCAGCAAAGCAGAAAAAAAATGTGAAAGTAGCTGTCATGTCTGACTCTGCGACCCCATGGGCTATACAGTTCATAGAATTCTCCAGGCCAGAATATTGGAGTGGGTGGCCTTTCCCTTTTCCAGGGGATCTTCCCAACCCAGAGATCAAACCCAGGTCTCCCGCATTGCAGGCAGATTCTTTACCACTGAGCCATCAGGAAAGCACAAGAATACTGGAGTGGGTAGCCTATTGTTTCTCCAGTAATAGAACCCAGGAATAGAACTGGAATCTCCTGCATGGCAGGTGGCTTCTTTACTAGCTGAGCTACCAGGGAAGACCAAAAACGAAAAATATGGAAAAAATGAAAAAAAAAAAAAAAGAAAAGCAAATTTTTCATTCCTTCCCAATAGAATGTTGGGGAAATCTCTTACACTTTGTACGTCAGTTTCCCCAAATATTAGACCAAAGAGACTAGTTGAGCAACAAAAGTGCTGAACTGAGTCAGGATGCCCTTCTAGTTATGCTGTGTTCCTTACTTTTTCCTCTGATAATGGGCAAGTCATTTGTTTCTTGGTTCATCAATTTCCTCTCTTTGTAAGATGAAAAGTTTGGGTTAGATAACTGGTTCTCAATCAGTTCAGGCTCAACACTCTTTTTTTCAAATATATAGTAAACTTCATTTTTTATCATGAAATGAAAATAATAAAGATGTAGTTTACCTGTGTCTGGAAAAGGGGAGGGTTATCCACTCCAGTATTCATGCCTGGACAATTACATGGACAGAGGAGCCTGGTGGGTTGCAGTCCACAGGGTCGCAAAGTGTTTGACAAGACTGAGCAACTAACACTTCACTTTCACTTACCTATGTGTGCGTGTATGCATGCTACGTCTTTTCAGTCATATTCAACTTTTTGCAACCCTGTGGACTATAGCAGGCTCCTCTGTCCATGGGATTCTCCATGAATATGGGAGTAGGTTGTCATGCCCTCCTCACCTACGTATGCAGTTTTAAACAAAATAAAGGTATTTACAATAATGTGAAAAAGATATGAAAATAAATATTTATAGTGAAAATAATGTGTAATAGCTAAATGCCTACATTAAAAACTCTCCTTAGAGGAAGATATAGAATGAGTTTCCTAGATAATATCAAGTCTAAAATCTTACTTAAATATGCATTCAAAACTCCTTTGAATTTGACATCACCCCAGTTACATATATATATTCAAAATATAAATATATGTTTAATATATAAATAATATATTTAATTTATAAATTTAAATTTATATATTTAAGTTTTACCAACAAAGAGGATTAACATGGATTTCAAAAATTCAACAGTATCTTTTTATATCCCATTTAGTATAAATTACTGTTTATTTCTACACACTTGTTGATATATGTTCAGATAATCCAAACTCAAAAGCAACAGAAAACATCTGTACAATTAGGAATCTGACAAAAAAAATCTTACTCCAGTGAATGAAAGTTTTGTGAAACTATTGACCATCACAACTGGTAAGCTTCTATGAAGCTTATCAGTTGATAAAGAAAGCTAGACTATCCTAGACTACACATATATTCAGCTCTCTTTCGAACACTTTTCAGGAATGGTGATCTCATTGATTCACATGCTTTCAAGAGGCTTTGAGAACACCATAAATCTGAGAATTCTTTCAGAGTTCAACATTTTCACTTGATTTTTGTAACACTGGCAGAAACTGCTCTCCCAGTCCTTCCATGAATGTGGCCAGGTAGGATGCTAATAGCCTCAGTCAAGATAACTTAAAGAAAGGGACAGTTTTTATCTATACATCCCCTACTTCACAGGAATATATATTTTCCCCTTTCCATATCCAGCAGCAAAGGGTTATATAATTTGTGACTCTATGATGCATGGTGGTTCTCCAGCATTAAATTATGCTTTTTACCTAAGGACTTATTCACAGAACATATAATGTACCTGGAAGGTCCTGCTATGAGCAAGACTGCTTGTTAGTGCTGAACCATATTTGCATTGCTCTAGACTCACAATGCAATTGCTTGTTCCCCTGATTGTTTTATTTGACTAATGACTTTGAAGTATCACATTCAATTGAATAATTATACAAGGAGATATGTTGGATGCCCATCTTTGCTAGACTGGAATAATTTATAAATGCAGTTTTTCTATTCCATTAAGCAGAACCACCTTTTAATGAGACATACAACAAGGCAGACAGAATGATATGTCAAAAATAAGAGAAGAAAAGCACAACCTGTGTAGGCAGAAATGTTAATGGAATATCTGTCAGGAAAAGCAATTTTATTTATCATCACAGAACCATATAACTGAAAGAAACCCCAGTATAGCCTTAACATACACACACACACATGTACACATGAATGACCTATTTCCTATTTTGCATAGATGATTAGTAGCAGAGTCAAGTCTAAAAATTTTAGGACAGGATTTGGTTTCCTCCTGAAATAACCTGGGACCTGTCCTCAGAACATGGATATGTGTGCTTACTTTTCTTGGGAATTTAAGGGAAAAGTTATTTCATTTTTTTCCCCTATGTTCATGCTCTCAATATGTTCTCCTCTATGTGTATGTGTGTGTGTGTGTTTGTTTTGTTGTTTTTTTCCCCCCATATTGTCCCTCTTTAAACTCAGCTTAAATCTGACAGTCTGGTGCTATTTATGAAGGCCCCTTGGGATGACAGATGGCAAGACTATTCGTCTCTCCTGTGGGTGCCTGGCCATGGGCCATAGGTTATTCATTTATGGTTTTTAGTTCAAGTGTGAAATGAGAATTATTTATAACAAGCTACTTTGGAAAGAGCAGAACCTAATTTTAAAATGGCCTGCCTTAATTTAAGTATATCTGCAAAATTAATTAGGGAAAAGTAAAAATATTTTACATTTTTAACCAAATGTTTACATTTAAAAATATTTTTACTTTTCAAAAATCTGGACTTTTTTGTTTTAAAAAATGTTTTATTTTTAGTTTTTATGTGTATCAGGTCTTTAAGTGGGAAACCATTCTAGAACTATACTAATCATATGTTTAAATCAAATAGTCAGATACCTGATGTGTCTTTATATATCTAGAGTTTTGTATCATGAGACAGTTATAAGGATCATGTCACTAATTTAGGTAAATAGCAGTTTATTGTATATATATATATAATGTATATATTATATATATATATATAATATACACACATAGAGATACTGCATTAAAAAACAACAACAATCAATTGGTATTATAAACGAATGATGTACTGCCTGTGCCACGTATGTGTTGGGAACATACTGCGAAAATCAAGATTGGAAGATTGTTAGTTTTTCCCAATTCCACTTCATCCAGAGCACCTGTGTTTTCATCTTGTTTATGAAACAAAGCCTAATCATCAGAGATGGGACATAATTTTGAGAAAACTCCCGCAATTATTAAATCTTCAAAATTCAGTCACACTGGTAGTATTTGGATTTCCTGGAGGAAGGATTCTAAATATATATTTTCAAAAACATTTCTTTATCTCAGGACCCAAATGTCTTGGTTGGAAGATGTCTCTAAAAACGAGTCCAAGAGGAAGAATTAGTATTTCACATTGGAACAATGATCACTGTTGTAGGGAAGGGTATGGTATCAGAGTTACTATTCACTGATTTCTGTATTGAAAAGATGCTTGAACACAGCTTCAAGCATCTTTCCAGAGAAGGTACTTATTTTGTGTGGGCAGAGCCCACAGTAATTTTAAAGCAGAGAATTGCTGGCTTGTCTGGTGATCAGTGGCCAAGGAAAATGAAGCCAGTGGCAGAAGTCAGTCTGGAAAAGGAGGCAAAGTAATTTGTTGGGTGTTTCCCAACCAAAATGGGTGCTCCCAAGAGCGAAGAATGGAATGCTTACTAGTGCTATTTATTTTTCCCTAGTGAGGACTTCCTAGTTTTATTCAATAGTTAGAAATATTTTATTGCTTTGTGAATGTGTGTAATTTTTAAGATGAGAAAAACAGATTCCTTTCAAAAGTAATGTTATCTATTTGCTTCCAATAAAAAAGATAAGAAAGAATATTTGGAAAATGGTACATACAAAAAATAGAGTTTTATCACCATCATTATTTTGTTATTGTCCTGAGTAAGTATTGTTTCTCTCTAGTCACAAACTGCAATACATTATCATAATAATTATACATTTATAAAGATGACCTTTGTAAATAAAATTCTCAAACTGCAAAACAGCTTGGAATTTTTGGCCTCAGGTTGGTCTGCATTTCAATCCTAGCTGTACAATTGAACTAAATATGTTATTTGGAGCATAGCTCCTAAACTCTCTATATAGCGGCAATAGTTGTGAGGCAAACTCAGAATAGCAATTGCCTCTGTGGTAAGTACTCAGCACAGTCATAACAATTGAAAATGTGTACTGAAAGAGGAAAACACATCTTCCCACTGAAGCAGTCTGGGGAGGACAACTTTAGAAACCAGTTTTCACAGCCACATGGAAGTTCTACCACAAAGACAGATATTGTCTATGCATAATTGGCACCTAGTTTCTTTTTTACAATTAGTAGAGCATGGACTCGTTAATTGGTCAACAGTTCTTCCTGCTGTGTTCATTTTCATCCACACACGCCTATTTTAGAGAATTTCTCAGGGTATTGTTTTATCATTGAAATCATATAATTTCTGATATTTAGAATTGAGGCAGCAGCTTAATGAATTTCTGCAAAATTCATTTCCAAAACATGGAATTTGTGAAATGTTAAAGTGTGTCTCATTCATTTCAGAAAATGAACCACCCTGGTGTTGAAATTGAATAGTCCTATCCAAAACGTCATGAAAGGGGCCATTTTCCTGTAATACATCACTTTTCTGTTTAGATTGAAAGTGATAAAGAGGGCAAGGCAAAATAATAGATGATATGCTTCATTCTGAGTGCTTTTTTACTCAAAAGAAAAAAGAAAAACTCACAGCCATCTGTTATCTGTGTGTCAGTTTGTTGCAAGTGAGTGACATTTTTCTTTTTTATTTGAGAAGAAATTTATGGAAAAGCTGAGCAAAGTTAATTTTAAAATATATGGTAATATTAATAATGTACCTATGTAAATATTAAATCTTCATTATGTTTTGCATATCTGGACTTGGATTAGGTCTTTAACTGTACTCTGTAAGCTTCAGAACAATCATTCCTACTCAAAGTAAGGTGAAGACTTAGATGGAAATGGCAACCCACTCCAGTGTTCTTGCCTGGAAAATCCCATGGATGAAGAAGCCTGGTAGGCTACAATCCACGGGGTCGCAAAGAGTCGGACACGACTGAGCAACTTTACTTTTCTATGAGGGTAAGAGGACTTCCCTGGTGGCTCAGTGGTAAAGAATCCACCTGAAATCAAGAGACGCAGGTTTGATCCCTGGGTTGGGATGATCACCTGGAGAAGAAAATATCAACCCACTCATCATTCTTGCCTGGGAACACAGAGGAGCCTGGCGGGCTATAGTCCATGGGATCATAAAGAGTTGGACACAACTGAGCAACTAAACAAGGACACCAGAAAATGTTAAACATATTCACTTGGAAAGTTAAATAAGATTAAAATATATTTATTTCTGCTTTTTGCCATCCATTTTCCTAAGTGTCCTTTTTTTTTGTATTTGTATATTTTATATTAAACATCCTAAAAATTTACATAAAATCATAAACATTCAGATAGAAGTTAAATGGGCAATTAGAGAAAAATGAAGGCTTCCCTTCTTTTCAAATTAGACCCTACTTGTTCCTGGAGGATTGACTTGACAGGTGAATGGTTCAGAGATCAGAGAAATGATTTCTTCCTTCCTGTTATCCCTAGGATATGAATGTATTTTATTATTTTTAACAGAGGAAAAACTGATTTGACAGAATTGGATATAAATTCTTTCAGTTATACATAATCCAGATCTTTTTCAAACAGATACTAGACAGCAGTCAGTGTTGATTTATATGTATTGGAATAGATGACCACTCTGTGAGATATTATCTTAGAATCTCTGAGAAGCACTTGTATATTGCAGATTCGTTCAGTGATGTCAGAAATTTCTATAATGGGGACACTTTTTTTTTAACCAGAATTTGAGTTAATGTCCTAAAAGTATAAGAATAGGAAATTAATGACTCATTTTAGGTAAAATGTTATATTTAAAGATAGTATAATAATAGTACTAATGTTACTATGGTTACATTCACAAGAAGGGGTAACTGATTGTTAAATTAGATCACATATGAGCTGAAATTTTATAGAGGTTATGGAAAGAGCCTACGGGCTCATTAGAATGCTGAAGAGGGGAAAGGAAAGGATGGGTATATAAAGATGAAACAAGAAAAGAATGTGAGGTAACTGATTGTTAAATTAGATCACATATGAGCTGAAATTTTATAGAGGTTATGGAAAGAGAGCCTATGGGCTCATTAGAATGCTGAAGAGGGGAAAGGAAAGTATGGGTATATAAAGATGAAACAGGAAAAGAATGTGAGCATAGCTGAAACACTAGTAGACTTTGCTTAGTTGAATCCTGTATTCAAACTTCTTCGGTGTTGTTAGTCACTCAGTCGTGTCCAATTCTTTGAGACCACTGTAGCCCACTAGACTCCTTTTTTCATGGAATTCTCCAGGCAAGAATACCAGAATGGGTTAGTGATTCCCTTCTCCAGGGCATATTCCCCACCAAGGGATCAAACCCGGGTCCCATGCACTACAGATTCTTTACTATCTGAGCCACCAAAACAAAACATTTTCTGGCCTGGGACTTTTTTCTTTCCAAAATCCCATATATCAATTCAAATTAGTGCTGTGGCATATAATTTTCATCACCATGATGTGATCTAAGAGGCAGTCAAAAGATTTTTTTGTCAACTGTATTTTAATATCTCATCAACCAAGTATCCTCAGACTTACAGGATAATGTTTCCACTCTGACAGACATTTTGCAAAATTGGAGATTTCATACAAATGCATTTGTTTCTTTGGAAAGTGCAGTGATGGCTATAGCACTATTAAGCCATTACCAGGCATTGTTAAATATTCCACAGGCAATAAGAGGGCACATAGTATTAGGATGGAAGATGGATGCACAGAAAGATGGAAAAGAGCTTCTAAAAACTGGCCAGTCTCTTCTGAACTTACCTTATCAACACTCATCTCAAAATAATATTCTCCATGTACTCAAGGCTGAACTTTGCCATTGAACATTTTGACACATAAATAAAATAGCATGAACATAGTCCCCAATTCCAAAGTGGAATGTATACTTTATTTGTTATTTTTATATTTTTATTTATTATTTTCCATACATGATGATGGAAATATATCTAACTGAGCCATTGTGAGGATTAATTATAGAGATATTAGTCAATGCATGTCAATTAATATGTATCCAAATGCTAGTTGTTTCTGTATCTTAAATTTATCTTTCAGCAAATTTTTATAATTAAAACTTATTTTATTATTTTTATGAAACAGTGAAAAAATGATCTGCTAAACTATAGTTTCTAACTGAAACTGATGGCCTTCTGTAAAAAGAAGCTACAGCAGTAAACAGTGAAATACACTTAGATTGTCTTACTTTGGTGTTTTAAGTAGCATAGTTTCAAGACTCAGAAAGAGTAAGCTTTAATTCCCAGTTTTACTACTTCCCCTGTGACTTTGGGTGAAAAATGGGTTTTTCTAAGATTCTGGATCATCATTTGTAAACTGAGAGAAAGGAAATTTTTTTTTTTCCTTATAGACATATTAAATCAATAAAAGTTAATAATGATTCCAAACATTCAGAATGCTCCCTAACATGAAGTTCTTTTACTTGGGGAACTGAAAAGTTGAAATTGTGTAAGTCAAAAACACACTACTTGACATCCAGCAACTCATTTAATCCTTTTATATTAAATACTTGTGGATTAAACTTAATATTCTCTACTGCTACCATATATTCTCACAATACAACAGTGTTTATTCTTCCTAAATCATGATATTAGGTTGACTCTATGAGATGTTAGCTACATATAGCTTTTTAAAATACAGTGACTGTACTTTCCATATGTAAAGTGAATGCTGATATTTTTAATTTGCACTGCACTTTCTTCTTCTTCTTCTAAGTCACGTCAGTCGTGTCCCACTCTGTGTGACCCCATAGATGGCAGCCCACAAGGCTCCCCCATCCCTGGGATTCTCCAAGCAAGAACACTGGAGTGGGTTGCCATTTCTTTCTCCAATGCATGCAAGTGAAAAGTGAAAGTGAAGTCGCTCAGTCGTGTCCGACTCTTAGCAACCCCATGGACTGCAGCCTACCAGGCTCCTCCATCCAAGGGATTTTCCAGGCAAGAGTACTGGAGTGGGTTGCCTCATATTTAATCACAAAATCTACTGATTTCATACAAATAACTGTTTTCTCATCTTAAGAAGTGAAATAGTGTTTCTTAAGAGAAGTATGCTGAAGTACTCAGGTGTGACATATCAGGTCTGCAATTTTTATTTTTTTCAGTTTAATTGAGATATAACAAATTAATAACAAGGTACATGACTTGATCTGGTAGACGTATGAACTGTGAAATGATTACCTCATTAATGTTAGTTAACACATCCATTATTTCACATAGTTACCTTTGTGTGGTGAGATTATTTAAGGTCTATTCGCTTAGAAAATTTCAAGGATACAATAGATTATGAATAGATTACAATTAACTATATTCACCATGCTGTGCATTAGATCCCCAAAACTGATCCATCTTTTAACTTAAAATTTGTACCCTTTGACTACCATCTCCTCATTCCCTCCACCCTCTAACCCATGGTAACAGCCAATCCTTTTCTAGTTTCTATGAATTCAACTTAAGTATTTTTTTTCATTTGTTCATCTATGTTGTAGGAAATAACAGATTTTCTTTCTTATTTAAAGTTAAATAATATGTATCTGTATACATATTTTGGGGGTCGCAAAGTGTCGGACACAACTGAGAGATTGAACTGAACTGATACATATCTTTTCACATTTTCTTATTCATTTGACCATGAATAAATAATTAGATTGTTTCCATATCTTGGCTGTTGAGAATAATAGTATATTGAACTTGGGGGGGTGCAGATATTTATTTAAGAAAGATATTTCATTTTCTTCAAATATGTATGCAGAAGTGATATTGCTAGATCATATGTTAGTCTTATTTTTGATATTTTGAGAAACCTCTAGATGTTTTCCATAATAGTTGTACCAATTTGCATTCCAACCGACAGTGCACAATGGTTTCCTTTTCTCCACATCTTTACCAGCACTTGTTATCTCTTATCTTTTGTATAATAAACATGTAAGGGCATGTGAGGTGATACTGTGGTTTTGATATACATTTCCCTGATGATTAGTGATGCTGAGCACCCTTTCACATACCCGATGATCATTTGTAAATCTTCTTTAAAAATAGTTTTAGTCTGTCCTTTCTCCTTTCTAAAAAATTATTATTATTATTATTATTATGTTTTGTTTTTAGTTGTATGATTTTCTTGTATTTTTTTTATTAACCCCTTATCACATTTATGGTTTGTAAGTATTTTCTTACTTTCTGTAATTTGCCTTCTTACTTTTTTGCTTATTTTATTTACTGTGCAGAAGTGCTTTTTGTTTGTTGTGGTCCCACATGTATATTTTTGCTTTGGTTGTCGTGCTTTTGCTATCATGTTAAAAAAATATTTGTCATAACCAGTGACAACAGAGCTTATTCTCTGTTTGTGTCTAGGAGTTCACATTTTCAGGTTTTACAAAGAAGTCTAGTCATTTAATCTATAAATCACTTTGGGTAGTATGGGCAGAAAATTTTAACAATATTAATTTTCTGATTCATGAACAAGGGCTAGCTTTCTTTATCTGTGTCTTGTCCAATTTCTTTTAACAATATCTTGTAGTTTCAAGTGTACTGATTTTTCTCTTCCTTGGTTTAATTTGTTTCTAATTATTTTATTCTTTGATGCTATATAAATGGAATGAGTTTCTTTTTATCTTTTGCAGAGTTTGTTATTGGTATGTAGAAACACAACTTATTTGTTTGTTTTGTTTTTGTATCCTGTACTTTTACTGAATATGTTTATTAATTATGACAATTGTTTGGTGGAGTCTTTAGGGTTTGTTTTCTATATAATATTATGTCATTTGCAGAGAGCAATAGTTTTACCTCTTCCTTTCCTATTTGGATGCCTTTCATTTATTTTTCCTGCTGGATTGCTTTGGCCTGGAGTTCCAGAACTATGTTGAAAAGGAGTGGCAATAGTGGATGCCTTTATCTTGTTCCTCATCTTAGAGGTAAAACCTTCAAACTTCCATCATCAAATGTGATGTTAGTGATGGGCTTATCATAGATGGCCTTTATGATGAGGTATATTCTAATTTGTTGACTATATATCCAATTTGTTGACTATATATCCAATTTGTTGAATTTTTTTTTGCTTTTATCATAAAGTGAAAGTGAAGTCGCTCAGTCGTGTCCGACTCTTTGCGACCCCATGGACTGTAGCCTACCAGGCTCCTCTGTCCATGAGATTCTCCAGGCAAGAATACTGGAGTAGGTTGCCATTTCCTTCTCCAGGGGATCTTCCCAAAGCAGGGATCGAACCCGGGTCTCCTGTATTGGAGTCAGACGCTTTAACCTCTGAGCCACCAGGGAAGCCCTTTATCATAAACGTATATTATATTTTGTCACATACTATTCTGTGTTTATTAAGCTGATATGGTTTTCATCTTTTATTCTATGAATGTGATGATCATATTTATTGATTTGCATATATTGAATCATCCTTGCATCCGAGGGATAAATCCCACTTGATCATGGTGTACGATCTTTTTAATGTGCTGCTGAATTTGGTTTGCTAGTATTTTGCTTAGATTTTTTTTTCATTTATATTCATCATGAATCTAGCTTATCATTTTGAGTGGAACCACCAGCTGGTCTTCATAGTCAGGCAGGTCACTGGCTGTGCTCCACTGTTGGGGAGGTCACTAGCCAGGATCCCTTGTCCGGTGGGGCTGCAGGCTATGCTTTATGAGTAGGTGGGATTGCTGACTAAACTTTCTACCTGGGTGAGGTTGCAGGCTGTGCATATGTATAGCTTTGTCATAAGCTGAACTCCACAGTTGGCCAGTACCATAGTCTCTAATGTGAAGCTTCCTAGCCTTTCTAAAGTTATTGTTCAGGCTCCTTGTTCAGATGTGGTCAGAAGTTATTCTCATTAGTTGAGTAGGGTTGCTGACTTGGCTTTCTGCCTGTGTGATGTATAGAATAGGCTGCTTAGGATCCCCAGTTGAAATCCCTATTCAGATGGGGCCAGATGCTATGTTTAGCAGTTGTGCCTGGCTACTGATTGCTTTCATGCTTGAAAATACTGTGAAATGGGCCCTGTGTCCAGGACAACCCACTGGCTAGAAACCTAAACTGGGAAGAATTGCCAGCTGAGCTCCCTGCCCAGATGGGAATGCTGGTTCAGCTCTGTAAATGGGCAGAGGTGCTGGCTGGAATCTCCACTAGGATGCTACCAGTAGGAACACACTGTAAGGGGCATTCTCCCTTTCTTTGTCTAACTGATGCCTGAAGTGATCCCCATCAGTCAGTACTGAAATGTGACTGCTAGGAAGCATCCTTTACTTCTGAGGATATTGGATGTTCACCCTGGACTCTTCTCTTTTACTGGAAAGAGAAGTCATGGACAGAGGAGATGCCTGGGAGAAGGGAGATACAGTCTAAGTGTAACTGCTCCTATTACCATTCTGTTGCATTGTTTTCTTCATTTCTATGGTCCAAGGTGAACACTTCAGCCTTATTCCTGGTTTCTGAGATCTTCACAAATACATTTTTATGTACACTTGCTAATTGCTTTTTTGTCTGGTGTGGGGGCAAAGTCAGGAACCACCTGTTTTTCGATTTGCTGGCATCACTCTAGCATAACTCTGCAACTTTAAAAATTTCAGCAAAATAGTTTTTGTATGTATCTCTATGTGTCTACATATCTATCTATGTATCAATACATCATCTATCAAGAAACAAAGCCAGTATGACCAGATACCAATGAATCAGGTGAAGAATATATGAATGTTCATTGTACTATTTTTACTGACTTCTTTTGCATGCACATGTGCCTAGTCATGTCTGACTCCTTGCAATCCCATGGACTGTAGCCTGTCAGGCTGCTCTGCCCATGCAATTTTCTAGGCAAGAATCCTGGAGTGGCTGTCCATTGCCTACTCCAGGGGATTTTCCCCACCCAGGGATCAAACCCACCTCTCCTATATCTCCTGCATCGTCAGGCAGATTCTTTACCACCGTGCCATCCAGGAAGCCCTATTGCCTTCTGTATATGTTGGAAATTTCTTCAAAATAAGCATTGACAAATATGAGTAAAAGTCATTTGTCTTGATTTGGTGATAATTGGAGCATTTTGGATGATTAGCTATGTACTCTTCTATAATCTTTTTATTTATGCTATACATGATAAGGAGCTAAGAAAGTGAAAGTGTTAGTTATTCAGTTGTGTCTAACTCTTTGCAACCCTATGGATTGTAGCCTACCAGACTGTAGCCTACCAGGCTCCTCTGTCCAAGAAATTCTCCAGGCAAAAATACTGGAGTGGGTAAACAGTCCTTTCTCCAGAAGGTTTTCCCAACCCAGGGATTGAACCTAGGTCTCCCCCATTGCATGCAACTTCTTTATTGTCTGAGCCACTGGGGAGTCTCTACATTAACCATCTTATTTATCTCTATAGTTCTGAATGTGAAAAAATAAGGTCTAGAGAGGAAAGTGACTTTCTTCATAAGTAAAAATTATGTTTTTTTGTGGAAGAGACACCTTAGTCAGGAGACAGCTTATAGCAAACATCTTTGGAATTTTTGAAAATTGTTGCTAAGCTTAATGTTTTTTGTTTTTGTTTTTTCTTTTTCAGTTTCAGACTGTGTATTATACCTTAGCAAAAACAATTGCAAAAATAGAATTCTACATTAGAGACACAGGAAGATATACAAGCAACATTCTTTAAGTCTTAATGTTCATAATTGTCTCTTTTTATCCATGTTGCTCTCTTTAACAACTATCAAAATGTGAGCTATTCTCAAGAAATGATGCAAATGGGATATTTGGATTGAGTCATAACTGACGATTTTATAAATTTTCCGACATTACACTGAAAATGACAACATCTCACCTTCTTTACTTCAGACATCACAACCATCTTTAATGGAAATATAACAGAAGGAAATTATTCCTGGGCAGTAGATAGAAAACTCCAAACAATGAATAATAATAAAAAAAAAAGCATATTGAGTCTCTCTCTGGCACACACATTCACATAAAATTTGAGATAAAGAAACCTACTTCTTAATCTGGATTGTAAAGCATTTCTTTGTACAAAATCTCTTTCCCAATTATAAAAGACTGGGAATATACTCCCAGAGATGACAAAGTTTAAATTTAAATATATGTTACTCTGAAGGATTTATACAGTAATCCTGACAAACTCAGGATTCCCTTTTCCCCCTAGTTTTTTTTGTCTTTTATTGTAACTTTTACATTTATTTATTTTAATAAAAAGACAGCTAAGAAAAAAACTGAAAATAAAGGAATAATCAAGTATTCTAGACTCCAAGAATTACAGTTTAGAATTTTCATATTTTGTCATTTATTTATGAATTGTCACAGATATCTCACTTAATTAGAAATCTGAACACATTTTAATTCAAATTAGGTCATTATGGTACACTTGATCTTTAATATGACTTGCTACTTGTTTTCCCACCTCATTTGTTAAAAATGAAAAATTCAATTAATAGCAGTAATAAGACTGGTATAGGATCAAAACAAATTGTATGACTAAAATAATTAATATGAAATAATTATATACTGATATGTTTAGTATGATTCTTGAAATAATATGACAAAGACATCATTTTATATTCTACAATGGCAATAATAAGTAGTTGTTCGGAGCCACATTAGGCATTACTGACAAAATGGAGGGACAGCCTCATCCCCCTCTCCTCACCCTGCAGGCACGGTCCTGGGATGAAGGAGTTAGGTTTTGTGATTCTGACTTGTTCTTTACTTTCTTCGGTTGAGTTGGCCAGAAAGAATGTTAAAGTGCTTATTGTTCTTGAGAGAAGCATTAGAAAGCACAAAGCCTTCTGCAGTTGTGCCCAGAAAATAATCTATAAAGTAACCATTGACATTTGTTCAAGGATCTTCACAAAGAATGTTCCAGGCTGAGCACATAGGCTGCAGCTTGAGGCCATGGAAAGGATTGTTATCTGAGACCTGTTTGTGAGGGGAATGTTTATGGCAAAAGAAGTTTGCTGATCTTGGGTTAATTAAGAATAGCTAGAAGCCTTTTTAGGAGATAGTGTGAAATTAAAGGAAGCTTACTCCTTGGAAGAAAAGTTATGACCAACGTAGACAGCATATTCAAAAACAGAGACTTTACTTTGCCAACTAAGGTCCATCTAGTCAAGCCTATGGTTTTTCCTGTGGTCATGTATGGATGTGAGAATTGGACTATGAAGAAGGCTGAGGGCCGAAGAATTGATGCTTTTGAACTGTGGTGTTGGAGAAGACTCATGAGAGTCCCTTTGACTGCAAGGAGATCCAACCAGTCCATTCTGAAGGAGATCAGCCCTAGGATTTCTTTGGAAGGAATGATGCTAAAGCTGAAGCTCCAGTACTTTGGCCACCTCATGTGAAGAGTTGACTCATTGGAAAAGACTCTGATGCTGGGAGGGATTGGGGGCAGGAGGAGAAGGGGATGACAGAGGATGAGATGGCTGGATGGCATCACAGACTCGATGGACATGAGTCTGAGTGAACTCCGGGAGATGGTGATGGACAGGGAGGCCTGGCGTGCTGCGATTCATGGGGTTGCAGAGAGTAGGACATGACTGAGCAACTGAACTGAGATCCTAGGGCAAACAGGATTTAGAAAGATAAGAAAAAAACTGAGGAATGTAGCATGAGTTACAATGTAATCACAAGTTAAGTATAGGACACATAAGAGGAAGTAGAAAATAGTAAAGCCGAATCTGAGAGAATTGCTGAAGCAGGAACTCTGTTTGTAGGGCAACAATGATTTCAGGGGATAATAAATCTGGGTAGGGGAAACTAAAAATGTCAAACCTCTGACCTAATGCTTTTGTCAAAGTATAAAAGAAAACGTGAAGCTTGAAATAAACATATAGTCCTGTACTTTGAGTCAGAGGCTACATCACCCCCCGCCGACACCGCTCATCCCTTCGGGCTGATTCCCTGGCTGCTGGAGCTGGACTCCAGCAAGTAATAGCCTGGTTTTTGAGCCTATTGTCTTTGAAGACTGCTTTATTCAATAGAATGCACGTATCAAACCTCCCAGGCTGTTACCCCATTTTCAATATATGAGCATACATACAGATACTTTTAACGTAATGTAATGTAACATATATTAAATTCATTGAAACTTTGTGGTATCCTTTTCTTGTTTTTTGTCCTTTTTTAAAATAAGAAACTTAGCTTCAATGAGTCTGTGATCCTGGAAAACATACATTGGAACCAATCTTGCAAGGGAGAACTCATTACTGAATCTATGCTTGCATAGATCATGATCAGGAAAAGCCAAGGACTGAAAGTCTCGTAATTCTACAAACAAGACCCTTTTTGGCAACAAGTCACTAAATCTGGACGTAGTGATTAATTAAATGAAATATTAAGCAATAACCTAAATAGCTGAATCAGAAAACAGGCAGAACCAGAAATAAAACTTAAGCACACTAGATTTCAACTGTCCTGTGCCTTTATCTGGCTTGGAGAATTTTGAGCATTAATTTATTAGCATCTGAGATGAGTGCAATTGTGCTGATGTTTGAGCATTCTTTGGCATTGCCTTCTTTTGAATTGGAATGAAAACTGACCTTTTCCAGTCCTGTGGCCACTGATGAGTTTTCCAAATTTGCTGGCATTTTGAGTGCAGCCCTTTCACAGCATCATCTTCCAGGATTTGAAAGAGCTCAACTGGAATTCCATCACCTCCACTAGCTTTGTTCATAGTGATGCTTTCTAAGTCCCACTTGACTTCACATTCCAAGATGTCTGGTTCTAGATTAGTGATCACATCATCATGACTATCTGGGTCGTGAAGATCTTTTTTGTACAGTTCTTCCGTGTATTCTTGCCAGCTCTTCTTAATATCTTCTGCTTCTGTTAGGTCCAGACCATTTCTGTCCTTTATCGAGCCCATCTTTGCATGAAATGTTCCCTTGGTATCTCTAATTTTCTTGAATAGATCTCTAGTCTTTCCCATTCTGTTGTTTTCCTCTATTTTTTTGGATTGATCTCTGAAGAAGGCTTTCTTATCTCTTCCTGCTATTCTTTGGAACTCTGCATTCAGATGCTTATATCTTTCCTTTTCTCCTTTGCTTTTTGCCTCTCTTCCTTTCACAGCTATTTGTAAGGCCTCCCCAGACAGCCATTTTGCTTTTTTGCATTTCTTTTCCATGGGGATGGTCTTGATCCCTGTCTCCTGTACAATGTCACAACTTCATTCCATAGTTCATCAGGCACTCTATCTATCAGATCTAGATCCTTAAATCTATTTCTCACTTCCACTGTATAATCATAAGGGATTTGATTGAGGTCATACCTGAATGGTCTAGTGGTTTTCCCTACTTTCTTCAATTTAAGTCTGAATTTGGCAATAAGGAGTTCATGATATGAGCCACAGTCAGCTCCTGGTCTTGTTTTTGTTGACTGTATAGAGCTTCTCCATCTTTGGCTGCAAAGAATGTAATCAATCTGATTTCGGTGTTGACCATTTGGTGATGTCCATGAGTAGAGTCTTTTCTTGTGTTGTTGGAAGCGGGTGTTTGCTATGACCAGTGCGTTTTCTTGGCAAAACTCTGTTAGTCTTTGCCCTGCTTCATTCCGCATTCCAAGGCCAAATTTGCCTGTTTCTCCAGGTGTTTCTTGACTTCCTACGTTTGCATTCCAGTCCCCTATCATGAATAGGACATCTCTTTTGGGTGTTAGTTCTAAAAGATCTTGTAGGTCTTCATAAAACCATTCAACTTCAGTTTCTTCAGCATTACTGGTTAGAGCATATACTTAGATAACTGTGATAATGCTCAAAATTCTCCTAGCCAGACTTCAGCAATACATGAAATGTGAACTCCCTGATGTTCCAGCTGGTTTTAGAAAAGGCAGAGGAACCAGAGATCAAATTGCCAACATCTGCTGGAAAATGGAAAAAGCAAGTGAGTTCCAGAAAAACATCTATTTCTGCTTTATTGATTATGCCAAAGCCTTTGACTGTGTGGATCACAATAAACTGTGGAAAATTCTGAAAGAAATGGGAATACCAGACCACCTAACCTGCCTCTTGAGAAATCTGTATGCAGGTCAGGAAGCAACAGTTAGTACTGGACATAGAACAACAGACTGGTTCCAAATAGGAAAAGGAGTACGTCAAGGCTGTATATTGTCACCCTCCTTATTTAACTTATATGCAGAGTACATCAAGAGTAACCTGGACTGGAAGAAACACAAGCTGGATTCAAGATTGCCAGGAGAAATATCAAGAACCTCACATATGCAGATGCCACCACCCTTATGGCAGATAGTGAAGAGGAACTAAAAAGCCTCTTGATGAAAGTAAAAGAGGAGAGCGAAAATGTTGGCTTAAAGCTCAAAATTCAGAAAACGAAGATCATGGCATTTGGTCCCATCACTTCATGGGAAATAGATGGGGAAACAGTAGAAACAGTGTCAAACTTTATTTTGGGGGGCTTCAAAATCACTGCAGATGGTGACTGCAGCCATGAAATTAAAAGACGCTTACTCCTTGGAAGAAAAGTTATGACCAACCTAGATAATATATTCAAAAGCAGAGACATTACTTTGCCAACTAAGGTCCGTCTAGTCAAGGCTATGGTTTTTCCTGTGGTCATGTATGAATGTGAGAGTTGGACTGTGAAGAAGGCTGAGCACTGAAGAATTGATGCTTTTGAACTGTGGTATTGGAGAAGACTCTTGAGAATCCCTTGGACTGCAAGGAGATCTAACCAGTCCATTCTGAAGGAGATCAGCCCTGGGATTTTTTTGGAAGGAATGATGCTAAAGCTGAAGCTCCAGTACCTCAGACACCTCATGCGAAGAGTTGACTCATTGGAAAAGACTCTGATGCTTGTAGGAATTGGGAGCAGGAGGAGAAGAGGACGACCCAGGATGAGATGGCTGGATGGTACCATGGACTCGATGGATGTGAGTCTGAGTGAACTCCAGGAGATGGTGATGGACAGGGAGGCCTGGAGTGCTGAGATTCATGGGGTCACAGAGTTGGACATGACTGAGCGACTGAACTGAACTGAACTGTGCCTTTATCTATAGTATAGAGTGAAGTTATAAGTGATATTTTATATCAATGTCATTTCTTACATAATGAACCCAGATGGAATTATCTAAATATCTCAAACTCCCTGAAGATAATATGATGCATCTATATTGTTCATTAAATTAAGACATTTTGACCTATCGTTGGGCCTTTGTATATGTTCAGTAACTCTATTTGAACTACTAACAACAGTCACTTGTTCAGGTAAGGATAGTCCACAGCCAAAATTCCTTCCTCCATACATAATCTGCAGTGAGAGAAGCAAGTTTGTTGCACACACATCCCAATCATTCTTCCCAAATTGAAACTCTGAGTAATAATTTAATCATCATGACAGTTTTGATAATGATGGTAGTGATGATGATGACTATAATGATATTAGGCTTTTATTGATCTTTTGCTATATTCAAAGTACTATATTATATACTCTACACAGTTTTGGGTTTCTCAGGTAGCTCAGTGGGTAAAGATTCTACCAGCAATGCAGGAGATAGATTGTGGGTTTAATCCCTGGGTCAGGAAGATCCTCTGGAAGAAGGCATGGCATCCCACTCCAGTATTCTTGCTTGGAGGATCCTATGACAGAGGACCCTGGTGAGCTCCAGTCCATGGGTCTCAAAAGAGATACAACTGAGCATGCACAAACCATAAAGACGCTGTTTAAAGCTTGCAGTATTCACCATTAATCTCGCTATCTTTTTTTTTTTTTCTTTTCGAGTGGTAAGTATTAACTTAGGTAAGTATTTATTGCTATTCAGTCCTACCTGAGCCAGTTACTGAGGCTTTTTCTTCTGTACCATGATCATCTCTCTGAGAAACAGAGATGCCACATTCAGTTTCAGAAATGAGTGGGCTTATGAGTATTCTAAATAATCATCTGGATAGTAAACACACTAGTTAAAATGGAACTCAGCAAGTTTTGAGGTTTAAGCAGATCCCACTTGTATAAAGTAATCTACACACATTTAGTGGAGAGGTCAACCCAGTGACAATGGCTTCTTTGGTGTAAAGACATGTCATGATGCTTAATTGTTTATGGATCAGTGATCTGATGTGTTGTTTCAGTCTCAGTGTGTTTCTGTTGTGATACTGTGAGATGGTTTCTCAGTGCTTACCCTGCCCATTCTAGCTGCTTCTGTTAGGACCATCGTTTTTTTTTTTTTTTTTTAACTCAGATTTTCCCTTGTAAAGCATATTTTTTCCTGGAATGTGAAGTCAAGTGGGCCTTAGAAAGCACCACTATGAACAAAGCTGGTGGAGGTGCTGGAATTACAGTAGAGCTATTTCAAATCCTGAAAGATGATGCTGTGAAAGTGCTTTACTCAATATGCCAGGAAATTTGGAAAACTCAGTGGCCACAGAACTGGAAAAGGTCAGTTTTCATTCCAATTCCAAAGAAAGGCAATGCCAAAGAATGCTCAAACTACTGCACAATTGCACTCATCTCACATGCTAGTAAAGTAATGCTGAAAATTCTCCAAGCCAGACTTCAGCAATACGTGAACATGACCTTACAGATGTTCAAGCTGGTTTTAGAAAAGGCAGAGGAACCAGAGATCAAATTGCCAACATCCGCTGGATCATGGAAAAAGCAAGAGAGTTCCAGAAAAACATATATTTCTGCTTTATTGACTATGCCAAAGCCTTTGACTGTGTGGATCACAATAAACTGTGAAAACTCTGAGATAGATGGGAATACCAGACCACCTGACCTGCCTCTTGAGAAATCTGTATGCAGGTCAGGAAGCAACAGTTAGAAGTGGACATGGAACAACAGACTGGTTCCAAATAGGAAAAAGAGTACATCAAGGCTGTATATTGTCACCCTGCTTCTTTAACCTCTATGCAGAGTACATCATGAGAAATGCTGGACTGGAAAAAACACCAGCTGGAATCAAGAATGCTGGAGAAATATCAGTCACCTCAGATATGCAGATGACGCCACCCTTATGCAGAAAGTAAAGAGGAACTAAAAAGCCTCTTGATGAAAGTGAAAGAGGGGAGAGAAAAAGTTCGCTTAAAGCTCAACATTCAGAAAACGAAGATCATGGCATCTGGTCCCATCACTTCATGGCAGATAGATGGGGAAACAGTGGAAACAGTGTCAGACTTTATTTTTGGGGGGCTCCAGAATCACTGCAGATGGTGATTGCAGCCATGAAATTAAAAGACACTTACTCTTTGGAAGAAAAGTTATGACCAATCTAGATAGCATATTCAAAAGCAGAGACATTACTTTGCCAACTAAGGCCCATCTAGTCAAGCTTATGGTTTTTCCTGTGGTCATGCATGGATGTGAGAGTTGGACTGTGAAGAGGGCTGAGCGCTGAAGAATTGATGCATTTGAACTATGGTGTTGGAGAAGACTCTTGAGAGTCCCTTGGACTGCAAGGAGATCCAACCAGTCCATTCTGAAGGAGATCAACCCTGGGATTTCTTTGGAAGGAATGATGTAAAGCTGAAAATCCAGTACTTTGGCCACCTAATGCAAAGAGTTGACTTATTGGAAAAGACTTTGATGCTGGGAGGGATTGGGGGCAGGAGGAGAAGGGGATGACCGAGGATGAGATGGCTGGGTGGCATCACCGACTCGACGGACTTGAATCTGAGTGAACTCTGGGTGTTGGTGATGGACAGGGAGGCCTGGCATGCTGTGATTCATGGGGTCGCAAATAGTCGGACACGACTGAGCAACTGAATTGAACTGGATTGATATATATATATATGTTAATGTTGCTATAATTTTTTCTCCTTTTTATTTTTTAAATGAATTTATAACAACACATTTACAAGAGACTTGGAAAATATCAAATAAAGTTACATATAGTTCCACTAATTTTTACAGTTATTTATTTTATTTTACTTTACAATACTGTATTGGTTTTGCCATACATTGACATGAATCCGCCACAGGTGTACTTGAGTTCTCAATCCTGAACCCCCCTCCCACCTCTCTCGCCATATCATCTCTCTGGGTCATCCCAGTGCACCAGCCCCAAGCATCCTGTATCCTGCATTGAATGTAGACTTGCAATTTGTTTCTTACATGATAGTATACATGTTTCAATGCCATTCTCCCAAATCATCCCACCCTCTCCTCCCACAGAGTCCAAAAGACTGTTCTATACATCTGTGTCTCTTTCACTGTCTCGCATACAGGGTTATCATTACCATCTTTCTAAATTCCATATATGTGTGTTAGTATACTGTATTGGTGTTTTTCTTTTTGGCTTACTTCACTCTGTATAATCGGCTCCAGTTTCATCCGCCTCATTAGGACAGATTCAAATGTATTCTTTTTTAATGGCTGAGTAATACTCCATTGTGTATATGTACCACAGCTTTCTTATCCATTCATCTGGTGATGGACATCTAGGTTGTTTCCATGTCCTGGCCATTATAAACTGTGCTGCGATGAACATTGGTGTACATGAAATACAAAAAAAACCTTGAATAGCCAAAGCAATCTTGAGAAAATAGAATGGAACTGGAGGAATCAACCTGCCTGACTTCAGGCTCTACTACAAAGCCACAGTCATCAACACAGTATGATACTCGCACAAAGATAGAAATATAGATCAATGGAACAAAATAGAAAGCCCAGAGATAAATCCACATACCTATGGATACCTTATCTTCGACAAAGGAGGCAAGAATATACAATGGAGAAAAGACAATCTCTTTGACAAATGGTGCTGGGAAAACTGGTCAACCACTTGTAAAGAATGAAACTAGAACACTTTCTAACACCATACACAAAAATAAACTCAAAATGGATTAAAGATCTAAACGTAAGACCAGAAACTATAAAACTCCTAGAGGAGAACATAGGCAAAACACTCTAAGACATAAATCACAGCAGGATCCTCTATGATCTACCTCCCAGAATACTGGAAATAAAGCAAAAATAAACAAATGGGACCTAATTAAAATTAAAAGCTTCTGCACAACAAAGGAAACTATAAGCAAGGTGAAAAGACAGCCTTCAGAATGGGAGAAAATAATAACAAATGAAGCAACTGACAACTAATCTCAAAGATATACAAGCAACTCTTGCAGCTCAATTCCAAAAAAATAAACGACTCAATAAAAAAAAATGGGCCAAAGAACTAAATAGACACTTCTCCAAAGAAGACATACAGATGGCTTGAACAAACACATGAAAAGATGCTCAACATCATTCATTATCAGAGAAATGCAAATCAAGACCACAGTGAGATACCATTTCACACCAGTCAGAATGGCTGCGATCCAAAAGTCTACAATCAATAAATGCTGGAGAGGGTGTGGAGAAAAGGGAACCCTCTTACACTCATGGTGGGAATGCAAACTAGTACAGCCACTATGGAGAACAGTGTGGCGATTCTTTAAAAAACTGGAAATTGAACTACAGTTATTTTTAAGTAGATAAATTAAGATTTTTGGTTGGAGTTTCAATATCAAACTTTCAAAAATTAATAAAATAAATAGAAGAAAAATAGAAGGATATGGTAGACCTGAATGAACCAATTCAACATAAGATTTATACAATATTCACACAACAGTAGTATATAAATTCTATTCAAGTTCCTATAGAATATAAGCTAGGAGACATTGGAACATATCCAGGGACATAAAATAAGGTGTGAAAATTTCAGAGTCTAAACTTAATGAAATCATAGAGTATGTTCTTATCACTGTGGAATTACGTTAGCCATCTATATCAAAAGATATTTGAAAATAACCCACATATTTTTCAACTCCAGTGTGATATTTACCAAGAGAGATCTTTGACTTAGCCATTGAAAACCTCAATAAAATTTGAAGACTGAAAAGACTCAGAGGGTAACTTCAGAGAAGAAAGCATTTAAATGAGAAATTAATATCAAAGATAATTTAAACACCCAATGTATTTGGAAATTAAGTGTCACTTTTAAATAATTAGTGTATCTAAGAAGCCATAACACGGAAAAATAGAAAATATTTAACAGTATAAAAATGAAAAGAGAATTTACCAGAATTTGTTGCCTGCACCTGAAGCTGTTCAATATAATTAAATATAGTGGAGTCTTGAATAAAGTATGAGAACAAATAATGGACACTAGCATACAATTCTGTGAAATGTGAACAAAATCAATACTTTAACATCTCATTACACAACAAACAGTACTATCAAAGTATCAATGTATACATTCTACAACTTTCTTGCTTTAGTCATTCTCATTTTTATTAGTAAGAGTCTTTTTTTTTTTGTTTTTGTTCAATAGCTTTGTTGAGGCATACTTTACATAAAACATGTCCCTTTTAAATGTACAATTTGAGAGATTTTATTAAACTTTTAATATTGTACAGATGTCACCATGATACATGTGTAAAACATTCCCATTACCCCCCAAAAGGCTCCTTGTACCTCTTTGCAGTCCTTTTCTTATTTCCATGACCACCCCTCAGCCCTAGACACCTACTATCTGTCATAGATTTGCTTTTTTGTTCATTTACTATAGAAGAAATCATTCAATTCACAGTATTTCGTGCCTGAACTCTTTCATTTAGTGTAACATTGAGGTTCAACTGTTTTATAATTTGAATAAGAATCAGTGAAAATGCTGATTGAACAGGTGCCTCCCCAAATGGTATGAGTGATACCAAGCTACTTCTGTGACAGGCTGTTGTGTTTTTACCTCCCACGGCCAGGAGAGAAGATCATAGGGCTCCCAGTCAGAAGTTATTACATTTGAATTTTAACTGCTGGGGAAAGCACTACCTACCCTAGAAAAGCCAGTTTCTTTATTAACAAAATGGAGAAAATTATATATGACTTTCTGGGGTTTTGTGATGATTAAACAAAATTAAACCATGGGTCTTCTAATCCTGAGAGAGATGCAGAGAGACAGAAAAATATTTTAGTGTTTTCTTTTCTTTTTCCTCTTAAGACTCAGGAATTTTTTTTTTTTTTTTAAAGACACAAAAATTGCCTTCCCAAAAGGTATGTTTTAGGCCTATGGACATGAATACATTAGCGATATTTATCTTGAAGGAGAAATTATGCATAGGGGATACACAACTGACTCTAGGTATATATGAAGAGCTTCTCAAGAAAGGGGAAATGTACTTATTTAACCCCAATATCAATGAGAAGAGAATACTAGACAGTAGTCTTTTTATCTCAAGGTTATGGAAAATGCTTTTTAGAATTCAAATTGCATGCTTCTTATAATATATAATTCTATTTCTCTTTTCGTAATATATTCAGATCGCTGTCCAGTAATCAGAGATGCTCAAAACTGTCTTCAGTGCAGTTCAGGTCCGTCGCTCAGTCGTGTCTGACTCTTTGCGACCCTATGAATCACAGCACGCCAGGCTTCCCTGTCCATCACCAACTCCCGGAGCTCACTCAGACTCATGTCCATTGAGTCAGTGATGCCATCCAGCCAACTCATCCTCGGTCGTCCCCTTCTCCTCCTGCCCTTAATCCCTCCCAGCATCAGAGTCTTTTCCAATGAGTCAACACTTTGCATGAGGTGGCCAACGTACTGGAGTTTCAGCTTTAGCATCATTCCTTCCAAAAAATCCCAGGGCTGATCTCCTTCAGAATGGACTGGTTGGATCTCCTTGCAGTCCAAGGGACTCTCAAGAGTCTTCTCCAACACCACAGTTCAAAAACATCAATTCTTCAGCACTCAGCCTTCTTCATAGTCCAACTCTCACATCCATGCATGACCACAGGAAAATCCATAGGCTTGACTAGATGGGCCTTAGTTGGCAAAGTAATGTCTCTGCTTTTGAATATGCTATCTAGGTTGGTCATAACTTTTCTTCCAAGGAGTAAGCGTCTTTTAATTTCATGGCTGCAATCACCATCTGCAGTGATTTTGGAGCCCCCCAAAATAAAGTCTGACACTTTCTACTGTTTCCCCATCTGTTTCTCGTAAAGCGATGGGACTGGATGCCATGATCTTCGTTTTCTGAATGTTGAGCTTTGAGCCAACTTTTTCACTCTCCACTTTCACTTTCATCAAGAGGCTTTTGGACACAGTAAAATCGCCATCTCTGGAGGTCAGGTGTAAAGAGTGCATGATCCTTAAAAAGACTGTATTTCTTGAATGTCTTAGGAGGTAACTTAATGGTCTTTAAGACCTGTTCTAGTCATAACATCCTGATACTATAGGTTTTTTTGTAAGAACTTTTAATGGCTTATACAAATAAAGTTACAGATGGTGGAATCTCAGGATGGCAGGGTATATATCTTGGAGCATGAATGGCTCCAACCAACTGCATCTTTTTAAATTCTACTTGGAAAAACTATCAAAATATGACACCTGCACCCCCAGAGATATGTTTACTTTACAGTTAACAAAAGAGAAGGCAACTGTTTCTGAAAGTGACTGTTTTGCTTCAAGAATCTCAATCTAATTGTATGTGTCTCGTGGGAAATGGAGAAAGAATATATGCTATGGACATCTGTTTTATTTTTATTGCATTTTTGCCTTTTTGCAAAACAAAACACATCATTTGGAAGAATTTACCATTCCCATTTCCATGTAGCTTCTGATAGGCTGCATTTAAGTATTTTGACTACAGAAGGATGCATGTGACACAATAATGCTTAATCATTGTACACCACCCCCTTGCTCCTTAATGATGGGTCCATTATCCATTGATTCCGAAGAGAATCCTTTCCTCTTGGTTTATAAAACTCAGATAATTTAAAACTTTATTTCTCTGTAACTAAGGTTCCCTATCTAGATATATAGGAATACTGGCAAAACTCTTAGAAGATCTTGGAGAGAGAAGGAAGAACAGAAAAGGAAAACAAAAGCATATGTATTGCATTTCTTAAGCTTGTTAAGAAAAAGTAATAACTAACAATGGATCTCTGCTTTTTGCACCTTGAACCCTAAGTAATGTTGTTAATATTACTAGTGGTAAATGTCTCAAGTGATAAATTCTAATATATGATATTCACTGATTTGTGGTAGGATGGTAAGTAATGAAAATTCCTTTATCTCTGATCAGGAAATAATGATGATAATAATGATCCTTGTTACTGACTCCGGAATGAACTATCAGTCATTCAAAGTCATTCTTACACATGCTTGAGTTTTGGAAGTTGGATAGAAAAAAAAGTCACAAACTTATATTGTATGTAGGCTGCTTCTAACATCCTTTTTAAAGATCCTACCTAAAAGAGAAAGATGCTTTTAAGCTAACACCTGTGGTAGCAAAAACAATCAATATAGAGTTTTAAGGCAAGATGAAGACTTGAAGAGCCACAGAAAATGAGAAGGGTTGTTCACCATGATCCTCCCAAATATATCCTGCTGAGCACCAAGTGATCTGAAAAGACAGTGATTCCATCTTAAGGAGAATGTCACTGGGATAGTCAAGAGGCAGAGAGGCAATTTGCCAATGCTTTAGTGTTGCAGCCAAATATTTCACTTTGATAAGACACAAAGTAAATCAGAGAGACATTTAGCTGAGGTTTAATCCATCTGACATTGACAAGACACCAAAACTGCAACAGTAATGTTCTTGTTGAAATACCATTACTCAGTCAAATTTCTGGTTTTTAAATACTAGGGGAGCTTCCCTGGTAGCTCAGCTGGTGAAGAATCTGCCTGTAATGCAGGAGACCCTGGTTCAATTCGTGAATTGGGAAGATCCCCTGAAGATGGGCTAGACTTCCCACTCCAGTATTCTTGGGCTTCCCTGCTGGCTCAGACAGTATAGGATTCGCCTGCGATACAGGAGACCTGGGTTTGACCCCTGGGTTAGGAATATCCCCTGGAGGAAGGCATGAAAACCCACTCAAGGATTCTTGCCTAGAGAATCCCCATGGACAGAGGAGCCTGGCAGGCTACAGTCCATGGGGTCATAAAGAGTTGGACATGACTGAGTGACTAACACTTGAATTTCACTTCAGTCCCAGAATTGTTGCATGATGCACCTGACCAGGTTTTCAAGGTTATATTGACAGATAAAACCCAAGCTTGTCAGTGGTAACAACACTTCAAATCAGAGAGAGGAGAGCTATCTGTAGATGCCATGACAATAGCTATAGAGAATATTTATTTAGACTATCTTCAGTTCCCTCCGTTATTACCTATTGAGATTCTGTAGTGATTGACAGTGATCACTGATCCAACGTTATCAAGGTCACAAAGAGCATGTCTAGACTCAGACCTTAGTGTTAGCTGCAGTACCTGGAAAATACTGTGTTCGTCTCACTCTTGGTTTTGATTCTGGATGGTTAAAATAAAGTTCAGATTCTAGTTCTACTTGTCAGAAAAGAATTTTGGACAGGGAACCCAAAAGAGTGACAGGGACTGAGACCTAGAGAGAAACAAAGAAGCAATTTATTAAAAAGGCTGAAGGGGGAGTAGGCACTTGGAGAAGAGTACGGGCATTCAACTGTTGAATTTTCTGATTTCCCTTTTTAATTTATCTATTTTTACAACGTTTTATTGGTTTCTGCCAAACATCAACATGAATCAACCATAGATATACACTCTTTTTATTTCATCTTGATCTTTGAATAGATTGGAGGTGCTTCTATTAACAGCCCGAGATTCATTGACAAAATAGCCTAGGGGGACAATGATTTCATCTTTTCTAAATGCTGGGTACCTGAAGCCACTGCACATATGCTCCAAGAGCCATTTTCCCTTAAAATTTCCCTTACCTATTGAGAGCCACACATAGAAGGTGGTATAGTGGTCATTTGCATTTTTATTGCATGTGCTCAGCTGTGTTCTGTGGATTTTATGATCAAGGTTCCCTACTTAGCTGTCAAAAAGCTTAATCAAAGTCTTGTGTTCTTTCTGCTGACACTGTTCCTCCATGCTTCATGATCTCATTAACTGCTAAACAAGGAGATGCCCGTGCCTTTTTGCCTAATGCCTCTTCATGAGGAGGCTTTTCTTGGGCCCAGGCCCATCTTTCCTGGGTCTAGTCCTTTCTTTCCTAACTCAATTTGCATGCCTAGTTTGCAGAATTCAGAAAAGCTGCATTAGAGTAGGAGAAAAAATTCTTAAAGACGTATTTATGTGAAAACTGACAAAGGTTCTCTCCTTGAACAAATTCTATTCAGACTCTGAGTTCTTTCAAGTAAGCCTTGGTTTTTAGACTTCTGTTGTTTGTCTCTGCATTGTCCAATTTAGCAAGACTCCTGCAAAGTCAGTTCAGTCATCCTTGAAATCTCATGCTTTTTGGTCCCCTAGGTGTTTTCTGATCACCCTGGCCTGCCTTCATCAATAATTCTGACTGGTTGGTTTAACCAGAATCGCCCCTAATCCCTGATGTTTTCTTTTAGTAATTTTCCATCCTTTGACCCCCCTTTGCTCCTTCGTATTGACTCCCATTTGGGGGGTTATATACAGAGTTGAGCCCCATCTCTCTCCCTGCTAAATACCTATTTGTAGTAGCCTCTTTCACACCCATTGCAATCTTCCTCCTTGAATAAACTGCCTTGATATTCTTTAACAAGTGTCTCGAATAATTTTCTCTTTAATGGAGCAAGTGGAAAATCCATTCAGATTTTATTTAACATTCACAAAGAGACATTTGCATTGTTGGAGATTTTTTACTAACTGCCAGAATATTAATCTTTATTTAGAGGATTTCAGGCATCAGTTGGAAAGATATTTTGGTGCAGAACAAATTTTTTCATCACTCTTAAAATTACACAATTTTGGCAACTATTATCCCATCAACAAGTAAAAGTCAAGTTATATGTCCTTGCAAAAATGGCAAAAAGAGGCTGTGGGTTTTTAAACACATAGACTCTGTGATTGCCAACACTGTTATGGAAAATGCACACTTTCTAAGGGACATATGCTTAAAAGGAAAAGAAATAAGACCTGTAAGAAAAGACCAACAGAGGCTGGAAAACTGTCAAGAATTTTTGTGTCTGGGGAAAAATCCTTCTGAAAACCAACTAAGTTGGGACAATTGAATGCTAATTGCCTACCAATTAGAAACAGTAAAATGATGTCAATGAGCTCTCCAAATTGCTGTTATTTTTTTGTTTTCATTAGGTTTTAAAATTATCCTTTTATTTCACTCCCTGTCCCTTTCTGGTTACAGAATTTCATTACTTTTTTTTTTTCTTTTTGTCTGAAATTATAGCTCAAATTCAAAGGCTTAATTAAGAAAGAGGAATTTGAGCAACTCTGACAACTTCTTTTCAATAGACTCTCTCACTGAGCAATTCAGTCCATTCAAGAGCAACTACAGCAAAGCTTTTCCTTAATGATCAATATTGTTCTCCACTAAAGCTCTGACCTCATCAGAGTAGTTAGTCCTGTTGGTTTGATAACTCTCTCCCAAACTCTTTGAATTTAAAATTATTTGATGCCTGAAGGCATAACATCTCTGCCAGTAAACATAATTATCTATAAAGTAAATGTGAACCAATGGATGAGATTCAAGCTTAACATAGAAATCTTTTTTTTTTTTTTTTAAGGAACGGAAGAAAAGAAACAGAAAAGCAGAAAGAAATCTTATATATATATAAGAAGAATTTTAGAGTATCATCCTACTTGGCATTTGTTCCTGTCACTGCTGCCATCTCTCGGGACTTCATACATTCTTACTGACAAAGACACTTACCTTGACCAAACTTTAGTCAGGCTCCTCTGAACCCCCTTCTTGATTAAGCCAAAGTGTCTTTACATTACTCACTTTTAACAAGAATCCTGTGTAAAATAAAAATATCTCCTGCCATATTAATAAACGTGAAATGTCACAGCCATCAGTGATTTCTAGACTCCAAATGTGAATGAAGGCCCCCAAACCTCAATCCAGTGGATGTTGCTATCCTCTATAGTGACTGCTGAGGAGCTGGGAGAATGCAAGAGGCAAGGGAAAATGATTAGCCCCAGATAGCTGAAGTGTGTAATTTAGAGATCCCAGAGGCTTGCATACACAGAATTATAAATCTCTTAACTTGATACTGTTGCAGAGAGAAAGCACTGAAGAACTGATGCTTTTGAACTGTGGTGTTGGAGAAGACTCTTGAGAGTCCCTTGGACTGCAAAGAGATACAACCAGTCAATCCTAAAGGAAATCATTCCTGAATATCCATTGGAGGGAATGATGCTGAAGCTGAAGCGTCAATAGTTTGTGGTGTTGGAGAAAACTCTTGAGAGTCCCTTGGACTGCTAGGAGATCCAACCAGTCAATCCTAAAAGAAATCAGTCCTGAATATTCATTGGAAGGACTGATGCTGAAGTTGAAAAGTCCAATACTTTGGTCACTTGATGCGAAGAACTGACTCACTGGAAAAGACCCTGATGCTGGGAAGGATTGAAGGCAGGAGAAGGGGATGACAAAGGATGAGCTGGTTGGATGGCATCATTGATGTGATGGACATGAGTTTGAATAGGCTCAAGAAGTTGATGATGGACAAGGAAGCCGGGCGTGCTGCAGTCCATGGGGTCTGAAAGAGTCACGACAAAGTGACTGAACTAAACTAACTAACCTCATTACTTCTTTCTCTCTAATCTATAAAAGAACCTGGCATCCAGACCCCAATAAGATGGTTATTTAGAGGTGCTAGCCTGCCATCTTCTTGGTCTGCTGGCCCCCTCATTAAGGTCTCTTCCTTGCCTCAACACCTTGTGTCTTGGATTTGTTACAGGAAGGGGGAAATATTCCAGGCCCCTGAAACTGGGCTCTTGTCTAACACTCAGAAATGAATTGTCTGAGGAGACACATGTGCTGACAAAGCAAGAGATTCTATTGGGAAAGGGCACCTGGGTGGAGAGCAGTAGGGTAAGGGAACCCAGGAGAACTGCTCAGCCACGTGGCTTGAAGTCTCAGGTTTTATGGTGATGGAATTAGTTTCTAGGTTGTCTTTGGCCAATCATTTTAATTCAGAGCCTTTCCTGGTGGCACACTCATCGCACTCAGCCAAGATGGATGCTAGCGAGAAGGATTCTGGGAAGTGGACGGACATGAGGTGTCTCCTTTTGACCTTTCCTGAACTCTTCCAGTTGGTGGTGGCTTATTAGTTCCATATTCCTTACCAGGATCTCCTGTCATAAAACAGCTCATGTGAATGGTTACTAAAGGGCCTGGCCAGGGTGGGCAGTTTCAGTCAGTGTGCTTCCCCTAACAGATTCATTGACCTATTGTGCGGTGAGCAGAGTGAGCTTGGACTCGATAACATTACCTGATATTTGGTATTCAGACTGCCTGCTCCCTTTGTTGCAAACTTGATCCTGCCTTCCCCTCCTGTCTCCTTAGAGCATTTTTCTCAGAGCTACTGAGATGCTCTCTCCCAGGCTCAGAGTCCTAAACATTCCCATCAAATAAAGTAACACTCTGCTTTCATGTTGTGAAACATGACTTCGCTGGTGGCTCAGATGGTAAAGCGTCTGCCTACAATGTGGGAGACCCGTGTTCAGTCCCTCATTCGGGAAGATCTCCTGGAGAAGGAAATGGCAACCCACTCCAGTATTCTTGCCTGGAGGATCCCATGGACAGAGGAGCCTGATAAGCTACAGTCCATGGAGTCGCAAAGAGTCGGACACCACTGAGCGACTTTACTTTCATGTTGTGACTATACCTGCTAAGTCAGTATAACAAGAATCTCACATCCTTGGTTTCTAATCCTCCATGATATCTGATAGAAGTCCTTATTCCCTACCCTTTGCTTGCTCTTAGAAAGAAACTTGTCAAATCACTTTAACCAGAACTGGCAGCAAGTTAGTTTAACCTGAATTCTCAACCTCCCATATTTTCACTCAGAAATTTTCCATCTACTGATCACACTCTGTCCCTTAGATAAATTCCCATTTTTTCCTTGCTGTATTTGAAATTGAGCCCAGTTCTATGTTGAGGAGCCTTTCTCCATGTTATAGTATTTCTTGAATAAAATATGTCTTTACCACTTTAACTATGGTTTTCTTCAACAGTACATGTAACCTTAATCCTTTCTTTTCCTCTTGGTCAGTAAAGCTAAACTGACTAATCTTCCCCTTCACTTTTGAATTCAACTTACAAATCTCTATTCTTAAAAATAGGGAAGGGGTCAAGAATAAAATAAATGAATGCATTTGTTATCCCACAGAGGACTATCAGCACAATCAGAATACTAACGTGGCAATCTTCTAAGTTTTCTGATTTTATCTCTGAGACTCAATAGCTGCATCATCAATAAAACATGATGTCTGAAACTCACACATACACAAAAACATCATCACTCCCTTGTAGATTAAAGATGCATATGAACTGGGTCATTTCATTATTATCTGGGAAGTGGGGCTAAGACAATGATTATATAGCTAATGATTCAACAAATTTATTAATAACAGAATTGTCTCTTTGACCATTTGCTTTGAAACATTGACCAAATGTTTCAAATCATGTTTTCTTCCTTACATCTAGGATAAACCATTTATTTATCTGTTATTTATTTTTGTCTACTCATGTTTTCTACCTGATCCATTCTGTACAGAATGTAAGATTCATTAAAACAGTGAGAGACGTATCTTATTTATTATTATCATCTAATAATGCATAGAGCACAGTGTACCTATTAATGCAACACACTCACAACCACATAACTTTAAAAAAGCAGTGAATGAATAAGCATCATTATTATTATTGATTAGAAGTTAATTTACTCCTCTCAACCCTATTAGTCTCCATTATTTCTCCTGCATGTTTTTACAAGCTTACCAAGTTCCTGGTCTGCTACCTGTAACTTGAAGAATTCTTATGCCACATAATATTTTTTCCCAAGAGACCAAATGTGATAGTTTCTAATATATGTTAAGAAAATGGTAATAGGAACATTCAGTCGTGTCTGACTTTTTTGTGACCCCATGGATTGCAGCCTGGATTGCTCCTCTGTCCATGGAATTTTCCAGACAAGAATATTGGAGTGGGTTTCCATTTTCACTCCAGGGATCTTCCCCGCCCAGAGATTAAGCCTGCATCTCCTGTGTCTCCTGCATTGGCAGGCAAATTCTTTATCACTGAGCCACCTGGGAAGCCCATTAGAAAAATAACAAGCATTTATTTAGCAGCTATTATTTTGTCAGACTTATTGCCTGAAGCAGTTTATTTAATTTCACAGGAGGGCTATGAAGCAAGGATTCCTAATTCCATAGGTAGAAATGGAAGACCATATTGTATAAGTAACTTTCTTAAGATTATGCATCAAATGAGTCTTATCATTTGAATTTCAAGTTGCAAGTTATAGTTTTCATTTTTTAAAGCAGTTTAACTAGAGTTTCTTTCCTGTAGGTCATTCATTTTGATTTCGTATTAACAATAGGAAAATAAAAATATTTCCTTCATATCTAGGAAAGAGAGAGTTGAGAAAAAACTTCTAGGTTGCAGCTTTAAACTCAAATGATTTTACCAGCTGTATTTCCCACCAGGAGTCCAATTCAGCAAAATAAGGAAGTCTAGTTTCAACATAAGTGCATCAGTGTGTGATTCAACTTGAAAAATCATTTCAGGGACATAACTAACTATTTTACATGAGCATATCTTCTAAAGGAAGTATCATCAGGCCCACTGCAGCCTAAGCAGTTTTATCCTCTTGAGGAAATATAAATCACTGATGAAGGAAACAGAATAAACAAGACTCCAGTGAATTCAGTAACTATTTGGGAGCTGTCCTAGTTTGTTACCTCTACTAAAATACAACAAAAGGACAGAGTAAGGAATTAAAGTGAAAGCAAGCAAAACTGTTGCATAGTAGGGAATTATATAATACCAGACAGGTTGGAAACAACTCTGAAATATAAGATGTTCTGGAATGTTCTACACTGTGAGAGACGGATATATAACCAGAGGGAGGGGATTACAGGTCCAGAAACACATCATGCCACCTAATAGTATGTTAGGTCTATCATGAGGGACTGTCAGTTAACATACTGGAAATCTTAAGTTGGGAAAAAAGATATAACTGAAGCAAGAATTTTTTAAGGCTTTATAATATTTCCAAGTTTTGTGCTTACATCCTGTTTTTTAGATGTCCTTTTTAAGGACTTTCATATTTTTCCTAAATATTAAAGTAATATTAAATGGTAAATTAAACTAGCAAAAATACTGCTAGTTAAGTTTTTTTTTTTTTTTCCTATTCATTATTTGTACTCAAAAATCTCTGCCTACGTATGTCTAATTGAAATCATATTGTTTATCAGTTTTATTATACCAAGTTTTCTCTTGAAACTACCATTTTCATTCCCTCAAGCCATTAATAAACCTCTCTATATAAGTACTAGTTTAAAATGGATTATTTCAATGTAGGTTTTTTTTTTTTTTTTTAATTTAAAAAGTATGCCTTTCTTACTGGGTATTTCAGATTTTCTTCCTGTGACAAATATACCTTTGTAAAAATTTGCATGCATATCAATAACTTTTTATCTAGCTAAATTTTCAAAATTACTAAATTGAAAAGATGTATCTTTAAACATATTACACATATTGTCTATATTGCTACTCTACAGGGATCACTCATTATGCTTCAGTGGTTGGACTGAGCTTAAGGAAAAAGATGGTCCCTAGGTTAAGCAGTTTCTCCCCTGTTGGCAGAGACTCCAAAACAGCAGAAACTCCATAAAAGCAGGATGATAGAGGAGGCTGACCTCTGCACAGATATGGGGTAAAAGACCACATATTCCTCATTCTTGAAATCAAGGATATGTCCTTGACTACACATGCACAGAAAGGCTCCTTGGAGATCAAAAAAGGAGGGAGCATCACCTCATAGCAACTGATGTCAACTACCAATACCAACTACCAATAGGCTGCTTCATTAGAATTCATCTTGGCTAAGAGATGCATGTACAGATAAGGAGGACCTTGAGATAAACCAAACATAGACTCAGAAACAGGAAAAGTAAGATGATTAGCCAAAGGAAACCTGGGATCACACTCTCTTTAGCTTGACTCATGCAAGGTATATTACTGCTTTGTATTCATTTGATAAGGTCTATGGCTCAACTCCCTGGTGGCTCAGACGGTAAAGCATCTGTCTACAATGTGGGAGACTTGGGTTCAATCCCTGGGTCGGGAAGATCCGCTGGAGAAGGAAAGGGTAATCCACTCCAGTACTATTGCCTGGAAAATCCCATGGACAGAGGAGCCTGGTAGACTACAGTCCATGTGGTCGCAGAGTCAGACACGACTGAATGACTTCACTTTACTCACTTTATTTTATAGCTTTCCCAGTAGTCATGCACGGATATGAGAGTTGGACCACAAAGATGACTGAGCACCAAAGAATTGATATTTTCAAACTATGGTGTTGGAGAAGACTTTTAAGAGTCCCTTGGACTTCAAAGAGATCAAACCAGTCAATCCTAAATGAAATCAACACTAAATATTCATTGGAATCTTTGATGCTAAAGCTGACGCTTCAATACTTTGGCTACCTGATGTGAAGAGCTGACTCACTGGAAAAGACTCTGATTCTTGCAAAGACTGAAGGCAGGAGAATTAGATGGTTGGATAGCATCATTGACTCAATGGACATGGATTTGAACAAACTCCAGGAGATAGTGAGGGACAGGGAAGCCTCGTGCGCTGCAGTCCATGGGGTGGAAAAGGGTTGGACATGACTGATTGAACAACAACAAGACAACATTAATAATAAACAGTAAGACAGGACTAATAATTCCTACTTTCCTGTTCTACTACTACAACCCCTGGGTCATGTGTTTCTGGTACTAGCTCATGGTATGTGGCTAGCCTATGGATGGTACTGTTCCTAGGATGCTGAGAGAGGAGCTGACACCTACAAAAGACTTTGGGATGACTGGAAACAGGGACAGTTGTGCAAATTTCTCTTCAGTACTTGGGATCCTCAGTTACAAGAGTGTCTGTCAAAGTAATGGCAATATTGTTGAAAAAGTTTTATATGATTTCTATGTCAAGCCAAGACTCTAAAAGAGTATAATTTAGCAAGTGATGGCCTCTGAAGTACTAGTCTTCCTATCAGAGGATTCTGGCTGATAGGTTAAACAGTGAAGGGTTTTTGCACACACTGTGCTACTCTCTTTATTCTGCTTAGATGGACCATCACAAGAGTCTGTGACTACGAAGAGTTTGCTTTGTTTTTGTTTCCTTGTTTTCACTCCCCTGCCATGTCCCTGCCCACCCCCCTGACCCCCAACCCCCCACACATACACACTCAAAATAATCTAGATACTTTGGGATTTGTAAGAAGCGGGTAAAAATGAATACTGGGTAGATAATCCATATAATCTATTTAGCAAAACACTTGGAATACAGTCAATAAATATTTGCTACTTTTGTTAAATATTATGTCTCAAAGCAAGATATATAAATATGCATTTTATAGAAAACACAAAATTAAAATTTATACTTCTTGATTTATCCTGAGTGCTCTGTTTGTGAAGGCCCCTTAATCACTTTTAGCCTTATGACTATATCCCAGACTCTTACCTGCATAACACATTCAGATGTGAGAATTACATCTCAACTCCAGGTCCATAACTTCCTGTTGTCTCTGTCTTCCAGTGAAGCATTTTCACCCTGAACTATAATGATAAAAATATTTAGTGGGAAGAGATCATTTTTTCTGATAGAGTTCAACCTGAATTTCTCTCAAGGAATTGCAGTAGGTATAAACCCTCCCAGACTCCTCTGGACACGGAAGTTGATAGCTAGAATTTCCCATTAGAGGGCAGAGTGTGCATTAAAGGATTAACACATGTAATTCTGAGAGTCACCTTCTGATAAACAGGTTCCCTTGAGAACAGAGAATCTCTTTTCTTTTTAAAGTTTGCAACACTCAGTATAGCACCTCCCATAAACAATAGGCTGAATAAATGTACACTGAATTCCCAATAAAACAATTAGCTATTTATGAAAAAAAATCTATATTTCTTTGTTTTTGAGATGTTTATATGTGTGTTCTTGCTCTATATAAAGATTTCAGTCTTAGTTTAGCCACTTTCCAACTCTGGATTTTTCCATTTTTGCTATTGCTGTCAAAGAACAAATCTTTAGGTTATTACATATTTTTCATGAAAGATTATTTGTATTTTAGCTTTTATTGGCTGTATAATTTAAGAGCTAGATTTGGCTGTATACAATGGTCTTGTTTAAAACCATGGGGAGATAATCTGAATTATATACAAAGTGAGTGAAAATATATTGAGAGGAAATAAGCCTAGATATTCCAAGATTAGAGGCCAGTGAATGAAAACAGTGTGTCATAATTTTATTAAAATATAGTCTATAGTTACTTTTGCATACTGATGCCCAACCACCTCCTCAGTGAAGAATATGTTCTCATTGAAGGACATCCAGTAGGAAGTACCTTTCATCCAGGTATCTGTCCATTGCATCTTCATTATCATAAACATTATAAAGTAGTCAGTGACTCAGACCTTCCTAGAATTTATGCACTTCTGTTCTTTCTTGCAAAGGCAGTGGCTTTATCTGCCTTAGCCTTGACAAACTCAAATACATAAGGGAGTGTAAAGAACACTAGATGCTCTGTTCCAATCTTCACCTGAAAGCTTAAAAGGATTTTCATAGTAATATAAATCACAAGAAATAAAAGAAAAGATCAGAATTATAGTATTGCTTTGCAATTATCTTTTATTAAAAGTATTATTGCTAGTATTTTTTTTTTTTATGTTGTTAGATCTCTTATGTAGTAGTCAAAGATATAATTATTTGGACCTCGTCTCAGATGAACTGTAATGGATAAGGTGAAAAAATCTAGAAAGCACCTTGGATCCCTTTTCCCTTCTTCCCACATTCAGTCCATTCTATAAGCTAAGTTGAAATCAAATCTCATCTAGACTACTACAAAACTAATTTATCTGTTTCTTGTTTTTGCTAAACATGTTTCACATTTGGGAATTTTTGCCCTAGTTGTTTCCTAGAGTCAGAGCACTTTGAATGGAAAAACTGTGAATTATGAGGACCTCATGGCCTTCACATTTCAAAACTGCCATTTAAGAGAGAAAGTTTTCCTTATTAACTAAACTACAGGGAAATATCCCATTCAAGTCATGTCATTTAATTTTCTGACTTTATTACAGGGAAAGATAGCATCAAAAGTATTATTTTCAATTATTTGAGAGCTGAAACATAGAGTCAGTGCAAAATATGCAAATATAGTATAGAATTTTTATTTCATAAAATTCATTCAGTCCTTTTAATGAACCTCTGATCATTCCTTACTGAACAGCATTTTAACTTTGACTGGTCAATTAATATCTTCTTCAGGCTAAACTGCTTTCTCAATAGATTCAATATTTTGTCTAACTCTATCAGACTTTAGATAAATAGAGTTTTGGTACATTTAGCTTGTTTAGTAAGCAGTCATTCCTTGTTCTACTCTCAAAATGGAATCTAAATGTGAAAGGGTGTTTATTCGGTAACCGGGATATTAGAGGCAAGTCTTGTTTTCTGGAGTGAAATAGCTGATGACATTTGGTCCCAAATTCACACAGAAATGTGACTGATCTTTCTGGATATTTTGTATGAGGGTTGGAAACACCACTGGAATCCATGAAACTCCCATTATGGTCTTAAATATTTCTATACATGGTGGCATCTCTGTCCTGTTGTCAGGAGTATGGAGACTGTGTTTTTTGTCACAACTCTTACAGGTTCTTACCAGGTATACCTGATTTCAGTGCATCTGTATTCATTGGAACTAGGTGCACTAGCTTCACTAGCTGATATTACTCTGAGTTATTGCATCTGCCCATCTCTCCTAGGCTGTGGTGGTTATGGAATACAACCTACCCATGTTTCTCCTTTGAGGATTAAGTCAATATTTCTGATGCATGTAGGGTCACACTTTCGGATTCATTTGACCCAGATATCTGACTGAGAGTGTGCAGGAAAACAGTTAACATATCTAAACTGAGGACACTCCTTAGAAAAACAAGCTTGCAAGTAATCTTTTAGCAAGATGTTTTTGTGCAAACACTGAGATTTTTGCTCAATACTTACTTTCTTTCTGGGAGATTGAGATTTTGGCAAATGATAGGCAGAAGGTGCCTAGGTAACCAATTCCAGACACAGTTTGTGCACCCATGTTGCTGCATTTAATTGATTAGGAAGAGAATGCTTCATGAGACCTCTTACAGGAGGGAAAGAGCATAAAGACACCTGCATACAAACTTCTCCAGATTTCATCTATATTTTCCCTTTATTATCTGTCCATATATTCTTACAACATCACTGAACTAAGTCTTAACTGTAGGATAAATATATGTTGAATCCAGCTGTTACCAAACTAAGGTCTGCTTGCCTGCATGAAGCAAAGCTTATATACTAGGTTTTGGTGAAGGGAAGTGCACTTTATTATAGGAACCAAACAAGGAGTCTGGGTAGCTAGTGTTTAAAAGGCCCTAATTCCCCGAAGATTTTCATGGAAAGATTTTTAAAGATAGGGTGATGAAGGGGGATTGTTAGATGTGTGATCAGCTCATGTACATTCTTCTGATTGGTTCCTGGAGAGGTGATCAGTAGTCAACATCACCAATTTTCTGGTTTCAACCAGCCTGAGGTCTATGTGCTTATGAGCAGTATACAATTGACTTTTCCCATCTAGTGGGCATTTCAATATCTGCAAAATAGCTCAAAGGACATAGCTCAAAACACTATCCATAATCTTTGAGAGGAACTAAAAGTTCTTGACTTGCTTAACTGTTGCTTTTTTTTTCTTTCTTTCTTTCTGCATTTTCTCACCTCTCTGGTTAAATTTACTCTTTAGAACTCAGGAAAAGCCTAGGAGTCTAAATATTTTCTATAGACAACAGGCAAATGGAGGACAAATGGGGGAAGGGTTGTCCCAGGAAGACCTTGTGAGGTCCTGCTTGGTTACACAGTGAGTCATTCTAGTGAATATCCATACATGGGCAGTCTTAAGGAGCCCCAACTCATAGGGATTGGATGAGAAACAAATAAACCACAATGACAAAAAAAATGGTATCTTATCTCCTTGTTTTTACCAATCTAATGTATCTTCTTCCCTCCCATAATCTTCAGGGACTGTTACCCTATGAATATATTTTATAATTGCCTTTGTCTAAAAATAATTTTTTAATGCACTTGAAAAATAGCTACATGCTTTGGGATCATTTTTGAGGGAATATATGCCCATTAAAAGTTATTTGCAATTTTTCTAGTAAGAAAGCATATGTCTGTGAAAGGTTTCAGTCAAAGGGACTCCTAGGAACTTTGATGGAAGACTATGTAATAGATTTCATTGAGCTGGTAGAGAAACATTTAGAGTGCTGAATTGATGCAATAGTTTAGAATGAAAATTGCCCAACTAAGGTATTTGGAGTATACAAAATAGTGAAAAGTCGATTAAAAGATTTCATTTAAATGCTTGTACAGAAAACAAAACTTATCAGTTGCAAATTGAGAGGAATCTCCTAACTGTCTTTTTGCCTACCTGCCTTTCACTGGGGAGAATAACACTTCATGTGCCTACAAGAAAGAAAAGAAAATTAAACTCACTATCTGAATTTATACTAGTCATTGAATATGGCACAAACTCCATACCTTCTTTCTGAGTTTTCTTCTTATTTAGATTTTATCCAGTGAATTCTACCAGAACTTTGTCCATTTATATCATGTTAATCTCATAAAATGTACTTTTTTCTGTAAATTCAATTTTTAGGTTCTGAATACTATTAAGAACAAAATTAATTACATAAATGTGAATGCCCCCATTTCTGAGTATGGAACGGAGGAGAATGCTAAAACATTTTACTTAACTCCTTCAGTCTCTCAGGCTCATCTTCCCCTTTCTCTCTTTATTTCCCTTTTACTAAGCATTTTGTAAATGTTCCAGGTACTTTTAGCTAAAATAAATAAAGATGATGGAAAATACTCTGTGATAACATACAAACATGGAATTGGCATGGATCAAAAGCCCAGTTAAATGCTTATTGAACAAAAAAGTGTTTTGAGCTTTTTTTTGAACTAGGCCACATGTAAGGTGGCATGAGTTTTACAGAAGTGAATAATGTATGAACTTCTCCTTGAAAGAATTTATAGTCTTTTTGTACATCTATAAAATGTAAGAAGAATGCCTATGGAAGTCATTTCCTTTCTTCTACCCAAATAATTAGATGTTAGGGCACTCTCTTGACCTCTCCTCAAATGCATTTTTAGGAATAACAACCTATGAACAGTCAGAAGGATGCACTATCTAGTGCAGAGACTAATGACAGGAATATTTAGTAGGAGGCAATGATAATGTGTTGTTAGTGAAGAGGTAATTTAAAATCATGATATAAGGTGGAAGATTGAGATCCACCTTTCAATATGGGAAAAATAAATAGGATTTAGGAGGCGGGGGAAGGGAGAGGATATATGATTCTTAGGTTACTTGTGATAGGAAGAATTTTAGTTCTTAGAAAAATTTAAAATAAATTTTCAAATGTTAAATGGGGACATATACAATTGAAGGGATAGAGATGTTTTAGAAATTATTGGGTTTTATTAATTTTTATTGAAAGATAACTGCTTTACAATATTGAATTGGTTTCTGCCATATATCAACATGAGTCAGTCATAGGAATACATATAACCCCTCTTTCTTGACCCTCCCTCCCAACTTCCACCCTACCCCACACCTCTAGGTTGTCACAGAGCCTCCGTTTGAGTTCTCTGAATCATACAGCAAATTACCCCAGCTATCTATTTTCAGTTCAGTTCAGTCACTCAGTCGTGTCTGACTCTTTGTGACTCCATGGACTGCAGCATGCCAGACCTCCCTGTTCATCGCCAACCCCTGGAGTTTACCCAAACTGATGTCCATTGAGCCGGTGATGCCATCCAAACATCTCATCCTCTGTCATCCCCTTTTCCTCCTTCCCTCAATTTTTCCCAGCATCAGGATCTTTTCAAATGAGTCAGCTCTTCACATCAGGTGGCCAAAGTATTGGAGTTACAGCTTCAACATCAGTCCTTACAATGAACACACAGGACTGATCTCTATTTTAAATATGTATATAAAAAGAGCCAGTGCTTATATTAAAGTTTAAACATGGAACAGTGTATGCAGTGACAGGTGAGGCCACTCGCATAGTTCCAGTGATGATGTGTGCTGCTGCTGCTGCTAAGTTGCTTCAGTTGTGTCCGACTCTGTGTCTCCCCATAGATGGCAGCCCACCAGGCTCCCCTCTCCTGGGATTCTCCAGGCAAGAACACTGGAGTGGGTTGCCATTTCCTTCTCCAATGCATGAAGGTGAAAAGAGAAAGTGAAGTCGCTCAGTAGTGTCTGACTCTTAGCGACCCCATGGACTGCAGCCTACCAGGCTCCTCCATCCATGGGATTTTCCAGGCAAGAGTACTGGAGTGGGGTGCCACGGCCTTCTCCTGTGATGATGTGTAAGGGAAGCTAAAATAGAACTAATATGTATGTATATATGAACTTCCTTTTATCTTCATTGATCTTCTAAGACTAACTTCCTTTTCATCTAACATTGGCAAATATATATATATATATATATATATTTTTTTTTTTTTCCCTTGAAATAACCACAAGAATGGATATAGTCATTTTTGGTATCCAGTATCACTATAGTATAGTTTTATCTTTTGATATGATGTTCATTCTCCATTGTTTAAAAGTTCATTTATAGGACACTTACAATTTCCAGACATTTCCCATATGCTTTGCATGCAATGTCTTATTTTTAAATATGAGGAAAGTGTTAAGGAGTAGGTCTTATTACTTTTCTAAATGTATGCGGTAGAATTTTGAATCTACATAAGGTGGCTGAACCAAGTCCTAACAACTCTCAAGTGTCACAATCAGATTTTAATATATTCTGTATGGCTTAAGGGAATACAGTTATCCCTTTGTATCAATGGGTTTGCATCCATGGATTCAACAAACCAAAGAGAAAATATTTGGGAAAAGATTCCAGAAAGTTCCAAAAATCAAGCTTGAATTTGCCACATTCTGGCAACTATTTGTATAGTGTTAGAATCATATTAGGTGTTGTCATTATTGTTATTCAGTCACAAAGTCATGTCCAACTCTTTGTGACCCCATGGACTGCAACACACCAGGCTTTCCTGTCCTTCACTATCTCCCAGAGTTCACTCAAATTCTTGTCCACTGAGTTGTTGTTGTTGTTCTGTCACTCAGTCATGTCTGACTCTTTGTGACCCCATGGACTGCAATACACAAGGCCTTCCTGTCCCTCAGCACCTCCCAAAGTTTTCCCAAGGTCATGTCCATTGCATCACTGATGACATTCAGCTATCTCATCCTCTGATGCCTTCTTCTCCTTCTGCCCTCAATTTTCCCCAGTATCAGGGACTTTTCCAATGAGTCACCTGTTCACAAGAGATGACCAAAATACCCAAATTTCAGCTGCAGCATCAGTCCTTCCAGCAATTATTCAGGGTTAATTTCTCTTAAGATTGACTAATTTGATCCTTTTGCAGTCCAAGAGACTCTCAAGGCACCATAGCCTTGACTATATGCAGCTTTGTCAGCAAAGTCTCTGCTTTTCAACACACTCTCTAGGTTTGTCATAGCTTTCCTGCCAAGAAGCAAATGTCTTCTGATTTCATGGCTGCAGTCAACATCTGTAGTGATTTTACAGCCCAAGAAGAGGAAATCTGTCACTACTTCCACCCTTCCCCCCTCTTTTTGCAAGAAGTAATGGGGCCAGATGGCATTATCTTAGTTTGTTTTTTTTTTTTTAATTTAATTTTAAGCTTATGCTTTCACTCTCCTTCTTCACCCTCATCAGGAGACTCTTTAGCTCCTCTTCACTTTCTACCATTAGACTGGTATCATCCACATATCTGAGGTTGTTGATGTTTCTCCTGCCTATCTTGATTTCAGCTTGTCTATTGAGTCAGAGATACTATTTAGCCATCTCTTCCTCTGCTGCCCCTTCTCCTTTTGCCTTCAGTCTTCCCCAGCATAAAGGTCTTTTCAAGTGAGTCAGTTCTTCTCTTCACATAGCCAAAGTATTAGAGCTTTCAACATCAGTTCTTCCATGGTTTATTTCCTTATGGATTGACTGGTTTGATCTCCTTGCAGCCCAAAGGACTATCAGGAGTTTTCTTCAGCAACACAATTCAAAGGCATCAATTCTTCAGTGCTCAGCCTTCTTTACCATCCAACTCTCACATCCATACATGACTACTGGAAAAGCTATAGCTTTGACCATATGGACCTTTGTCAGCAAAGTGAAGCCTCTGCTTTTTAACACACTGTCTAGGCTTGTCATAAGTGTTCTAAAGATGATTTAAGGTGTATAGGGGGTTGTACATAGGTAGGTTATATGCAAATAGCATACTTGGATTTTGATATGAGTTGGGGAGGGGAATCCTGGCACCAATTCCCAGATACCAAGAGTATATGCATAATAAACAGGCAGTACTGTTTCACTATTTATTGATTCTTTGAACTTTCTAAAATATCATTCAAATGCAGTGGTGGACAAAAGTGTGGCTCCATCAAAATTTCTGCCTTTATTTATTTTAGTTAATAAATATACAAAGTATAAACTGCTTTCTGTTATAGCTGTGGGGTTGCTGGCCATCTTGCTCTGGATATTCTCTATTTTTGTTTCTATGTTGAATTCATGATCTCTGCTGACCTGGTAGAAATGTGGAAGGTTTTTCTACTAATTTTGGAGAAAATGATTGAACTCTCTCTTTTGCCAAAGGCTTAGGGGGCTGTACTGAAGCTTATATTTTAGCAACCTGGATAGTACAAAGATGTGGGGGCAAAATTTAGACCCAGGTTACATATTGCTGAAAAAAGTGGAATCTAAAACTTACCACAATGGAAACTTTTCAATGGAAAAACTGGAGGAAGTTTTGTGAGGTTCTGGAAGATAAGTTAAGTAGATTTCAACAGCTACTTTAAAGATTATTATATAGCACTGAATCTTAAGCTGTTGTTAGAGAGTTCAAATGATTCACAGAACAATTCAACACTCTTTTATAATTGTCTACAGCAGCTGTTCAAATAGAATCTTGGAAAAGGAAACAAATTTTGGCAAGTCATCAAGGTATTGGGGTGAGAGTGTGAGTACAAATGGAAACCAAACATTGAAGTGCATGGGAGAGGCACTAGTGAGGCACTTTTGATATGAAAAACTAGGGGGTATCTCTGTTTAATGGAAGAGGCAAATGAAGTTAGTATGGATTCATGTGGAAGAACTGGAAGCCAAAATATGGATGAAGAGCAGGTTCAGTAAAAGCAAAGAAATCAAACCTAATGACACTGTCATAAGAAGAATTTTAAAATTACAGTGAATGAGCATTCATATGAATGGGTGGCCATTCTTGTGGGTTACAGAGTGAAGTAAATATTGGCATTACAAGACCAGAGGGGCTTGAGGAACTAAAAGATAAGAACAATGCTAGGAAACTGAATAGAAGGGAAATACTAATAAAATACCAAAGTTAAGATATTGTTGAAAAAGTTGGAAGTCAATGACAATAAAACAGAATGTTCATTCTCTTTGCTCCTCAATTAAACTCCTCAGTAATTTCCTCTAATAGAGTACTGAACATTTTAAGCTCTAATTGTGTATGTGTCTGCTCTAATTGTGTATTTTCATACAAGAATGTGAGTTCTGTAGGAATAGAAAATATATTTTATTTTCTTTCTTGTCTGGCAGTACCTAATACACTTTTGGGTATGATGAATGGATAAATGGATAAATAGAAGGATGAGTCCATGAATAAATTAGTAAAAGTATACTATATGGAAGGAAAGCTATGACAAACCAAGACAATATATTAAAAAAACAGAGACATCACTTTGCCAGCAAAGATCCATATAGTCAAAGCTATGGTTTTTCCAGTAGTCATATATGGATGTGAGAGTTGGACCATAAAGAAGGCTAAGTGCCAAAGAATTGATGCTTTCAAAGTGTGGTCATGGAGAAGACTCTTGAGAGTCCCTTGGACTGAAAGGAGATCAAATCAGTCAATCCTGGAAAAATCAACCCTGAATATTCATTGGAAGGACTGATGTTGAAGCTAAAACAGCAATACTTTGCCCACCTGATGTGAAGAGTGGACTCATTGGCAAAGACCCTAATGCTGGGAAAGATTGAAGACAAAAGAGAAGAGGGCAATAGATGATGAGATGGTTGGATGGCATCACCAACTCAATGGACATGACCTTGAGCAAACTCTGGGAGATAGTTAAGGATATGAAAGCCTTGCATGTTGCATTTCATGGAATCATAAAAAGTCAGACATGATTTAGCGACTGAACAACAGTGCTATATTACAAAAGTATGGGTCCTAAAGGAAAAAAGAAGTATTGACAAATAGGGACGTATAATGGTGGAAAAATACTGGGAAATCCACTGCATAGACTGTTTTCTGTACTGAATTAGAAAAATAAGAAAATGAGTATTTTCTATTAATGAGAGGTTCTTTAGATAAGGAGAATTAACAGGAAAGTTACAAGTTGAGATCAGTGTCCATATAAAAGGTAGAAAGTCATCATGATGAAAGAATTGGCATATGATGAGGAATGTGGCTGAACTATATTGAAAAACATTTGTGTGTAAATATAGCAGAAAGATGCAACTAATGCCCAGGAGAGTCTGTGTGGGCATATGAGTGAATGAACCATGTACCTCAGCAATAGGATTCAAAGCTAAAGCACAGCAAAAGGGGGAAAAATGTAGATGCAGGTAGTGTTTGGTATATATCAGAGATTGACAATCTTGCTCTAAAACAGGTATTTTAGGATTTGAAGGTCCTACTCAGCTTTGCTGTTACAGTGTGAAAAAGTCATGAACAATTCACAAATCAATGATGAGTCTATGTTCCAATAAAACTTTATTTTGTGGATACTAACATTTGGATATTTAATGTGTAGTATTACTTTGATTTTTGTTTAAATATTTATAAATGCAAAAACTATTTGTAACTTATAAAGAATAAAAAAGAACAAGTGATATATCACTGACTTTGACCTATATGCCTTGATAGGTATACTCATATGTATGTTTCTATATAATTTATTCACTTCTATATCATGCATATGGGGCTTTCCAGGTTGTTCAGTGGTAAAGAATCCACCTGCCAAGCCAGAGAAGCGAGTTCGATGCCTGGCTCAGAAAGATTCCCTGGAGAAGGGAATGGCAACCCACTCCAGTATTCTTGCTGGGGAAATCCCATGGACAGAGGAGCCTGTATGGCTACAGCCCATAGGGTCATAAAGAGTTGGACAGGACTTAGCAACTAAAAAAGAGAACAGCATATACTGCATACATACACATCTCTCTGTAATGGTGAGTTACAATCTATAAGAATAAAGTAACTTAGTAGTAATTTAAGAGTTTAATTATCAGATCGATTAACGGTAACAATTCTGCCCTAATGGCTATAAATGTTTTGTCCTGGGTTTTCCTAAGTGGCCGAATGAAAGATGATCTTCCAGAGATGGAAGTACTGTTTCAGCTGAACAATTAGAATGAAAGGGGAAATGAAATGTTCAAACTTAAGTATGCTGGAAAACTAGTCAAATAGTTTCAAATATGAGCCTTGAAATTTTATTTCCTTATCCTAAAATAAATGTGTCATGTACATGTATGTTGAGTTTAACTTATTTATGTTTTGTTTTTTTTAGGAGTGGAGAGGAATAAGATCCATCTACAAATTTTGTTAGAATACAGCATCTGTGTAAATAGTGCTTGTAAGTAACTGTGTATTTTAAATATTTAAATTGTTATATCCACAACATACTCCCAACCAAAGAGAATATCCTTGATAATTGTATAATTTATTCTCTCAAAAGTTTGGGCCCTTGGGTTATGTACCATGTCCTCACAGAAGGTCACTGGGAGACAGAATTTTCAATAGGTCATAGGTTTGAAAAAACATAAACTCAAATTCTAGGGTCTCAAATAAGGCCTTGGACTTGGTGAGACAATAAGATGAAATAACACAATTTTAAGGCACAATCCAGAGTAAGGCATTGATGCCAAAATATTCAACATTAAACAAAAGCAACCACAACCATCGTTGTGCTAGGTGCAGAGAAAGAGGATTTTATACAGTGATCCTAAAGATGAGTATTATTATTCTCCATTTTACAGATAGTGAATAGCAGAGCTGGGACATGAACCAGACTTTAGCACTATATAAGGTATCCAAAGCCCCTGAACTTGAGGTAAGCAAGAGTCCTGGTTTCTGAAGGACAGAGACATCCAAATGGTCAGAAGGGCAGTGCTAAATAGAGTTAGGATTATAGATTTGGGTATTTAAGTCAGTCAAATTCAACCCCAAGGTTTAGTAGTATGAACTTTGGGGAGAAGCTACTTATCTTGATGAAATGGAGATAAAATTACCAGAAGTAAAAAAGTGGTTATTATGAGCATTTGTTTTAAAGCCATATGTAAAGCACAAAATACATTGCCAGATGTTTTGCATGTTCTCAATGAAGGAAAGCTATTACTTGGCTTCAGATCAGATGAAACTAAGCCCCTGAACTAACCTTATCAGCAAGGGAAAAAGAGCTTTGCAAATCAAACCCTATTATACCAGCAACATTTTCCTTTACCTGTTGTGTTTTACTCTAAATACTTTCCTTCAGATTCTGGACATAGCATTTTGTGATCTTACATATTCTTCAAATGTGTGAATATTTGTTCCTGTAACTGACCTGGTTCATTGTTAGTAGGAACCATGAATTGTATAATGAACTTAAGTATGAAGATGGAAAAGTCCACAGATGGTAACTTTTTCAGAATTCATTTTTTAATTGTGTCACATCAGTCTTGAAACTAAGCTCTTAAACAGTAAACTTGAGGGCTGTAGGCACTCTACATCTGTAGGGTAACCACATCCTTTCTAATTCTTGCATCTCCACTTTATCATCACACTTCATTTAGCCACTTCCAGATGCTTCTGTTGAAAGATGCTCTTGCTACAGTCTGCAACAAAGCCCTGGTGAGCCACAGTCTGAAAATGAATAGTTTACCTTAAAATAAAATCACCTTGTGGTTACATTATAGGCTGACTCTCTCAGTACAGAAACACCATTCTGGATTTAGGAAATGGGCAGTGGGGAGGGTAAGAGGAAGATAGAAGTGTAAGAGAGTTGCATCACTCACAGTGGCCAGTGGTACATGTGAAGCTGCAGAGAAAAAAAAAAAAAAATCTGTGATTCAGGAAGATACTAGGGTGGGGCCCAGTAGTGAAGGAATAAAAGTGAAAGTGAAAGTCTCTCAGTCATGTCTGACCCTTTACGATCCCATGGACTGTAGCCTGCCAGACTCCTCTGTCCGTGGAATTCTCCAGGCAAGAATACTGGAGTGAATGGTAGCTGTTCCCCTCTCCAGGAGATCTTCCCATCCCCGGGATAAAACCCAGGTCACCCACATTGCAGGTGGATCCCTTACCATCTGAGCTACCAAGGAAGGGTTCCTTAATATCACAGAGACTTAGAATTTGACAGATATTTGCATAATATATATTTTGGAGAAGTAGAGGAATAATTATATTGACTATCTAGTTTTTTTTTTTTTTCTTTTGTGAATGTGAAATAGTAGATCAAAAGAGGAAGCTTATGCAACTGTGTCATGTATTCCTTCTTTTATTCTTGGCTTTTTCAAACATTTTTCTTTCTATTCTCTTTTCACCCTTACCTTACTTGCCTATGCAAAGAGGTTTGGCTCAAAGAGTAAAGAATCTGCCTGAAATGCAGGAGACCTAGTTTTGATCCCTGGGTTAGGAAGATCCCCTGGAAAAGGAAATATCTACCCACTCCAGTATTCTTGCCTAGAGAATTCCATAGAGAGAGGAGCCTGGCAGGATACAGACCACTGGGTCACAAAGTCAGACACAACTGAGAGACTAACACTTTCACGTTCACTTGTTACTTTCCATATCATCTTTGATTCATTTGTTCTTCTACCCTCTTTCTTATGAAATTTATCTCTTTTCTCTAGGTCATCATTATAGCTAAAGATGTATCTTGAGGGTTTTATTTCCAATTATATTGCTGGATTATCTCATAACCTGGAACAAACTTCAGTGTTTCATGGATGTGCTTGAGTATCAGAGCTGAAAGTAAACTTTAAGATTATTTACTTTCATATTTTTTTTTATTTTACTGAAAGAGAAGAGATCAAATAAAAGCTTAGAGAGGTGAAGATAATTGCAGCTGTTAAGACATTTGTCAGTAGCAAAATCAACTGAAGTCAGACATCCCAACTCATTTCAGAACTTATGAGTAACTCTTTCAGCTCCAAGTTGCATGAAAACTATGGGAAAGTATTGATTTTTAATTATTTTTTTCTTTAAAGTATGATATTTTAAAGTCCAGAATTGGTATAGGCAGATCTATATGGGAAGTCAAGTTATAATTACACTTTGTGTGTTGGTGATATTATTAGATGAAAAGGTTTAAAGAAAGTCAAATGCTAAATGAATTCAGGTTAATATACCCTTCAGTTTAGTTCAGTTCAGTTGCTCAGTCGTGTCCGACTCTTTGCGACCCCATGAATCGCAGCATGCCAGGCCTCCCTGTCCATCACCGTCTCCCGGATTTCACTCAGACTTACATCCATCGAGTCCGTGATACCATCCAGCCATCTCATCCTCGGTCATCCCCTTCTCCTCCTGCCCCAAATCCCTCCAAGCCTCAGAGTTTTTTCCAATGAGTCAACTCTTTGCATGAGATGGCCAAAGTACTGGAGTTTCAGCTTTAGCATCATTCCCTCCAAAGAAATCCCAGGGTTGATCTCCTTCAGAATGGACTGGTTGGATCTCCTTGCAGTCCAAGGGACTCTCAAGAGTCTTCTCCAACACCACAGTTCAAAAGAAGCAATTCTTCGGTGCTCAGCCTTCTTCACAGTCCAAATCTCACATCCATACATGACCACAGGAAAAACCATAGCCTTGACTAGATGGACCTTAGTAGGCAAAATAATGTCTCTGCATTTGAATATGCTATCTAGGTTGATCATAACTTTTCTTCCAAGGAGTAAGCTTCTTTTAATTTCATGGCTGCAGTCACCATCTGCAGTGATTTTGGAGCCCCCCAAAATAAAGTCTGACACTGTTTCCACTGTTTACCCATCTATTTCCCATGAAGTGATGGGACCAGATGCCATGATCTTCGTTTTCTGAATGTTGAGCTTTAAGCCAACTTTTTCGCTCTCCTCTTTCACTTTCATCAAGAGGCTTTTTAGTTCCTCTTCACTTTCTGCCATAAGGGTGGTGGCATCTGCATATCTGAGGTTATTGATATTTCTCCTGGCAATCTCGATTCCAGCTTGTGTTTCTTCCACTCCAACGTTTCTCATGATGTACTCTGCATATAAGTTAAATAAGCAGGGTGACAATATACAGACTTGACATACTCCTTTTCCCATTTGGAACCAGTCTCTTGTTCCATGTCCAGTTCTAACTGTTGCTTCCTGACCTGCATATAGGTTTCTCAAGAGGCAGGTCAGGTGGTCTGGTATTCCTATCTCTTTCAGAATTTTCCACAGTTTACTGTGATCCACACAGTCAAAGGCTTTGACATAGTCAATAAAGCAGAAATAGATGTTTTCCTGGAACTCTCTTGCTTTTTCCATGATCCAGTGGATGTTGGCACTGGTTTCTCTGCCTTTTCTAAAACCAGCTTGAACATCAGGGAGTTCATGGTTCATGTATTGCTGAAGCTGAAATCAGATTGATTATATTCTATGCAGCCAAAGATGGAGAAGCTCTACACAGTAAACAAAAACAAGACCAGGAGCTGACTGTGGCTCATATCATGAACTCCTTATTGCCAAATTCAGACTTAAATTGAAGAAAGTAGGGAAAACTGCTAGACCATTCAGGTATGACCTCAATCAAATCCCTTATGATTATACAGTGGAAGTGAGAAATAGATTTAAGGGTCTAGATCTGATAGATAGAGTGCCTGATGAACTATGGAATGAAGTTTGTGACATTGTGCAGGAGACAGGGATCAAGATCATCCCCATGGAAAAGAAATGCAAAAAAGCAAAATGGCTGTCTGGGGAGGCCTTACAAATAGCTGTAAAAAGAAGAGAGGCGAAAAGCAAAGGAGAAAAGGAAAAATATAAGCATCAGAATGCAGAGTTCCAAAGAATATGAAGAGATAAGAAAGCCTTCTTCAGTGATCAATGCAAAGAAATAGAGGAAAGCAACAGAAAGGGAAAGACTAGAGATCTATTCAAGAAAATTAGAGATACCAAGGGAACATTTCATGCAAAGATGGGCTCGATAAAGGACAGAAATGGTCTGGACCTAACAGAAGCAGAAGATATTAAGAAGAGGTGGCAAGAATATACAGAAGAACTGTACAAAAAAGATCTTCAAGACCCAGATAATCATGATGATGTGATCACTAATCTAGAACCAGACATCTTGGAATGTGAAGTCAAGTGGGCCTTAGAAAGCATCACTATGAACAAAGCTAGTGGAGGTGATGGAATTCCAGTTGAGCTGTTTCAAATCCTGAAAGATGATGCTGTGAAAGGGCTGCACTCAATATGCCAGCAAATTTGGAAAACTCATCAGTGGCCACAGGACTGGAAAAGGTCAGTTTCCATTCCAATTCCAAAGAAAGGCAATGTCAAAGAGTGCTCTAAGTACTGCACGATTGTACTCATCTCACAGGCTAGTAAAGTAATGCTCAAAATTCTCCAAGCCAGGCTTCAGCAAAGTACCCTTACCAATACAATAATGAAAACAACTCCCATATACATATACTTTTATATGCTGCCATACTGCAAAAGGGCTCACAGAGACATGTCAGAGACAAATTAACTTTTAAAAATTAAATATGATCAAAGTGGGTAAGGGAATTTTTCAATGTGAGAGCAGAAAAACATATGTTATATTTAACTCTTCACCATCCAAATGTAATCAGAGAAAAGGGGATGGATTTGTCAATGACAACAGGAACAAAGACTATTGCTCAGTTGTTCTAGGATCTGGGAGAATTTGTAGTAATCAAGGTTAGAATAGAGCCCCAAAGCAACATGTGAGGTGTGTTCTGTACAAATAACCCCTGTGTGTCTCCAACAGGAAAAAGTAGACTTCTGTCCATCTTCATTGATTTTGGATCATTCTTCCTCTCTCAGCATGGGAGCACTTTTCCCGGGCTGAGAACACCATTTCTCCCTTTTCATCACAGTCCACTCATTCTTCACTGCACTTTCAGGACTACTATTATCAAAAAGTCAATTTTATAAATGTGTAAAAATGATAGACGGAATCCCTTCAGACTAGGTGGTACAAGCTTAAGCACAATATGTTGTTGCTGTTCAGTCTCTTCAGTCTTGTAAAATTCTTTGCAACACCATAGACTACAGCATGCCAGAATTCCCTGTCCTTCACTATCTTCCAGAATTTGCTCAAATTCAAGTCTATTGAGTTGATGATGCTGTCTAATGATCTTATCCTCTGTCATCTTCTTCTCCTCTTGCTTCAATCTTTCCAGCATCAGAGTCTTTCCTAATAAGTCAGTTCTTAGCAAAAGTATAGGTGGCCAAGGCATTGGAGCTTCAGCTTCAGTATCAGTCTTTCCATTGAATATCCAGGGTTGATTTTCTTTAAAATTGACTGGTTTGATTTCTTTGCTGTTCAAGGGACTATCAAGAGTCTTCTCTAGCACCACAATTCAAAATCATCAATTCTTCAGTGCTCAGTCTTCTTTATGGTTCAACTCACACATCCATATATGACTACTGGAGAAACCCGAGCATTGACTACACAGACATTTGTTCGTAAAGTGATCTCTCTGCTTTGACATGCAGTCTATATTTGTCATAACCTTCCTTCCAGGGAACAAGCATCTCTTTTTTTCCTGACTGCAGTCACTGTTTGCAGTGATTTTGGAGCCTATAGAAATAAATCTGTCAGTGCTTCTACTTTTTCCCCTTTTATGTGCTGTGAAGTGAATGAAATGATTTTGTTGTTGTTGTTGTTTCATTTTTTTAATGTTGACTTTCAAGCCAGCTTTTTCAATCTCCTCTTTCACCCTCATGAAGAGGCTCCCTAGTTCCTCTTCACTTGATGCTATTAGAGTGGTATCATATTTCTCCTGGCAATCTTGATTCCAGATGGTGATTCATCTAGCCCAGCATTTTGCATGATGTACGGCATATAAGTTAACTAAGCAATGTGACAATATATTGCCCTATCATATTCCTTTGTCAGTTTTGGACTAGTCCATTGTTCCATGCCCAGTTCAAAGTGTTGGTTCTTGACTTGAATACAGGTTTCTTAGGAGACAAGTGAAGTGGTCTGATATTCCCATCTCTTTAAGAGTTTTATACAGTTTGTTGTGAGCCACACAGTCAAAGAGCTTAGTATAATCAATGAAGCAGAAGTATACATTTGTCTGGAACTCCCTTGCTTTCTCCATGATCCAACGGATGTTGGCAATTTGACATTGGCCTCTTCGAAATCCAGGTTTTACATCTGGAAGTTCTTGGTTCATGTACTGCTGAAGTCTAGCTTGAAGGATTTTGAGCATAACCTTGTTGGCATGTGAAATGAATGCAATTGTATGGTAGTCTGAACATTCTTTGGCACTGCCCTTCTTTGGGATTGGAATGAAAACTAACTTCTTCCAGTCCTATGGCCACTCCTGAATTTTCCAAATTTGCTGACATATTGAGTCCAGCACTTAAACATCATCATCTGTTAGGATTTGGAATAACTCAGCTGGCATTCCATCACCTCTACTAACTTTGTTCATTTTGCTACTTCTTAAGGCCCATTTTCTGAAACAGATGGGAATACCAGACCACCTGACCTGCCTCTTGAGAAACCTATACTCAGGTCAGGAAGCAACAGTTAGAACTGGACATGGAAAAACAGACTGGTTCCAAATAGGAAAAGGAGTACATCAAGGCTGTATATTGTCACCCTGCTTATTTAACTTATATGCAGAGTGCATCATGAGAAATGCTGGGCTGGAAACAAGCTGGAATCGAGATTGCCAGGAGAAATATCAATAACCTCAGATATGCAGATGACACCACCCTTATGGCACAAAGTGAAGAGGAACTAAAAAGCCTCTTGATGAAAATGAAAGAGGAGAGTGAAAAGGCTGATTTAAAGCTCAACATTCAGAAAACTAAGATCATGGCATCTGGTCCCATCACTTCATGGGAAATAGATGGGGAAACAGTGTCAGACTTTATTTTGGGGGGCTCCAAAATCACTGCAGATGGTGATTGCAGCCATGAAATTAAAAGACACTTGCCCCTTGGAAGGAAAGTTATGACCAACCTAGATAGCATGTTAAAAAGCAGAGACATTACTTTGCCAGCAAAGGTCTGTCTAGTCAAGGTAATGGTTTTTCCAGTGGTCATGTATGGATGTGAGAGATGGACTATGAAGAAAGCTGAGCGCCGAAGAATTGCTGCTTTTGAACTGTGGTGTTGGAGAAGGTTCTTGAGAGTCCCTTGGACTGCAAGGAGATCCAACCAGTCCATTCTAAAGGAGATCAGTCCTGGGTGTTCGTTAGAAGGACTGATGCTGAAGCTGAAACTCCAGTACTTTGGCCACCTCATGCAGAGTCGACTCACTGGAAAAGACCCTGATGCTTGTGAAATGTTGTTGTTGAATTACGACGCCGGGATTCCTGGCCCCTGGAGGAGAAGAATTCAATCCAGGGCCAGAGACGAGGCTTGATCGCTCAGAGCTTTTGTGTAACAAAGTTGTTTTATTAAAGTATAAAGGAGATAGAGAAAGCTTCTGACATAGGCATCAGAAGTGGGCAGAAAGAGTACCCCCCTGCTGGTCTTTAGCTGGATGTTATATAGTTATCAGTAGTCTGTTAATGAAAGAAAGGAATGTCTCAAAACTTAGAATGGCACCAGGTCCCTCACCCATAGGATGTATTTGGGGATAATCTTGGTTCCAAACGGTTCATCTTGAGCCATAAAAGGATTAACTTGAATCTTGAAGAAGGGCAGAGCACCATACAAATAGTGTTATTTACATAGATTAGAGGAACAATATCGGAGTATAACATACTGGTTTATCAAGTAGGTTTTGAGCCCAAAAGGCGGATCCGACTTGAAGACAGAGTTTAGGGTAAATGCATAGTACATTAGCATAGCTTAAGATAAACATTTCCATAAAAAAAAAAGGCAATGGTTAACTTCAAGTGAAACCAGGTGTCATTATGGCAACACAGAATGTTAAGGGAAACTTCCTTTTAAATTTGTATAGAGAAGGAAAAAATATCACGTTTGTTTCTTCCTGCCGCTTAAGAGAGATAAAAATGTCTGACACTTGCAGGCTATTTCCTCCATTTGGAGACCCCTGGCCTTCCTGCCTGTTACCCTCTCACTGGGACGGATTGAGGGCAGAAGGAGAAGGGGGCAACAGAAGATGAGATGGCTGGATGGCTTCACTGACTTGATGGATATGAGTTTGGGTAAACTCCGGGAGTTGGTGATGGACAGGGAGGCCTGGAGTGCTGTATTCATGGGGTCGCAAAGAATTGGACACGACTGAGTGACTGAACTGAACTGAAAGCCTACTTGACTTCACACTCCAGTATATCTAGTTCCAGGTGTGTGACCACACCATTGTGGTTATCTGGAGCATAAAGACCTTGTTTGTATAGTTTTTCTGTATATTCTTGCCACCTCTTCTCAATCTTCTCTGCTTCTGTTAGGTCCTTACTGTTTCTCTTCTGAAGATATCCTTATATATCTTCAATTTCTTGAAGAGACCTCTGGTCTTTCCCATTCTATTGTTTTCCTCTATTTCTTTGTATTATTCAGTTACAAAGGCCTTCTTACTTCTTGCTATTCTCTGGATGCAAGTGAGTATATTTTTCCCTTTCTCCCTTGCCTTTTGATTCTCTCCTTCCTCAGCCATTTGTAAGGCCTCATCAGACAACCACTTTGCCTTCTTGCATTTCTTTTTCTTAGGGATGATTTTAGTCACCACTTCCTGTATAATGTTAGAAACCTCTATCCATAATTCTTCAGGCACTCTATCTACCAGATCAAATTCCTTAAATCTATTTGTCACTTCCACTGTATAATCAGAAGGGAGTTGATTTAGATCATACCTGAATGGCATAGCGGTTTTCCTACTGTCTTGAATTTAACTCAGAATTTTGTAGTAAGGAATTCATGATCACATCAGCTTCAGGTCTTGTTTTTGCTGACTGTATAGAGCTTCTCCATCTTCAAATGCAAAGAATATAATCAGTCTGATTTCAATATTGACCATTTCGTGATGTCCATGTGTAGACTCATCTCTTGGGTTGTTGGAAGAGAGTGTTTGCTATGATCAATGTGTTCTTTTGGAAAAACTCTGTTAGCCTTTGCCCTGCTTCATTTTGTACTCCAAGGCCTAACTTGCCTGTTACTCCAGGTATCCCTTGACTTCCTACTTTGCATTCTAATCCCCTATGATGAAAATGACTTTTTTTTTTTTTTCTAGAATGTCTTGTAGGTCTTCAAAGAATCATCCAACTTCAGTCTCTTTAGCATCTGTGATTGGGCGATATATTTGGATTACTGTGATGTTGAATGCTTTGTCTTGGAAACAAACCAAGATCATTCTGTCATTTTTGAGACTGTACCTAACTGTTGCATTTTGGACTCTTTTGTTGACTATGAGGCTACTCCATTTCTTCTAAGGGATTATTGCCCACAGTAGTAGATATAGTGGTCATCTGAATTAAATTCACCCATTCTGGTCCATTTTAATTCATTGATTTCTAAGATGTCCGTGTTCATTCTTGCCATCTCCTGCTTGGCCACATCGAATTTACCTTGACTCATGGACCTAACATTCCAGATTTCTATGCAATATTGTTTTCCACAGCATTGGACTTTTCTTTCACTACCTTATGTAAACACTACTGAGCATAGTTTCTGCTTTGGCCCAACCTTTTCATTCTTTCTGGAGTTATCGGTAATTGCCCTCTGCTCTTCCCTGTAACATATGGAACAGCTTCCAATCTGGGGAGGCTCATCTTCCAGGGTTATATATTTTTGCCTTTTTCTACTGTTCATGGAATTCTTATAAAAAGAATAATGGAGTGGTTTTCCATTTCCTCTACCAATGGATCATGTTTTGTCAGAACTCTCCTCTATGACTTGTCTGTCTTGGGTGGCCCTGCAAAGTGTAGCTCATACCTTCATTGAGTTATGCAAGCCCATTCACCAGGACAAGACTGTGATCCATGAAGGGGAAGCACAGTAATAAATAACAAATAATCTTTCTCTCATGTGCACTCCAATTAAAGAAAAAAAATAAGCTTTTCAATTGCAAAGTAAGATGTGAGTGGAATTGTTATAAGAAAAAGATGTAAATAGTTAATTCTAGTTCAGTTAAGTTCAGTCACTCAGTCGTGTCCGACTCTTTGCAACCACATGAACCGCAGCACAGCAGGCCTCCCTGTCCATCACCAACTGCCAGAGTCTACCCAAACCCATGTCCAATGATTCAGTGATGCCATCCAACAATCTCATCCTCTGTCATCCTCTTCTCCTCCTGCACTCAATATTTTCCAACATCAGAGATACCCACAGGATTAGTCAAAACCTTCAAAATTCTGTTGCAGCTCAACTTCTCCCTATGACTAGTTTTGCTTACTCCAGTCTCTCATAGGTGTTGATCCCCAAAACATTCCTTAATAAACTTCCTGAATGCAAATAGCTATCTCAGATTCAGCTTCTAAGTTAACCCAACTTGCAAGAGTCTGTGTGTGAGTGTTTGTATACTACTTGTAGACTGTAGTGATTCTTTTTTTAAAATTAGTTTTTATTGGAGTATAGTTGATTTGCAAATTTGGGCTAGTTCCTGTTGTACAGCAAAGTGAATCAGTTATACAAGAACATATCTCCACTCATTTTTAGATTATTTTCCCATATAGGTCATTACAGAGTATTGAGTAGTTCCCTCTGCTATATAGTAGGTCGTTATTTGCTATCTGTTTTGTTTATAGTAATGTGTATATAGCAATCACACTCTTCCAATTTATGCCTCTCCCACTCCTCTCTTGGTAACCATAAGTTTGTATGCTACATCTGTGAGTCTATTTCTATTTTGTAAATAAGTTCATTTATCTCATTTTTTTTTTAGATTCCACATATAATGATATATGATATTTATCTTTCTCTGACTTGCTTCACTCAGTATGACAATCTCTAGGTCCATCTATGTCACTACAAATGTCATTATTATTTTTTTATTTTTATGGCTGATTAATATTCCATTGTATTTATGTGCCATATCTTCTTTCCAAATAAGACATAGAGATGGCCAAAAAGCACGTGAAAAGATACTCAGTGTAACTAATTAGAGCAATGCAAATTGAAACTACAAAGAGTTGTCACCTCACACTGGTCAGAAATCTACACCCTGGTCAAAAAATCTACAAATAATGAGTTCTGGAGAGGATGTGGAAAATAGGGACCCCTCCTACCCTGTTGGTAGGAATGTAAATTGGGAAAACAATATAGAGGTTCCTTAAAAAACTAAAAATAGAACTTCCATATGATGTGTCAGCCCCACTCCTGGGCACATAGCCAGAAAAAAGATAAATTTATTTCAGTGTTCACCGCAGCACTATTTATAATAGTCAAGACAAGGAAGCAACTGAAATGTCAATCTATGGATAAATGTGGTGATTCTTCATTCTGTTGTTGATGTCTTAGATCAATTTTGGAAATATTTATAGTGTTAAATTTCAGTATTTCCTCTGCTGTTTCCTTCTATTATCAAACTAGAAATAAAAATATACATACAATAACATTTCTATCATTTCCATATATGGATGTGAGAGTTGGATCATTAAGAAGGTTGAACATTGCAGAACTGATGCTTTTGAACTGTGGTGTTGAAGACTCTTTGAAGTCCCTTGGACTGCAAGGAGATCAAACCAGGCAATCTTAAAGAAAATCAATCCTGAATATTCACTGAAGGGACTGATGCTGAAGCTCCAATACTTTGGTTATCTGATTCAAAGAACCAACTCACTGGAAAAGACTCTGACACTGAGAAAGACTGCAGGCAGGAAGAGAAGGGGATGACAAAGGACAAGAAGGTTGGATGGCATCACTGACTCAATGATCATGCGTTTGAGCAAGCTCCAGGAGATGGAAAAGGACAGAGAAGCCTGACGTGCTACAGCACATGGAGTCACAAAGAGTCAGACACGACTGAGCAACTGACAGCAGCAGTTCAGTTCAGTTATGTTCAGTTACTCAGTCATGTCCAACTCTTTGTGATGCCATGAATTGCAGCACACCAGACCTCCTTGTCCATCATTAACTCCTGGATTTCACTCAGACTCACGTCCATCGAGTCAGTGATGCCATCCAGCCATCTTGTCCTCTGTCGTCCCCTTCTCCTCCTGCCCCCAATCTCTCCCAGCATCAGAGCCTTTTCCAATGAGTCAATTCTTTGCATGAGAAGGAGTACTGGAGTTCAGCTTTAGCATCATTCCTTCCAATGAATACCCAGGACTGATCTCCTTTAGAATGGGCTGGTTGGATCTCCTTGAAGGGACTCTCAAGAGTCTTATCCAATACCACAGTTCAAAAGCATCAATTCTCTGGCACTCAGCTTTCTTCACAGTCCAACTCTCACATCCATACATGACTACTGGAAAAATCATAGCCTTGACTAGATGGACCTTTGTTGGCAAAGCAAAATCTATGCTTTTTAATATGTTATCTAGGTTGGTCATAATTTTCCTTCCAAGGAGTAAGCGTCTTTTCATTTTATGGCTGCAATCTCCAGCTGCAGTGATTTTGGAAAACAAAAAAAATAAAGTTTGACACTGTTTTCACTGTTTCCCCATATATTTCCCATGAAGTGATGGGACCAGATGCCATGATCTTCATTTTCTGAATGTTGAGCTTTAAGCCAACTTTTTCACTCTCCACTTTCACTTTCATCAAGAGGCTTTTTAGTTCCTCTTCACTTTCTGCCATAAGGGTGGTGGCATCTGAATATCTGAGGTTACTGATATTTCTCCCAGCAATCTTGATTCCAGCTTGTGCTTCTTCCAGCCCAGCGTTTCTTATGATGTACTCTGCATATAAGTTAAATAAGCAGGATGATAATATACAGCCTTGACGTACTCCTTTTCTTATTTGGAACCAGTCTGTTGTTCCATGTCCAGTGCTAATTGTTGCTTCTTGACCTGCATATAGGTTTCTCAAGAGGCAGGTCAGGTGGTCTGGTATTCCCATCTCTTGAAGAATTTTCCATAGTTTATTGTGATCCACACAGTCAAAGGCTTTAGCATAGTCAATAAAGCAGAAGTAGATGTTTTTCTGAAACTCTCTTGTTTTTCTGAAACTCCAGTGGATGTTGACAGTTTGATCTCTGGTTCTGCTGCCTTTTCTAAAACCAGCTTGAACATCTTTCATTTTATTCCCTGTGTTTCAGTCTAAATAGTTCCTATTCACATATGTTCCAGTTCGATAATCTGGTACATACCTATATCCAATTCCAAAAGCATCCATCTAGGGACTTTCCCGGTGGTCTAGTGGCTAAGACTCAATGCTCCCTCTGTAGCAGGCCTTGGTTTGATCTCTGTTCAGCAAACTAGATCTACTGATCTAAGCAAATTAGATTTAACTGATATCTGGTCAGCAACTAAGATTTTGCATGCCCAACTGGAAAAAACAATCTCATATGCCTCAGCAAAGACATGATATAAATAATTAAGTGAATAGAAATAGATACTAAGTATCTATTAGGGAAAAAAAGTTTGTTCACAAACATACAAAAAGCTAGTTTTTTCCAGGTGTGTTCTCCCAAAGTTATGTTTTGGATTATGATAGGTCAACAGTGCAGAGACTAGAAAGAAAAAATTTATCCAATAATTAAATTGTCTTTTTTTTTTTTTGGTGAACTCAGGCCAATGTCTTTCTGAGATATATGCAGACTCAAATATAATATTGAATGACAGAAAACAGAGACAGAAGAATGAAAATAAGATGAAACAATAATAAGGAAACTAAATCTTAGGAGAATGGAGAATTAAAATGAAAGAGAGGTATAGGAAGGGCTTATGGAAGACAAGCAGAGATTCGCTCAGTTGTGTCCAACTCTTTGAGACCCCACAGACAATAGCCTGACAGGCTTCTGTGTACGGAATTCTCTAGGCAAAAATACTGAAGTGGGTTGCCCTTCCCTTCTCCAGATCTTCCTGACCCAAGTATTGAACCCATGTGTCTTAATGTCTCCCACATTGGCAAGCAGGTTATTTACTACTAGTGCTACCTGGGAAGCCATTTATATAATTGATTAATGTATAATAGAACAAAGAAAGAAACTGTGGCTACATATATCAGCATGGTTAACTCTTGTATAAAACCCCAAATAGTAAAAGTGATGTCTCCAAAAAAATACACTGAATCACAAAAAAAAAGAAAAGATCATGGCTGACTTGTATTGTTGTGTGGCAGAAACCAACACAACACTGTAAGGCAATTTTCCCTCAATTCAAAATAAATTAAAAAACAAAACAAGACATTATTTAGGAGTACCCATATGTTAATATTTTAAAGAAAAATAGGGACAATTAACAAATACTAGGAACACTGTTTACTGCTGGGTAAGGTTACTAGCTGTCAGGAAACCACAGTCTACCACTAAGTTACTAGATTTCAATTTCTTACATCAGAAAGTAAACATGTGAATGCTCATTTTGTTCCTTCTTTTTTAACACAGTGTTTTATACTAATTTTAATATATGCTGTATTTCATTTTAGCCATTTTTTAAAAAGAGAGATCAAAACATTAGAACTGGATATAACAATTCTTATACATTTGCTGTGAAGAGGCACAGAGAGGCAGAACTGCCATTGTAAGGAAATATTGGTACAACAAAGTTTCATTGTTTTGTTGTGTTTTACAGCAGCTTTTCTGTCATATTTGAATGACATTAGAAATGATTTAGTAGAAAGGGGCATAGACTAGAAAGTTGTAATTTTATAGTGAAAAAACAGAGTAGATAATACATGATGAATTTCAGAGGATATTGAGAAGAGAATTTACTGTACTCAAAGTTTCCAGATAGTAAATGGCAAAACTAAAATAAAGCTTTCCCTTTTCTGAAGATCTGTTTTATGTGGCTGCATCTATCCTCACTATCTATCTGCTTACTGTTGGCTTAAAAAATAATAGTAGTAATTACCCATTTGGGCTTCAGCTCAGCTGGTAAAGAATCTGCCTACAATGTGGGAGACCTAAGTTTGATCCCTGGGTTGGGAAGATCTGCTGGAGAAGGAAACAGCTACCCACTCCAGTATCCTGGCCTAGAGAATTCCATGGATTTCATGGAGTCCCAAGAGTTGGATATGACTGAGAAACTTTCACTTTTCACCCATTTAGCCTTTCTGTTACTCTGTAGCATTTTTTATCACAGGGCTCAAGCCTCTGGATGCTTTCACAGCTCTGTGCTGTGTAGCTCTGTATTTTTGAATTAAATCAGATGTACCTTCTGTGCTAATGACTATAAGTTCAGTCCTTGTTCATAATTAGAGAATAAATAATACAGTAATTATGATTTGGACCTTTACAGTCAGACTCACCTGAGGCTGAATCTGATTCTGTTGCTTCCTACCTGATCATAAGCAAGTTATTGTTTATAAACCTCATTTTCCTTACCTATAGTGAAAGCAACAACTCATAAAATGCTGTAAGAACTAACAAACACCTATTCTGTGAGAATGTTGTGAAGAGAAAAACGCCATAATATATGTAGTGCTTCAAACAGTGTTACATACTAAACTCATAATAACTCTTGAGTTATTGTTTCATAAAGCTCTAGGTGTCCACTGACCTTAATGAGACTAAGTATCTGGTAGTCCTGGGTTTTAGTTAGAATGAAAAATAAACATTTGTGTCACCTTGGCCCAACTACTTACTATCTCTAGACACCGATTCTTGACTGTCAAAAGAGGAGATGCCTCTGCAAAGTATTTTGGAATTTAGGAACAGCAAACCTGAACATTTAAGCAGAATATTTGCTAACTCTATTAGATTACTTGTAAAAATTGGATAACAAATAATATGTTATTGGCATTAGATATGTCTTTGTAACATGTAACTCTAGCAATAAACCTTTGATTTGATAATCTTAAATTGCATGATACAGGATGCTCAGGGCTGGTGCACTGGGATGACCCAGAGGGACAATATGAGGAGGGAGGTGGGAGGGCGTTCTGGATAGGGAACACGAATATACCCGTGCCGAATTCATGTCGATGCATGGCAAAACTAATACAATATTGCGGGGGGCGCTCTGCAGAAAGAGAGAGGCAGTGGACCTTCCCCCAGCAAAGCCAAGGGGTCCCGAGGAGAGGTGAGCCTGCTGTCCACCAACCCAGCCCCTTGGCGAGCGAGAGACGATCAGACGCGACAGGGGTTCCATCTAAGCAGTTCCCCTTTATTGTTGTAAGCTCTTGGTTTTTAAAGGCAAGCAGAGAGGGGTTTGTGAGGGACTTTCCATAGTTGCACCAGTCACATTAAAGGTCAAATCATCATGTGCCATCATTATAACAGGAGTCTATGGTGATCACGCGCTGTCTACGTGCACAGAAATCAAGAGAGCCAATCAAAAGTTTTGACAGACAACTTAGGCCGCACCCTCATCTCTTCCGCCAGGCGCCATCTTAGCTCTAAACTGCAAAGCTAGCCCTTCTTTTTTAAGGTTTCCCATTTAGGGCCCCACACAATATTGTAAAATAATTAGCTTCCAATTAAAATAAATATATTTATATTAAAAAATAAAATAAATTGCAAATGTATGAGTAAACATTTTTTAGCCTTCTTAATTTTCATTACGGGCATTACTTAAGTTTCTGCTGAAACCTATTGGAATCTCTCTCCAAATGGGGAGGGGGAAGATCCATAATTTGCAAATAATTTCAAGTGAGTTATTGTATCCCCATCATTTTCAGGGATCTCCTTAGAGGCCCATGAACCTATCATTTAGTTATTGTCTCTATTTTATTTTATTTTATCCTGATTTTTCTTGTGGAAAATACACACAAAACTATCATAAAATTTTTTAAATGTACAGCTTAGTGGTATTAGTATAATACGTTCATATTGTCGAGCACCCATTACCATCCTCCATCCCAAGAACTGTTTTTATTTTGTTGAACTAAAGCTCTGTCCCCATTAAACAGTAATTTCTATGACCCCTTTCACAAGCACTGACAGCCACAATTCTAATTTTTTTCCTTCCAATTAAAAAAAAAAAAAAAAGTCTTACTTGTCCCCCCATGCTCTAGTAACCACTATTTTAGTCTCTGTCACTATAAATTTTTCTTTTAAAAAAAAAAAAAAAGATAACACCTATAAGTGATTTTATGCACGTTAGTCTTTATGTATGGGCTTATGTCACTTAGCATAATGTTGTCCAGGTTCATTCATGTTGTCACAAATTGGAAAGTTTCCTTCCTATAAAAGGCCGAATATTATACCATTGTGTATGTATGTGTGTGTGTGTATCTCACATTTTCTGTATCCATTTATCCACTGTCAGACACTTAGATAGTTTTCATATCTTGGTTTTTACAAATAATAGTGAACATGGGAGTACAGATACCTCTTTGAGATAGTGATTTTCATTCCTTGGTATATATACCAACAATGAGATTATTAGATCATAGGATAACCTGTATTTATTTATTATAAGGGAATACCATACTGTTTTAAATAATCATACCAATTTACCTTCCTTTAATCGTACCAAGGGTTCACTATTCTCTTACATCTTCACCAATACCTGTTTCATTTTGATATTTTTAATAGTAGTCAATCAAATTGGTGTGGAGTTATTTTATTTTAATTGTGGGCTCCTATGGTTCAGTGGTAAAGATTCCTCCTGCCAGTGCAGGAGATGTGAATTGATCCCTGAATTGGGAAGATACCCTGGAGGAGGAAATGGCAACCCATGCCAGTATTCTTGCCTAGGAAATCCCATGAATGGAGGAGAAACAGTCCACAGTGTCACGAAAAATTTGGACACAACTTAGCAACTAGACAACAGATTTTGATTGCATTTCCTTTATGACCAGTGATGTTGAGCATGTTTTCATATACCAGTTGGCCATTTGCATGTCTTTTTAGGGAAAAATATTTATTCAGTTACTTTACCCATTTTTTAAAAATATAAATTTATATTTTGTTTTGTGATGAGTTGTGAGTCATTATATATATTGGACATTAACTCTTAAGTAAGACACAAAAATTTGATATTTCCTCCCATTTCAAAAGTTGCTTTTCATTATGTTGTTTCCTTTTTTGTGTGTGCAAAAATGTTTTAGTTTTATGTACTGCTATTTGTTTTAGCTTGATGTACTTCATATATAAGGCTTCCCTGGTGGCTCAGACAGTAAAGCGTCTGCTTGCAATGTGGGAGACCAGGGTTCAATCCCTGGGTTGGGAAGATCCTCTGGAGAAGAAAATGGCAACCCATTCCAGTACCTTTGCCTGGAAAATCCCATGGACAGAGGAGCCTGGTATGCTACAGTCCATGGGGTCACAAAGAGTCGTACACGACTGAGCAACTTCACCCTATATATATGTTTTTGTTGTCTGTGACATTAGTGTCACTTCTACAAAGCATTGCCAAGGCCAGTGTCAAGGAGCTTTCCCCTAGGTTTCCTTTATGAATTTTATAGTTTCTGTTCTTATGCTTAATTCTTTAATGTATTTTGAGTTAACTTTTGTGTATGGTGTGAGACAGAAGTCCAATTTCATACTTTTGCATGTGAATTTCCAGTTTTCCCAGCACTATTTATTGAAAAAACTGTTCTCTTCCAATTGCATTCTTGGAACTTTGTTGAAAATTAGTCTCTAATTCAATAAAATCAAGCATGCCTGTGGGGCAACCCAAGAAAGGCGGGTCATGGTGGAGACGCCTGACAGAATGTGGTCCACTGGAGAAGGGAATGGCAAGCCACTTCAGTATTCTTGCTTTGAGAACCCCATGAACAGTAGGAAAAGGCAAAATAATACGATACCAAAAGAGGAACTCCCCAGGTCAGTAGGTGTCCAATATGCTACTGGAGATCAGTGGAGAAATAACTCCGGAAAGAATGAAGGGATGGAGCCAAAGCAAAAACAATACTCAGCTGTGATGTGACTGCTGATAGAAGCAAGATCCGATGCTGTAAAGAGCAATATTGCATAGGAACCTGGAATGTCAGGTCCATGAATCAAGGCAAATTAGAAGTGGTCAAACAAGAGATGGCAAGGGTGAATGTCGACATTCTAGGAATCAGCGAACTAAAATGGACTGGAATGGGTGAATTTAACTCAGATGACCATTGCATCTACTACTGTGGGCAGGTATCCCTCACAAGAAATGGAGTATCCATCATGGTCAACAAAAGAGTCTGAAATGCAGTACTTGGATGCAATCTCAAAAACGACAGAATGATCTCTGTTCGTCTCCAAGGCAAACCATTCAATATCACAGTTATCCAAGTCTATGCCCCAACCAGTAATGCTGAAGAAGCTGAAATTGAATGGTTTTATGAAGACCTACAAGATCTTTTAGAACTAACACCCAAAAAAGATGTCTTTTTCATTATAGGGGACAGGAATGCAAAAGTAGGAAGTCAAGAAACACCTGGAGTAACAGGCAATTTGGCCTTGGAATGCTGAATGAAGCAGGGCAAAGGCTAATAGAGTTTTGCCAAGAAAATGCATTGGTCATAGCAAACACCCGCTTCCAACAACACAAGAGAAGACTCTACACATGGACATCACTAGATGGTCAACACCGAAATCAGACTGATTATATTCTTTGCAGCCAAAGATGGAGAAGCTCTATACAGTCAACAAAAACAAGACCAGGAGCTGACTGTGGCTCAGATCATGAACTCCTTATTGGCAAATTCAGACTTAAATTGAAGAAAGTAGGGAAAACTGCTAGACCATTCAGGTATGACCTCAATCAAATCCCTTATGATTATACAGTGGAAGTGAGAAATAGATTTAAGGGTCTAGATCTGATAGAGTGCCTGATGAACTATGGAATGAAGTTAGTGACATTGTACAGGAGACGGATCAAGACCATCCCCATGGAAAAGGAATGCAAAATAGCAAAATGGCTGTCTGGGGAGGCCTTACAAATAGCTGTAAAAAGAAGAGAGGCGAAAAGCAAAGGAGAAAAGGTAAGATATAAGCATCTGAATGCAGAGTTCCAAAGAATAGCAAGAAGAGGTAAAAAAGCCTTCTTCAGCGATCAATGCAAAGAAATAGAGGAAAACAACAGAATGGGAAAGACTAGAGATCTATTCAAGAAAATTAGAGATACCAAGGGAACATTTCATGCAAAGATGAGCTTGATAAAGGACAGAAATGGTCTGGACCTAACAGAAGCAGAAGATATTAAGAAGAGATGGCAAGAATACACAGAAGAACTGTACAAAAAAGATCTTCAAGACCCAGATAATCATGATGATGTGATCACTAATCTAGAACCAGACATCTTGGAATGTGAAGTCAAGTGGGCCTTAGAAAGCATCACTATGAACAAAGCTAGTGGAGGTGATGGAATTCCAGTTGAGCTGTTTCAAATCCTGAAAGATGATGCTGTGAAAGGGCTGCACTCAAAATGCCAGCAAATTTGGAAAACTCATCAGTGGCCACAGGACTGGAAAAGGTCAGTTTTCATTCCAATCCCAAAGAAAGGCAATGACAAAGAACACTCAAACTACAGCACAATTGCACTCATCTCACATGCTAGTAAAGTAAAGCTCAAAATTTTCCAAGCCAGACTTCAGCAATACATGAAGTGTAAACTTCCTGATGTTCAAGCTGGTTTTAGAAAAGGCAGAGAAGCCAGAGATCAAATTGCCAACATCTGCTGGATCATGGAAAAAGCAAGAGAGTTCCAGAAAAACAGCTATTTCTGCTTTATTGACTATGCCAAAGCTTTTGACTGTGTGGATCACAATAAACTGGAAAATTGTGAAAGAGATGGGAATACCAGACCACCTGACTGCCTCTTGAGAAATCTGTATGCAGGTCAGGAAGCAACAGTTAGAACTGGATATGGAACAACAGACTGGTTCCAAATAGGAAAAGGAGTGCTTCAAGCCTGTATATTGTCCCCCTGCTTATTTAACTTATATGCAGAGTACATCATGAGAAACAAGCTGGAATCAAGATTTCTGGGAGAAATATCAATAACCTCAGATATGCAGATGACACCACCCTTATGTCAGAAAGTGAAGAGGAGCTAAAAAGCCTCTTGATGAAAGTGAAAGAGGAGAGTGAAAAAGTTGGCTTAAAGCTCAACATTCAGAAAACGAAGATCATGGCATCTGGTCCCATCACTTCATGGGAAATAGATGTGGAAACAGTAGAAACAGTGTCAGACTTTATTTTTTTGGGCTCCAAAACCACTGCAGATGGTGACTGCAGCCATGAAATTAAAAGATGCTTACTCCTTGGAAGAAAAGTTATGACCAACTTAGACAGTATATTCAAAAGCAGAGACTTTACTTTGCCAACTAAAGTCCGTCTCATCAAGGCTCTGGTTTTTCCAATAGTCATGTATGGATGTGAGAGTTGGACTGTGAAGAAGGCTGACCACTGAAGAATTGATGCATTTGAACTGTGGTGTTGGAGAAGACTCTGGAGAGTCCCTTGGACTGCAAGGAGATCCAACCAGTCCATTCTGAAGGAGATCAACCCTGTGATTTCTTTGGAAAGAATGATGCTAAAGCTGAAGCTCCAGCACTTTGGACACCTCATGCAAAGAGTTGACTCTTTGGAAAAGACTGATGCTGGGAGAGATTGGGGGCAGGAGGAGAAGAGGACGACAGAGGATGAGATGGCTGGATGGCATCACGGACTCGATGGACATGAGTCTGAATGAACTCTGGGAGATGGTGATGGACAGGGTGGCCTGGCATGCTGCGATTCATTGGGTCGCAAAGGGTCAGACATGACTGAGCGACTGAACTGATGTATATATGAGTTCATTTCTGGGTTTTCTATTTTGTTCTACTGATGTACGTCCCTTGTTTTATGCCAGTTCATACTCTTTTGATTACTATCGCTTTGAAGTACAATTTTAAATCAGGAAGTGTGGTGCCTCCAACCAATGTTCCTTTGCTCAAGATTGCTTAGGCTGTTCAGGATCTTTCATGGGTCTATATGAATTTTATCGTTTCTTTTTTCTATTTCTGTGAAAGATGCATTGACATTTGGATGGAATTTGTAGATTGTTTTGGGTAGTAAGGCCATTTTAACAATATTTATTCTTCAAAGCCATAAACATAGGCTAGCTTTCTATGTATCTGTGTCTTCTTTAATTTCTTTCTATATTCCTTTATAGATTTTACTGTACATATCTTGTACCTACTTGGTGAGATTTATTTCTAAGTATTTTGTTAGTTTTGATATTATTTAAATGGCATCATTTTCTTAATATCTTTCAGATACCTCACTGTTATTGTATAAAATGTAACTAATTTTTGTATGTTGATTTTGTAACCTGAAACTTCACTAAATTCACTTATTAAGTCTAACAGTTCTGGTAACATCTTTTGGGATTCTATATATAAGATCATGTCACTTGCAAACAGAGACACTTTTAGGTCTTTCTTTCTTATTTGAATTATATACTTTCTAACTGGTTCAAAAATGAAAAAGGAAAAGAAAAATAGATAGAATAGAGAAGAATTTGCAGTTTAACTCCATGCTACTATGAAGTAAAAGGTGAAGCTTTGTACTGAATCAGGAAGAGAGTTAAATTTGATATATGAATCTGAACAAGATAATCCCACTTCTGTATTAAATCATCTTACCTATCCTCTTTAAAACTATGTGAAGTCTCTCTCCCACCTGGGCTAAATGGTTTGTAGGAGGATCAGAAAAGATAATGTATACAAAACAAGCTATATACATTACAAAGTGATTTGCCTAAATGCATCAATGCTGCTCATCATCTCTTATATTTTCAAAAGCTTATCCATTTCCTATATCAGAATTTAGAAGGAAGAAATGAAAGAGACTTAGTGGCAGTGTTCATTAGGTTCCTCATTTCAGTGACCAATTCATTTACTCCTGAAATTTGTTTTCACGAGTTAAGTCAAGGTAGAAATATTCTCTGGCCCAGGAAAAAAGCACTCAGTGAAACTAAAAAAAAATAATATTGTATATGAGTCAAAGGAATACGAGTCTATCTGTTTTTGTATAAATGAGCTCAAGAGTAGGAATCTGACTCAGGGACTACAAGGCACCTGAGAGAATTAGGATGAAGTAGTTGTCTTTGCAAGTCTATTTCTGCTTTAATATCTTAGTTTCTGGCATGGTACAAGCCATAAGTCTTAGTTTATCTCAGCATCTTTAGGAATAATGCTCTTTTCTTTGGCTGAGTATTGGAAGGTGGAGTGCTTGTAAGTAGGTTTCTAATCCATATTGTTTTATGTATATTCATTGAACATCATTTCATAAGCATAAAGTCCATTCTTGCCTATGTTATTTTTCTAAGACCTAAGTGTTCCACATCTAAACTTTAGATGAGATAGAAAACATTTTGTGTGCCAAAACACTGAATCAAAGGAATGAAAAAGAGAATGGATAAATCTTTCCCCAATAATCTCATGATAAATCATGCATCTGAAATGCTTTATGATTTTGTAATGGAAATGATGAGTTCCTAAAGGGATTTCAATGTGCCCTATATTTATGTTTTTATTTTTTACTTTGCACATACATGACTGTCCTATTGTAATTGATGGGAACTTAATGTTGACACGAATGTGTTTTTAATGAAAACTGTTGAGGTAGTTTTGTCAGTTCTTAAAATGATCTTTCCCCTTAGTGGTTGGGAGGGAAAATAAAAAGTCATTATGTTAAAAAGAATTTCTAGGGCTCTTTCTCCTACACGATATTTGTGCCTTTGGATACTTTCCCCTGTCATTTTAGACATGCTAACAACTCAGGAATTGTCACAAAGTTTAGCAAAGTGAAATTATACTAAACAGCATAGAAATGAATTTCTGTTAGTCACCTCATGACTGCTTTCAGAAGAAAAATGGTAATTAAAAAAATTTTGAAATGGCCATCTTAATTAGTAGTTAGTTTCATGGTACTTTATTCCTTCTTAAAACTGCAGAGGAAAAGTATTGAATCTGAACTAAGAGTGAAGCATAATGAATTGAAAGCAGAAATGTATTTTTTATTTCCCTGCAGATTTCGCTATGGTGACAATAAAGGGAAAAAAATATAAACCAATGAGGGTTGAGAAAAAGGGTTTAGACAATATGCCAATAGAATCCTAGAAGGTGAATGCACAGTAGAAGATTATTAACTGATTCATCAGATAAAAGGCTGCTTATCTGATTGATAAGGCTTCCCTTGTGGTTCAGCTGGTAAAGAATCTGCCTGCGATGCAGGAAACCTGGGTTCAATTCCAGGTTAGGAAGATCCCCTGGAGAAGGATTCTGATCTGGAGAATTCCATGGACTGTATAGTCCATGGGGTCATAAAGAGTCAGACAGTATTGAATGACTTTCACTTGATCTGGTTGAGCAGACCAGAGTGAATATCTACAGAAAAGAATGAGAAGCAAGGTTAACCAGATAGAAAATTAATAAACATTATGAGTTTGATAGCATAGGCTACCCAGGGAGATGGTGGTGAGGCTTTAAGCTTAACCCAGAGAGATTAGTTAAAAACCTGTCATTAGAGCTGTAATAACAATGGGCATCCTCCTTTTCCACTTGCCTCACCCCCAATTTCATGGTCATGGAAGTGGTTTATGGACAAACATGGATATCCAGTTTGTCCAAAGATGTTGTTTTCTAAAAATATTTTGAGAGCCTCTGCATTTTTGAATATGGTGTTAGGGAGGGGAGGATAGAGAGCTAAGATGACAAAATAAAAAGAGAAATAAACTGGAAGCTGAAAACTGAATAAATTATTGTTGTTGTTGCTTTTTGGACACTTTCATCACCCTACAGTCATTCTGTATTCTCCCCTACATATATACATACATATGTGTCAGTTCAGTTCAGTTCAGTCACTCAGTTGTGTCCAACTCTTTGCGACCCTATGAATCGCAGCACACCAGGCCTCCCTGCCCATCATCAACTCCCGGAGTTCACTCAGACTCACATCCATCGAGTCAGTGAGGCCATCCAGCCATCTCATCCTCTGTCATCCCCTTCTCCTCCTGCCCCCAATCCCTCCCAGCATCAAAGGCTTTTCCAATGAGTCAACTCTTCGTATGAGGTGGCCAAAGTACTGGAGTTTCAGCTTTAGCATCTTTCCTTTCAAAGAACACCCAGGGCTGATCTCCTTTAGAATGGACTGCTGGATCTCCTTGCAGTCCAAGGGACTCTCAAGAGTCTTCTGCAACACCACAGTTCAAAAGCATCAATTCTTCTGTGCTCAGCTTTCTTCACAGTCCAACTCTCACCTCCATACATGACCACTGGAAAAACCATAGCTTTGACTAGATGGACCTTTGTTGGCAAGGTAATGTCTCTGCTTTTCAATATGCTATCTAGGTTGGTGTATATATGTGTATATATATATATATATGTGTGTGTGTGTGTATGTATATATATATATATTTGTTTGTTTGTTTTTTCATGACACGGAGTTTCTTCAGAATCTGTCTTAAAAACATCTGAATCTGAAATGTGGTATAATTCTTCCAAAAATCTACCTCTCCACCCAATTAACTTGCATTTAAGCCCTCTACTCATTATGCGCCATCTATTGACTTGAGTTTGTAGTCAGCTTTCCAGTATCTTATTCTTAATTATAAATAAAGAGTCAATGATTATCAATGATGACTACCAGATGTTTTAAGAGAGCTTGCATGAGTGGGAAGACATTAAAAAATAAAATTGAATACAACAGATGGTACCAGAAGCAGGCAAAAAACAAATATATGTATGTTTGTTTACATAGATACACATATACATGCAAACTTCAGGATCATAAAGTAAGTTATCACATTACCAAAAGGAGAACACTACTAAAGTACCTGAGGAAAAAAAATCATATGAATTTAAAAAATAAAAATTAAAGTACCTATACAATAGTAATGGGTCTTGAATATGAATTCAAGGAAATCTTCTAGAAAGTAGAACAAAAGAGACAAAGAAATTAACAAGAAGATTCAGGAGGTCCAACTATCAGAGATGATAAGAATATTAGAGGAAATGATAGAAGGAAATGGATATAGAGAATTCAAATAAATAAATAATAATAATATATAATAAAGCCCAAAATAAAAATAAAGTTTTCCAAACTGAATTATATATATTTTCTGAACAATACACTGATTAGTGGGCACTACGTGCAATGATAAAAAGCTCACAACAGATCAAATCTTCATAAATTTGCAGGGTATAAAGAATAAAGAGAAAGACACAAAAGCATCCGGAGAGTCAAGAGCAAAATTAAATACAAAAGAAATAAGCATAAAACAACTTTATTTTTCTTAGCAATCACCCAAGATTCGGGAATTAAATTGAATAGTTACCTCAAAACCTGGGGGATTTACTTTACTTTGTATAATGGGCTCTAATTTCATCTATCTAATTTTTAATGCATGACTATGGAATCTAGAAAAATCATAAACCTATTTGTAGCGCAGCAGTGGAGACATAAACAGAGCAGATTTGTGGACACAGTGGGAGAAGGAGAGAGTGGGATGAATTGAGAGAACAGCATGGAAGCATATATATTACCATGTGTAAAATAGATACCAAGTGAGAGTTTGCTACATGACACAGGGAGATCAACCCAGTGCTCTGTGACAACCTAGAAGGATAGGTGCGGTGGAAGATGGAAGGGGGTTCAAGAGGGAGGGTATATATGGATACTTAGCTGATTCATGTTGATGTGTGGCAGAGGCCAAGACAATATTGTAGAGCAATTATCCTTTAATAATTGTATTATGTTCTATAATCTTAATATTGTAAAATTATAATCTTTGATAATTAAAAAATAAATTCAAAAAGAATTAAAAAGTATTAGAAGATACTAGAAGATTCAGTTTTCAACAGCCATAAAGGTCAGTAACTGAGCAATTATATTAACAAAAAATCAATTATAAGGACATTATTTGGAAATATAAATGCAAAGTATTAGAGAACATAAGTAAGAACGGAATATGGGACCTCTGAAGATGAGTACATGTGTCTGGGGTTAATTGAAACAGAGGATTTCTATTTTGTAGTACACATCTTAGTACTATTTAATGGCTTTGTTTAAATGTGTACATATATGTTATTTTTATTTAAATGTTTATGGCATTTAATCTTAATTTTTTCTCTCTCTATTTTGATTGTTTCAAACTTTTATTTTTTACTGGAATATAGCAAATTAAAATGTTGTGATAGTTTCAGGTGCACAGAAATGGTAAGAAATATAACTTTGATAAAAATTAAAAATTAAATGAAAATACAGAAAACCCTGGTACTATTGAGGTTACATCTGGGTTTGTAACCAGCAAACAATTCTCAGATAGGTCTTTAGCAACTATACTGCCTTCCAGTGTAAATCATGGTTCTAGCTTTGTTTGAAGTCATCAGTGGTCATGAATAATTGACTACATATATTAATGATTATAATATATTTAAATATCCTTATGGCATACTTGGTTGAAATCAGAACAGTAATATACTACCATATCGCTGAAGACTTTCCCTTATCTAAAAAATATGAATACTACTTCTTTGATTTGTTCAGGCCTGAAACTTGACTTTTGTTCCCAATAATGTCATTATACTCAACTTTTGCTCCTGAAGACAGTGCATCCTGGCAAGCTTGAAGAGCAGGATGGGTTGATGATGTTCCCTTTGTTTGGAAAAGTGAAATAAGCTAACTAGCTATGCATTTTAAAAATCTTTACATTCATTATAATACTCTAAAAACTAAAACAAAACAAAACAAAAGTTCAAAATTCTTATTCTGGAAAAATAGTTTACCCGCATGACTCATTGAGAGAAAAAATGTACACACATTTATTTATTTCAGTGTACCTTTGATCTCAAAACAGAAAATGTGGCTTTACCCCTCCTTTTTTTCTTCCTGAAAGCAAAAATTGTAGCCTTAAGTTCTGAAACCTATACTCCACTGAGTTTTATACTACTGTGGAAGGCAACAGAAAGGGAGATGACACCAGTTTTATCAGTCATCTTTAGAAAAAAACTGGGTTGACTTTGTTTAAAATATTAAATAAACATATGCCAACAAGACTGGTTTCTCCTTCTACCTCTGTTGGGGGACAAGAAACGAACATATTCTTTGTTTTGCCACATATATGCACCAAAACTGAATTAACAAGGCCATGTTTTTGTTCCTTTATGTATATATATATTTGATAATCACAATGGTCAAATGTGCTAGAACAGATGCTTCCATTTCAAGGACAGAGAAAATTACATCTTAGAGATAAAAAACTGATTATTTATAGAGTAAGTGTTCTGTATGCTGTGCTCAGTCGCTTCAGTCATGCCTGACTCTTTGTGATCCTTTGGGCTGTAACCTGCCATGTTCCTCTGTCTTTGGGATTCTCCAGGCAAGAATACTGGAGTCGGTTACCATGCCCCCCTCCGGGGGATCTTCCTGACCAGAGATGCAACCCACAGGCTCTTATTTCTCCTGCATTGGCAGGCAGGTTCTTTATCACTAGTGCCTCCTGGAATACCCTTTTGGAGTAAATCCAGTTTAAAGATAAGACTTGTTTATCAAAGAGCACAAATTACTGAATAAGTGTGATACATGTCAAGATAGGTATAGTGAGTAAGAAACTTCCTGTCTCCTCTCCTTTGCCAAAGTTTAAATAATGGACAATCACATAAAAATTAGATTTTATAATAAAATAATTCCTAGCTACCTTGGAAAATCAAAAGGCCTTAGTACTGGTTCTGTCCTCTACCAGTATGTGTGGGTGATGGATGGTAGCTTCACATGAAAGAGTGGCTTAAGACCTCAATTTATTCACCAGCACTTAACTCACTTAACCATAGGACCCATAAAGGCATTTAACTTTTTACTACTGTAATGAAATACAAAAATACACATAACTAAAATACCAAAAATAATCTCTGGGGGTGATGAAGATGTTAGTAACTTAAGTAAATCAAGAATTTATTGCTAACCAACCATCATAGATATCTTATCTTACATGATACTTATTCAAAAATAGGTTTTCTGATTACCCACCTATAGAGGAATTAACTGCCTCTTGTTCTGGTAGTGCAAAGGAAAACAAACAAAAACACAGAAATTTTATCTTCTGTTGTAGAATGGCACACAGACACACACATTTTCCAGATAGAATTAAATGCTCCTTCTCTCTGCTCCCAGAGCAACCTGGATTGACTATGTTACATGTAGTTTATAGTTATTTTCTTGTCTGTTTCCCATACGTGACTAGATTCTAGGCACACTCAGCATCATTAGTGTTCATACCCTTAGATTCTAGACTAGGGCTTGGCATATATGGAATTCACTGAAAACTTTTGAAATGAGTGAACAGTAAAGAGCCTGAAATTGAATGTTGTTATTGTTTAGTCCCTAAGACATCTCTGACTCTGCAACCCCATGGACTGTAGCCTGCAGTTCCTCTGTCCATGGGATTTCCTAGGCAAGAATATTGGAGTGGGTAGCCATTTCTTTCTTCAGCAAATCTTCCTGACCCAGGAAACAAATTCATGTCTCCTGCTTTGTAGGCAGATTCCTAACCACTGAGCCATGTGAGAAGTCTGAAATTGCATGGTTAAAAATGTAATCAATTTAGAGAAGACTTTGATCTCTGTTAAATACACATAGTCTTGTGAGACAGAGTGTGTTTGAGCTTTATCAATCATTTAGAATTGAATGGGAATGATACCTATAATTATGGATTCTCCAAAAAAAAAATCAGGAGAAAGTATTGATGTGTGTGTGTGTTTACAATTGACATAGTCTTTAATGCATCATGATAGTTTATGTGACATGTATAGGCCAAACCTTGTCTGTATCCTGGGTGTGCTTAAAACAGCTTCCTTGCAAACAGCCTTATATCTTTCACTATAATCAGTAAATTGGATACAGTAGAAATGGGAATGGAGTGAGAAGGAAAGAGGGCTGTTTTTTTTTGTGTGTGTTTGTATACCCAAGTTCGGGCTTCCCTTGTGGTTCAGCTGGTAAAGAATCTGCTTGCAATGCGGGAGACCTGGGTTCAATCCCTGGGTTGGGAAGATCTCCCGGAGAAGGGAAAGGCTAGCCACTCCAGTATTCTGGCCTGGAAAATTCCATGGACAAAGTCCACGTCCAAACAGTTGGACATAACAGAATGACTTTCACTTATACTCAAGTTTAACAACATGCACATACCTAATGGTTGGAGAAGGAATATAAATGTGGATTTATTTCAGAGGTTGGAACAAAGGCCAATTTGTTGGGTTATTAAGTGAAACTAACTCATGACTAAGTTTTAATATTTTCCATTCAAATGTGACTTATGTGTTAATTCTTTTTCATAGGAGGTTTTCAAACAGGGGGTGAAGGTGGGGTCAGAAAATGTTTTTTTTCTAAGCCACTACAAAAGGCTTTATGTGATCTAGCAGATTTTAAAATGGTTATACATCTGAGTCACCTGACAAAATATTCCTCCTACTGATTCCTGGATCCCATCTCATTCCCACAGACTCAATTTTTATTAATGGGACTCACTGTCTGTATTCTCACAGATGTCTCTATTTCTCAAAGTCTGTCCAGATGATTCTGAGGCTTCTAATTTGGCACTTATGTGCATACCAGCATTTGGGAAACACTTCTTTAGATGATTCACATCTCTTTGCCTCTAGTATAATATCAAAATGGGAAGAAAGCCTGACAGTTGATATAAAGTGTATAACCTGTATTTCACTGTTGTCTAATAAAACACAAGTAACATTCTGAAGGAGATCAGCCCTGGGATTTCTTTGGAAGGAATGGTGCTAAAGCTGAAACTGCAGTACTTTGGCCACCTCATGTGAAGAGTTGACTCATTGGAAAAGATTCTGATGCTGGGAGGGATTGGGGACAGGAGGAGAAGGGGACGACAGAGGATAGATGGCTGGATGACATTATTAACTCGATGGACGTGAGTCTGAGTGAACTCCGGGAGATGGTGATGGACAGGGAGGCCTGGCATGCTGTGATTCATGGGTTCGCAAAGAGCCAGACATGACTGAGCAACTGAGCTGAACTGAACTTTAAAGTAATATTGAAAACAATTTCAAAATCTCAAGAAACTCTTCTGTGCCATTTTTCTAAAATAATTGGTTCCTGGGATAATAGGACTCAAAGAATAACCATCTTATGATTTATAAAATTAATACATAGGTTCTTTGGCCACTGTATATAGAGTCTCAGCCATACAACTGAACTTAGAATCTTATTGTTCATATGTATATTTCCCTGCTTTCTATGTCTATTGATATCAGCAGACTATGATAATTATAAAATATGTGCACCTTTAGCTGAATCATCTTGTTTGGCTCAAGGAGATATAGTAAATCCTTTCTTAGCTGACAAAGCTATTGCCATTCATAGACATAATTATCTCTGCCTTGGACTGTGCTTCATTATTCTCCAATTATAGGGTTCGCCTTTGCATTCAGTCAGAGCAAACTACCAGCAAATGCTTCTATACACCTATTAACTCCACTAATTCTTTGCACCTTTTGAATGCAAGGGAATTTGGGTCCTAATTTTATTTCCAAGATGCTCAATGTGCCAATCCATTAGCAAATTATACCTGATGTGTGGCCTTCATGACAGCTGATTTTTTTTTTCAATTGGCTCTATCAGCTCTTCCAGATTGTCATGCCATGTCTTTCCTTATGTTGTTTATGAGTATTTGCACAGAGATGAGATGCTACACATCCTGGCTATTCTGCTAATTAAGCTGACTGTAACACCATGTATATAAGGCTAATTCTTCTGTCTTCATTTTAAATTGATCACTCTGTCCCCTCTATATAAACTACATTTTCATCATGCTAAGGAAATATATAAGCATCTGAATGAAAAGTTCCAAAGAATAGCAAGAAAAGATAAGAAAGCCTTCCTCAGTGATCAGTGCAAAGAAATAGAGGAAGAGAACAGAATGGGAAAGACTAGAGATCTCTTCAAGAAAACTAGAGATACAAGGGAATATTTCATGCAAAGATGGGCTTGATAAAGGGCAGAAATGATAGAGACCTAACAGAAGCAGAAGATATTAAGAAGTGGCAAGAATACAATGAAGAACTGTACAAAAAAGATATTCATGACCAAGATAATTACGATGGTGTGATCACTCACCTAGAGCCAGACATCCAGGAATGTGAAGTCAAGTGGGCCTTAGAAAACATCACTAGGAACAAAGCTAGTGGAGGTGATGGAATTCCAGTTGAGCTCTTTCAAATCCTGAAAGATGATGCTGTGAAAGTGCTGCACTCAATATGCCAGCAAATTTGGAAAACTCAGCAGTGGCCACAGGACTGGAAAAGGTCAGTTTCCATTCCAATCCCAAAGAAAGGCAATGCCAAAGAATGCTCAAACTACTGCACAATTGTACTCATCTCACATGCTAGTACAGTAATGCTCAAAATTCTCCAAGCCAGGCTTCAGCAATGTGTGAACCGTGAAATAACAGATATTCAAGCTGGTTTTAGAAAAAGCAGAGGAACCAGAGAACAAATTGCCAACATCCACTGGATCATCGACAAAGCAAGAGAGTTTCAGAAAAACATATATTTCTGCTTTATTGACTATGCCAAAGCCTTTGACTGTGTGGATCACAATAAACTGGAAAATTGTGAAAGAGATGGGAATACCAGTCCACCTGACCTACCTCTTGAGAAACCTATATGCAGGTCAGCAAGCAACACTTAGAACTCGACATGGAGGAACAGACTGATTACAAATTGGAAAAATAGTACGTCAATGCAGAGTACATCATGAGAAATGCTGGGCTGGAAGAAACACAAGCTGGAATCAAGATTGCTGGGAGAAATATCAATAACTCAGATATGCAGATAACACCACCCTTATGGCAGAAAGTGAAGAAGAACTAAAAAGTCTCTGGATGAAAGTGAAAGTGGAGAGTGAAAAAGTTGGCTTAAAGCTCAACATTCAGAAAACAAAGATCATGGCATCTGGTCCCATCACTTCATGGGAAATAGATGGGGAAACAGTGGAAAGTGTCAGACTTTATTTTGGGGGGCTCCAAAATTACTGCAGATGGGGACTACAGCCATGAAATTAAAAGACGCTTACTCCTTGGAAGAAAAGCTACGACCAACCCAGATAGCATATTGAAAAGAAAGACATTACTTTGCCAACAAAGGTCCATCTAGTCAAGGCTATGGTTTTTCCAGTGGTCATGTATGGATGTGAGAGTTGGACTGTGAAGAAAGCTGAGTGCTGAAGAATTGATGGTTTTGAACTGTGGTGTTGGAGAAGACTCTTGAGAGTCCCTTGGACCGCAAGGAGATCCAACTAGTCCATTGTGAAGGAGATCAGTCCTGGGATTTCTTTGGAAGGAATGATGCTAAAGCTGAAACTCCAGTACTTTGACCACCTCATATGAAGAGTTGACTCATTGGAAAAGACTTTGATGCTGTGTGGGATTGGGGGCAGGAGGAGATGGGGATGACAGAGGATGAGATGGCTGGATGGCATCACTGACTCTATGAACGTGAGTTTGAGTGAACTCTGGGAGTTGGTGATGGACAGGGAGGCCTGGAGTTCTGTGATTCAGGGGGTCACAAAGAGTCGGACACAACTGAGTGACTGAACTGAACTGAAGGGTCTGCCAAGCAAAGTGAATGTAGAGGTGGTTCCTGAGGAATATTTGGATCTCAGGACCTATGACTTAAGCCAAGTAGAAGCTCAATAATTTTGCCCCTTTATATTTTCTGGATTGTACATTCCTTTCTCAATTTTAGTAAGGGATGAACAATCAAACTGAATGAGGGAATCTTGTTCAGGAAATTTTTTTCCTATCTCCTCAAGTCCCCAGATGACATAATCTTATGGTATCACAGACACTATTTAATTTCAGTAGTTTTAATATAATATGTCATATATTATTTGAAGAGATAGTGGTAACTACCTGACTTTAAAACCACCAAGTAGGAGAGTTGAGTTCAAATGCACTGTAATATTGACTGAGTGACCTGTTCATTTGAAAAGTAAGCAGTCTGATTAGATCTGTGGTTCCCAAATGCCAAAAGAATGTAGCAGATTATCAGGAACATATGTTACCTTATGGAATCTTAAAGTCCTGTCAAATAAAAATTTGTGAATGTGAAAAAAATATGTAGGTACAAACTCAATGATCATGAATCTGAGTATACTCTGGGATGTTGTGAAGAACCGGGAAGCCTGGTGTGCTGCAGCCCAGGGATTGCAAAGAGTCAGACATGACTTTACAACTGAACAATAACAAAAATAGAGCTCAGCAATTCATTTTATGAAACCTATAAAAGAATTATAGTGAATCCAGTTCTGAAAACTACTGAAATTAAATAGTGTCTGTGATACCATAAGATTATGTCATCTGGGGACTTGAGGAGATAGGAAAAAAATTTCCTGAACAAGATTCCCTCATTCAGTTTGATTGTTCATCCCTTACTAAAATTGAGAAAGGAATGTACAATCCAGAAAATATAAAATAAGAAGGTGGGTTATTAGAAAGGAAAATAATGAGACTTGTGTACCATATCATAAAAAGATTTGATAAAACACTAAGGATATTGTTTCCTCTTAAACATATTATCCTTTAAACATCCCCATTGAAAAACAAATGGCACTGAACATTTTCTACTTAGAAGGAGTTAGAGTTCTCATTTAAGGATCATTGAATTAACAGAAGAAAATTGTGCAAAAAATATAGTGTCACTACTCTGTTCAAGTAAATGAACTTTTTGTTCTTTATCAGCACAAAACCCTAAATTTATGGATTTTTTGAATAAATAAAAAGCTGTTATTAAATCTGTCCTTTCCAATGTTATTTCTATTTGTCTGTTTTTAACATTTCCCATACACTAGGAGTGGGGGCACTAAGCACCAGCGGCTGTGACCTGTGCACTAAGCACTGCCCAGAGGAGCTACCCCACGTCCGAGGTCAGGGGCAGAAGCCGGGAGCATCCCATGCCCAAAGGGTGGTGGCAAAGAGGAGTTACCCCACGCCCAAGGTCAGGGGCAGCAGCCGAGAGTGCCAGGCTGCGACGGTGCAGGAATGGCCGAGAGGAGCTACCCTGCGTCTGAGCCAGGGGCGGTGACTGAGAGGAGCTACCCCACGTTGGAGGTCAGGGGCGGCTGGGAGGAGCCATCTCACGCCTAAAGCCAGGGGTGGTGGCCGGGAAGAGCAACCCCACTTCCAAGGAGCAGTGGCTGTATGGGTGCAGGGAAGGGTGGTGATGAGGAGATACCCCTCGTCCAAGGTAAGGAGAAGTGGCTGCACTTTGCTGGAGCAGCCATGAAGAGATACCCCACGCCCAAGGTAAGAGAAACCCAAGTAAGATGGTAGGTGTTGCAAGAGGGCATCAGAGGGCAGACACACTGAAACCATACTCACAGAAATCTAGTCAATCTAATCACACTAGGACCACAGCCTTCTCTAACTCAATGAAACTAAGCCATGCCCATGGGGCAACCCAAGATGGGCGGGTTATGATGAAGAGTTCTGACAGAATGTGGTCCACTGGAGAAGGGAATGACAAACTACTTCAGTATTCTTGCCTTGAGAACCCCATGGACAGTAGAAAAGACAAATGATAGGTTCTGAAAGAGGAACTTCCCAGGTCAGTAGGTGCCCAATATGCTACTGGAGATCAGTGGAGAAATAACTCCAGAAAGAATGAAGGGATGGAGCCAAAACAAACACAGTACCCAGCTGTGGATGTGACTGGTGATAGAAGAAAGGTCCAATGCTGTAAAGAGCGATATTGCATAGGAACCTGGAATGTCAGGTCCATGAATCAAGGCAGATTGGAAGTGGTCAAACAAGAGATGGCAAGAGTGAACATCGACATGCTAGGAATCAGCAAACTAAAATGGACTGGAATGGGTGAATTTAACTTAGATGACCATTATATCTACCACTGTGGGCAGGAATCCCTCAGAAGAAATGGAGTAGCCATCATGGTCAACAAAAGAGTCCAAAATGCAGTACTTGGATACAATCTCAAAAACGGCAGAATGATCTCTGTTCGTCTCCAAGGCAAACCATTCAATATCACAGTTATCCAAGTCTATGCCCCAACCAGTAATGCTGAAGAAGTTGAAGTTGAAGAGTTCTATGAAGACCTACAAGACCTTGTAGAACTAACACCCAAAAAAGATGTCCTTTTCATTATAGGGGACTGGAATGAAAAAGTAGGAAGTCAAGAAACACCTGGAGTAACAGGCAATTTGGCCTTGGAATGCGGAATAAAGCAGGGCAAAGACTAATAGAGTTTTGCCAAGAAAATGCACTGGTCATAGCAAACACCCTCTTCCAACAACACAAGAGAAGACTCTACACATGAACATAACCAGATGGTCAACACCAAAATCAGATTGATTACATTCTTTGCAGCCAAAGATGGAGAAGCTGTATACAGTCAACAAAAACAAGACCAGGAGCTGACTGTAGCTCAGATCATGAACTCCTTATTACCAAATTCAGACTCAAATTGAAGAAAGTAGGGAAAACCACTAGACCATTCAGGTATGACCTCAATCAAATCCCTTATGATTATACAGTGGAAGTGAGAAATAGATTTAAGGGCCTAGATCTGATAGATAGAGTGCCTGATAAACTATGGAATGAGCTTTGTGACATTGTACAGGAGACAGGGATCAAGATCATCCCCATGGAAAAGAAATGCAAAAAAGCAAAATGGCTGTCTGGGGAGGCCTTACAAATAGCTGTAAAAAAGAAGAGAGGTGAAAAGCAAAGGAAAGAGATAAGCATCTGAATTCAGAATTCCAAAGAATAGCAAGAAGAGATAAAGCCTTCTTCAGCAATCAATGCAAAGAAATAGAGGAAAACAACAGAATGGGAAAGACTAGAGATCTCTTCAAGACAATTAGAGACACGAAGGGAACATTTCAGGCAAAGATGGGCTCAATAAAGGACAGAAATAGTAGGGACCTAACAGAAGCTCAAGATATTAAGAAGAGGTGGCAAGAATACAATGAAGAACTGTACAAAAACAGCTTCAGAAACTAGATATTCACGATGGTGTGATCACTCATCTAGAGCCAGACATTCTGGAATGTGAATTCAAGTGAGCCTTAGAAAGCATCACTATGAACAAAGCTAGTGGAGGTAATGGAATTCCAGTTGAGCTATTTCAAATCCTGAAAGATGATGCTGTGAAAGTGCTGCACTCATTATGCCAGCAAATTTGGAAAACTCAGCAGTGGCCACAGGACTGGAAAAGGTCAGTTTTCATTCCAGTCCCAAAGAAAGGCAATGCTAAAGAATGCTCAAACTACTGCACAATTGCACTCATCTCACATGCTAGAAAAGTAATGCTCAAAATTCTCCAAGCCAGGCTTTAGCAATACATGAACCCTGAACTGCCTGATGTTCAAGTTGGTTTTAGAAAAGCCAGAGGAATCAGAGATCAAATTGCCAACATCTGCTGGATCATGGAAAAAGCAAGAGTTCCAGAAAAACATCTATTTCTGGTTTCTTGACCATGCCAAAGCCTTTGACTGTGTGGATCACAATAAACTGTGGAAAACTGTGAAAGAGATGGGAATACCAGACCACCTAATCTGCCTCTTGAGAAATCTGTATGAAGGTCAGGAAGCAACAGTTAGAACTGGACCTGGAACAACAGACTGGTTCCAAATAAGAAAAGGAGAACGTCAAGGCTGTATATTGTCACCCTGCTTATTTAACTTCTATTCAGAGTACATCATGAGAAACGCTGGACTGGAAGAAACACCAGCTGGAATCAAGATTGCCAGGAGAAATATCAATAACCTCAGATATGCAGATGACACCACCCTTATGACAGAAAGTGAAGAGGAGCTAAAAAGCCTCTTGATGAAAGTGAAAGAAGAGAGCGAAAAAGTTGGCTTAAAGCTCAACATTCAGAAAACAAAGATCATGGCATCCAGTCCCATCACTTCATGGGAACTAGATGGGGAAACAGTGGAAACAGCGTCAGACTTTATTTTTTTGTTCTCCAAAATCACTGCAGATGGTGACTGCAGCCATGAAATTAAAAGACGCTTACTCCTTGGAAGAAAAGTTATGACCAATCTAAATAGTATATTCAAAAACAGAGACACTATTTTGCTGACTAAGTTCTGTCTAGTTAGTCAAGGCTATGGTTTTACCTGTGGTCATGTGTGGATGTGAGAGTTGGACTGTGAAGAAGGCTGAGTGCCAAAGAATTGATGTTTTTGAACTGTGTTGTTGGAGAAGACTCTTGAGAGTCCTTTAGACTGCAAGGAGATGCAACCAGTTCATTCTGAAGAAGATCAACCCTGGAGTTTCTTTGGAAGGAATGATGCTAAAGCTGACACTCCAGTACTTTGGCCACCTCATGCAAAGAGTTGACTCATTGTAAAAGACTCTGATGCTGGGAGCGATTGGGGACAGGAGGAGAAGGGGACGACTGAGGGTGAGATGGCTGGATGGCATCACGGACTCGATGGATGTGAGTCTGAGTGAACTCCGGGAGATGGTGATGAACAGGGAAGTCTGGCGTGCTGTGATTCATGGGGTTGCAACGAGTCGGACACGACTGAGCGATTGAACTGAACTGAACTGAGCTTCCATAGTTACATCAGTAAATTCCTAATAATAATATGATAATATAAATAAATATCCATAGTTTTAACTGTTAGTAATGAGACATTTATTTTGTTAAATAATGCAAATGATTGTAAATTCCCACATAGTTTAGCAAATTGACAAAATCATTTAGATCATAGTAAAAGCATAGAATTCCAGAAAGCATCTACTTCTGCTTCATTGACTGTGCTATAGCCATTGACTGTGTGGATCACAGCAAACTATGGAAAATTCTTAAAGAGATGAGAATACCAGACCACCTTACCTGTGTCCTGAGAAACCTGTATGTAGGTCAAGAAGCAACAGTTAGAACCAGACATGGAACAATGGACTAGTTTCAGATTGGGAAAGGCTGCATATTGTCACCCTGCTTACTCAACTTTTATGCAGAGTTCAGTTGAGTTCAGTTCAGTCACTCAGTTGTGTCTGACTCTTTGTGACTCTATGGACTGCAGCACACGAGGCCTCCCTGTCCATCATCAACTCCCTGAGTTACTCAAACTCATATCCATTGAGTTGGTGATGCCATCCAACCGTCTAATCCTCTGTCGTCCCCTTCTGCTCTCACTTTCAATCTTTCCCAGCATCAGGGTCTTTTCAAATGAGTCACCTCTTCACATCAGGTGGCCAAACTATTGGAGTTTCAGCTTCAACATCAGTCCTTCCAATGAACATTCAGTACTGATCTCCTTTAGGATGTATCTCTTGGTTGGATCTCCTTGCAGTCCAAGGGACTCTCAAGAGTCTTTTCCAACACCACAGTTCAAAAGCATCAATTCTTCAGCATTCAGCTTTCTTTATAGTCCAACTCTGACATCCATACATGACTTCTGGAAAAATCATAGCCTTGAATAGACAGAACTTTGTTGATAAAGTAATGTCTCTGCTTTTTACTATGCTGTTTAGGTTGGTCATAACTTTTCTTCCAAGGAGTAAGTGTCTTTTTTATTTCATGGCTGCAGTCACCATCCGCAGTGATGTTGGAGCCCAAAAAAATAAAGTCTGACACTATTTCCACTGTTTCTCCATCGATTTCCCATGAAGCAATGGGACTGGATGCCATAATCTTAGTTTTCTGAATACTGAGCTTTAAGTCAACTTTTTCACTCTCCTCTTTCACTTTCATCAAGAGGCTCTTTAGTTCTTCACTTTCTGCCATAAGGGTGGTATCATCTGCATATCTGAGGTTGTAGATATTTCTCCCAGCAATCTTGATTCCAGCTTGTGCTCCATCCAGTCAGGCATTTCGCATATGTGCTCTGCATATAAGTTAGATGAGCAGGGTGACAATATACAGCCTTGATGTACTGCTTTTCTTATTTGGAACCAGTCTGTTGTTCCATGTCCAGTTCTAAGTGTTATTTTCTGACATGCATACAGATTTCTCAAGAGGCAGGTTAGGTGGTTTGGTATTCCCATCTCTTTCAGAATTTTACACAGATTGTTGTGATTCAAACAGTCATTATGCAGAGTTAATCATGTGAAATACTGGACTGGATGAAGCACAAGCTGGAATCAAGATTGCCTGGAGAAATATCAACAACCTCAGATATGCAGATGACACCACCCTTATGGCAGAAAGCGAAGAGGAAGTAAAGAGCCTCTCAATGAACGTGAAAGAGGAGACTGAAAAAGCTGGCTTAAAACTCAACACTCAAAAAATGAAGATCATGGCATCTGGTCCCATCACTTTATGGCAAGTAGATGATGTGTTTGGAAACAGTGAAAGAGCTTACTTTCTTGGGCTACAAAATCACTGTAGATGGTGACTGCAGCCATGAAATTAAAAGACACTTGCTCCTTGGAAGAAAAGCTATGACCAAACTAGACAACATATTAAGAAGCAGAGACATTGCCAACAAAGGTCCATCTAGTCAGATATGGTTTTTCCAGTAGTCAAGTATGGATGTAAGAGTTGGACCATAGAGAAGTTCAGATCAGTCACTCAGTTGTGTCCAACTCTTTGCAACCCCATGGACAGTAGCACGCCAGGCTTCCCTGTTCATCACCAACTCCTGAAGCTTGCTCAATCGCATGTCCATTGAATTGGTGATATGATCCAACCATTTCATCCTCTGTCAGCCCCTTCTCTTCCTGCCTTCAATCTTTCCCAGCATCAGGGTCTTTTTCATTGAGTGAGTTCTTCACATCAGATGTCCAAAGTATTGGAGTTTCAGCTTCAGCATCAGTCTTTCTAATGAATATTCAGGACTAATTTCCTTTAGGATTGACTAGTTTTGATCTCCTTGCATTCCAAGAATCTTCACCAACACCTTAGTTCAAAAGCATCAATTCTTCAGTGCTAAACTTTCTTTACACTCCAGTTCTCACATAAAGAAAGCTGAGTGCTGAAGAACTGATGTTTTTGAGCTGTGGTGTTGGGGAAGACTCTTAAGAGAGTTCCTTGGACTGCAAGGAGATCAAACCAGTCAATCCTAAAGAAAGCCAATCCGGAATACTCATTGGAAGGACTGATGCTGAACCTCCAAACTTTGGTCACTTGATGCAAAGAGCTGACTCATTAGAAAATACCCTGATGCTTGGAAAGATTGAAAGCGAGAGGAGAAAGTGATGAAAGAGAACAAAATTACATATAAATGGCATCACTAAATCAATGGTCAAGAGTTTGAACAAGCTCCAGGAGTTGGTGATGGACAGGGAAGCCTGGCATGTTACAGTCCATGGAGTCACAAAGAGCTGGACATCACTGAGTGACTGAACAATAAATAATTCCATTAAGCACAATAGAGTACAGTTCACTTCAGATCAGTCCCTCAGTCATATCCGACTCTTTGCGACCCCATGAATCACAGCACGCCAGGCCTCCCTTTCCATCACCAACTCCTGCAGTTCACTCAAACTCAAGTCCACTGAGTCGGTGATGCCATCCAGCCAACTCATCCTCTGTCGTTCTCTTCTCCTCCTGCTCCCAATCCCTCTCAGTAGCAAGTCTTTTCCATGAGTCAACTCTTCACATGAGGTGGCCAAAGTACTGGAGTTTCAGCTTTAGCATCATTCCTTTCAATGAACACCCAGGGCTGATATCCTTTAGAACAGACTTGTTGGACTCCTTGAAGTCCAAGGGACTCTCAAGAGTCTTTGCCAACACCACAGTTCAAAAGCATAATTTCTTTAGCACTCAGCCTTCGTCAGTGTCCAACTCTCAAATCCATACATGACCACAGGAAAAACCATAGTCTTGATTAGACGGACCTTTGTTGGCAAAGTAATATCTCTGCTTTTTAATATGCTATCTAGGCTGGTCGTAACTTTCCTTCTAAGGAGTAAGCGTCTTTTAATTTCATACCTGCAATCGCCATTTGCAGTGATTTTGGAGAACAAAAAGTAAAGTCTGACACTGTTTCCTCATCTATTTGCCATGAAGTGATGGGACCAGATGTCATGATCTTCGTTTTCTGAATGTTGAGCTTTAAGCCAACTTTTTCACTCTCCACTTTCACTTTCATCAAGAGGCTTTTTAGTTCCTCTTCACTTTCTCTCTCTCAAAAGAATGGTGTTATCTGCATATCTGAGGTCATTGATATTTCTCCCAGCAATTTTGATTGCAGTTTGTGCTTCATCCAGCCCAGTGTTCTCATGATGTATTCTGCATATAAGTTAAATAAGCAGTGACAATATACAGCCTTGACGCACTCCTTTTCCTATGTAGAACCAATCTGTTGTTCCATGTCCACTTCTAACTGTTGCTTCCTGACCTGCATATAGGTTTCTCAAGAGGCAGGTCAGGTGGTCTCTTATGACCATCTCCTTCAGAATTTTCCACAGATTATTGTGATCCACACAGTCAAAGTCTTTGGCATAGTCAATAGACCAGAAATAGATGTTTTTCGGGATCTCTTGCTTTTGTGATGATCCAGCAGATGTTGGCATTTGATCTCTGATTCCTCTGCCTTTTTAAAACCAGCTTAAATATCTGGAAATTATGGTTCACATATTGCTGAAGCCGACTTGGAGAATTTTGAGCATTACTTTACTAGTGTATGAGATGAGTGCAATTGTGCAGTAGTTTGAGCATTCTTTGGCATTGCATTTCTTTGAGATTGGAATGAAAACTGACCTTTTCCAGTCCTGTGGCCACTGCTGAGTTTTCCAGATTTGCTGGCATATTGAGTGCAGCACTTTCACAGCATCACATTTCAGAATTTGAAATAGCTCAACTGGAATTCCATCACCTCCACTAGCTTTGTTCATAGTGATGCTTTCTAAGGCCTACTTGACTTCACATTCCAAGATGTCTGGCTCTAGGTGAGTGATCACATCATCGTGATTGTCTGGGTCATGAAGATATCTTTTGTACAGTATTCTGTGTATTCTTCCCACCTCTTCTTAATGTCTTCTGCTTCTGTTAGGTCCATACAATTTCTGTCCTTTATCGAGCCCATCTTTGCATGAAATGTTCCCTTGGTATCTCTAATTTTCTTGAAGAGATCTCTAGTCTTTCCCATTCTGTTGTTTTCCTCTATTTCTTTGCATTGATCACTGAGAAAGGCTTTCTTATCTCTCCTGCTTTGGAACTCTGCATTCAGATGGTTATATCTTTCCGTTTCTCCTTTGCTTTTCACTTCTCTTCTTTTCACAGCTATTTTAAGGCCTCCCCAGAGAGCCATTTTGCTTTTTTGCATTTCTTTTCCATGGGGATGGTCTTGGTCCCTGTCTCCAGTACAATGTCATGAACCTCATTCCATAGTTCATCAGGCACTCTAACTATCAGATCTAGTCCCTTAAATCTATTTCTCACTTCCACTGTATAATTATAAGGGATTTAATTTAGGTCATACTGAATGGTCTAGTGGTTTTCCCTACTTTCTTCAATTTAAGTCTGAATTTGGCATAAGGACTTCATGATCTGAGCTATAGTAGCTCCCGGTCTTGTTCTTGCTGACTCTATAGAACTTCTCCAACTTTGGCTGCAAAGAATATAATCAATCTGATTTCGGTGTTGACCATTTGGTGATGTCCATGTGTAGAGTCTTCTCTTGTGTTGTTGGAAGAGGGTGTTTGTTAGGCCCAATGCATTCTCTTGGCAAAACTCTATTAGATTTTGCCCTGATTCATTCTGTATTCCAAGACCAAATTTGCCTGTTACTGCAGGTGTTTCTTGACTTCCTACTGTTGCATTCCAATCCCCTATAATGAAAAGGACATCTCTTTTGGGTGTTAGTGCTAAAAGGTCTTGTAGTTCTTCAGAGAACCAATCAACTTGAGCTTCTTCAGCATTACTGGTTGGGGCATAGACTTGGATTACTCTGATATGGTTTGCCTTGGAGACAGATCATTCTGTCAGTTTTGAGACTGCATCCAAGTACTGCATCAGACTCTTGTCTTGACCATGATGGCTACTCCATTTCTTCTGAGGGATTCCTACCCACAGTAGTAGATATAATGGTCATGAATTCCAGCAGAGCTATTTCAAATCCTGAAAGATGATGCTGTGAAAGTGCTGCACTCAATATGCCAGCAAATTTGGAAAACTCAGCAGTGGCCACAGGACTGGAAAAGGTCAGTTTTCATTACAATCCCAAAGAAAGGCAATGCCAAAGAATGCTCAAACTACTGCACAATTGCACTCATCTCACATGCTAGAAAAGTCATGTTCAAAATTCTCCAAGCTAGGCTTCAGCAATACTTGAATCGTGAACTTCTTGATGTTCAAGCTGGTTTTAGAAAAGGCAGAGGAACCAGAGATCAAGTTGCCAACATCCGCTGGATCATGGAAAAGGCAAGACAGCTCCAGAACAATATCTATTTTTGGTTTATTGACTATGCCAAAGCCTTTGACTCTGTGGATAACAATAAACTGTGGAAAATTGTGAAAGAGATGGGAATACCAGACCACCTAACCTGCCTCTTGAAAAACCTGTATGCAGGCCAGTAAGCAACAGTTAGAACTGGACATGGAACAACAGACTGGTTCCAAATAGGAAAAGGAGTATGTTAAGACTGTATATTTTCACCCTGCTTATCTAACTTCTATGCAGAGTACATCATGAGAAACCCTGGACTGGAAGAAACACAAGCTGGAATCAAGATTGCCGGGAGAAATATCAATAACCTCAGATATGCAAATGACACCACCCTTATGGCAGAAAGTGAAGAGGAACTATAGAGCCTCTTGATGAAAGTGAAAGTGGAGAGTGAAAAAGTTGGCTTAAAGCTCAACATTCAGAAAATGAACATCATGGCATCTGGTCCCATCACTCCATGAGAAATAGATGGAGAAACAGTGGAAACAGTGTCAGATTTTATTTTGGGGGGCTCCAAAATCATTGCAGATGGTGGTTGCAGCCATGAAGTTAAAAGACGCTTACTCCTTGGAAGAAAAGTTATGACCAACCTAGATAGCACATTCAAAAGCAGAGACATTACTTTGCCGACTAAGGTCCGTCTAGTCAAGGCTATGATTTTTCAGTAGTCATGTATGGATGTGAGAGTTGGACTGTGAAGAAGGCTGAGCACTGAAGAATTGATGCTTTTGAACTGTGGTGTTGGAGAAGACTCTTGAGAGTCCCTTGGACTGCAAGGAGATCCAACCAGTCCATTCTGAAGGAGATCAGCCCTGGGATTTCTTTGGAAGGAATGATGCTAAAGCTGACACTCCAGTACTTTGGCCACCTCATGCGAAGAGTTGACTCATTGGAAAAGACTCTGATGCTGGGAGGGATTGGAGGCAGGAGGAGAAGGGGACTACAGAGGATGAGATGGCTGGATGGCATCACGGACTCAATTGATGCGAGTCTGAGTGAATTCCAGGATTTGGTGATGGACAGGGAGGCCTGGCGTCCTGTGATTCATGGGGTCGCAAAGAGTCAGACACGACTGATTGACTGAACTGAACTGAACTGAATTAAATTCACTCATTCCAGTCCATTTTAGTTCGCTGGTTCCTAAAGAACGTCGACGTTCACTCTTGCCATCTCTTGTTTGACCACTTCCAATTTGCCTTGATAGACCTAACATTTTAGGTTCCTATGCAATATTGCTCTTTATAGCATCGGACCTTGCTTCTATCACCAGTCACATCCACAACAGGGTATTGTTTTTGCTTTGGCTCCATCCCTTCATTCTTTCTAGAGTTATTTCTCCACTGATCTCCAGTAGCATTTTGGGCACCTACCAACCTGGGGATTTCCTGGGGATTTCAGTATCCTATCATTTTGCCATTTCATATTGTTCATGGGGTTCTCAAGGCAAGAATACTGAAGTGGTTTGCCATTCCCATCGCTAGTGGACCACATTCTGTCAGACCTCTCCACCATGACCTGCCCATCTTGGGTGGCCCCATAGGGCATGGCTTAGTTTCATTGAGTTAAACCAGGCTGTGGTCCATGTGATTAGATTGACTAGTTTTCTGTTATTATGGTTTCAGTGTGTCTGCCTTCTGATGCCCTCTCACAACACTTACCATCTTACTTGGGTTTCTCTTACCTTGGACAAGGGGTATCTCCTCCCTGCCCCCTCTCCTGACCTTGAACATGGAGTAGCTGCTCTTGGCCCTCCTGTGCCCGCACAGCCACCCTCCTCAATATGGTACAATCATATCTAATCTCTTTATACAGTAGGGCGCCTAGTCCTTTGGCTTTAATTATTACACAAATGTTATAATTCCAATGTACAGGACATACAGACTAACAGCAAAAAACCCACACAGTGAGAAATTAGGACAGTACATCAACTAGAATGGTCCAGTGATTTGTCACATGTTTTAATGGTGCAATTATAGTAATCAAGTAAGAGTTCAAATATATTCTTTCAGTGTATTGATTTCTTTAAAGTCATGTTCAGGCAAGGTGTTGTTTTGGACAAAGAGATATGGTTATTGTATAAATGCTTTGAAATGCAAACTCTATCATTTGGTTTCTAGGAAGGGAACTGAAGATTGATTCTTGAATGAGAGGAAGAAGAGATGATTTAAAGCAAAGTTATTCTTTTAGATGAAAAGTGACTGGACTTTGAATGCAAGACAGTACAGAATGACTAGGAGGAAAATGAATGATTTAAACATTTTTGCAGAAATGAAAGTATGGATTTGCCAAATAATTAGGCATTTGGATTGAAAGAAAGACAAGAGATGAAGATAAAGAGAAGATTTTGAGGTTGAGTTCCTGCAGTTATGAAATGTCATATGCTAAAACAGAAACTAGGAAAAGGAGGAAGCCTGCACCAGGCTTTGAAGAGAGACACCACTAACTTCTGATAGTGGCACTCAACTAAGGCAGCACATCAAGGTACTAGTAAGAATCTTGCCTCTGTTAAATGCAGACACTTAGGCAGATACAAAGAACCTGAAAGTTTATGGGTAAAATCCTTGAATTTTTAATAATGAAAAATGTTCAACCTCTTCATTGAGGATCAATGCAAGAACTTAATTCTTATCTTTCCCATTACATACCTGATTCCTGAGTAGATAAATAAAATATAATATTAATCTGGGAGTGTTTCTCACTTAAAAGGCAACATTGCTGGTACAAAACTTCCAGGAGAAGGAACAAAATGTACTACGAACAGGAATAGCATGGGGCACTTATTTGCTAATACTTTATGACTTTTTCTTTCTCTATTAATTTATGAATATAATGGTCTTGGGTTGATAGTACTCCCCTCTATTCTTAAAATGATAAAAGAACTGTGTATATTTGGGTGTTGAGTGATTTGAACTACAGTCTAGTTAAAAGTGGCATGGGAAGCCAAGCATACATAAGGTGAGAATTAAAGTGTTTTCTATACATATAGTTTTAAAATTTGTATAGTGTTTTCTCTTATTGTTATATTTTTAAGGTCTTAAGGAAAAAGCTAAGAAGTAAGAGGCCAAGAAGAATATTTTCCTATTGAGAAAGTCTAGGCAAAAATAGTCTGTTTATCCCAGTGTTTAATACAAATTGTATTTTAGGGCTCAGATTCTGGCTATGAAGAAAGAAGAAATTTTCTAAAATATACACTCTAAGCCAAGTCCTATTCTAAACACTTTACACATATAGGTATTTACATTTCTGAAAATCATAATTTTCTTCAAACATGTGCACAGAAATAGAGTTCATAGAAAAAAAGAATGTAGATAGAGTGGACCATTTAAACATTTGAAATTTTGCAACCTATACACTAACAAAAGTTAGTTAGATTGAACTTGATATATAATCAAGAAAAATTGAAAGATATTCTAATTTACAAATAAAGAAATATCATGGTAAATATAACATTTTATGTTTTAAAAAAGCTGACTGTAGATCGATGAGGATATTTGGAAAGGAAAAATCTACTGAATTATGAGGAAAAGAAATAATGTAAAGATGTTGGAGAGAACTGAGAATTTTAAGAGAAAAAAAGTATAGCCAAATTGATCCAGGGAAGGAAAATGTAGTGAATTTGTTTAATCTTAAATTATTGTACCTTTCATTAAGCTGTTTTCGTATAATGTAAAATATAAAGTGAAAGAATCATGTATGACTCAATACATTTTCCTACTTACACATAGAGTGTATTCACATAAAATATAGTAACTTAACTGATCATATTTTGTATCTTGGTATGTTGGTCAGTCCTCATAATAACTCTATAAAGTAATTTCTCTAATTATCTATATTTCAGCGAGGAGAAAATTTGGGAAATGAAAAGTTATGTCTTTTCTGGGAGAATTCAGTTAGGCAAAGATTTAAGATTAGAATCATGAATGTTTGGCTCCAGAATCTATGCATTTAGCTGTAACATAAAGCCATCCGTTAAGGGAGTTGGCAGCATCTTTGGGAAATTATTTTAGGGTTCAAGAATTCAGGATATCACTCTCTTTAAAGAATGCAATAAAAAATAAAGCTAAACAGTTGGAAATAATATATGCAGATTTTGATTTAGTGAAGTTGAATTGTCTGAGAAACATTTAGTATATGTTCAATGGGATCTTACTGTGAATAAGTAGACAGTAGTTTGCACTTCGCTGAGAGTCAGTGTTTGGGATAGAGATGAAAGCATCAACCATAAAGAAGTAGTGATAGAAACTGAGAATGTGATTGCTCTTAGAATAGCTTTGTGTGTGCTCAGTCGCTTAGTCATGTTTGACTCTTTGTGACCTTATGGACTGTAGCCCTCCAGGTTCTTCTGTCCATGGGATTTTCCAGGCAAGACTACTTGAGTGGGTTGCCATTTCCTACTCCATAGTGTAGCTTTAAATACAAGAAATACAGCCTGAGATAGAAATATGAAAATATCTGGTTAATATTTAAGGTATTAATATATCTTGATACCTAGTGACAGTAAAGTAGATAAAAGAAAAATATCCAGAAAGTGAAAGAGAAAAATGAGACAATAAATTGTTACAAATATTTTAAAAATATTCAATTTTTGAAATTAATCCAGAATAAGTCTCTATTAAAACAATAGTGTAACAAAGTAATAAATAATTTTAAATGGAGGACAAGGTAGAAAAGGAGATTGAAGATATTAATATTATAAATGTTTTCAGAATAATAAAGAATTAAATAGATTGACTTTGGTAACTGAATGACCTAAGTTGATATGCCTACACAGTTCACATTACCTTCCTTGGAATCCTGTTTCAATACACCCTATGAATACTAATAAAAAATCATGAACATTTTGGCCATAGTAGTTTGGACCTGGTGTGACACCTGACCTGGGAAAAACCAATATATAGGAAAACCAACCCAACCCTCTTTCTAGGAAATTTAGCTCTGGTTTTAACAATTGAATTGTTAGATCTGGGAGTTAAATTCTCATGAAGAATTACTTAAGTAAATATTTGCTACTGGATATTTAAACTATAAACAAAATGTTTAAGAGTCTTTTAATATAGATTCTATTGTACTCACCTGCCAATGCAGGAGATGTTAGAACAACGTGGTGTGACTGAGCAGAAGCAGCCCTGGTGCAGTAGGCGTGAGGTAGGAACTGTAGCCTTGTCACTGCTGTGAATAAGCTAAGTGACCCTTAGATTTCTTTGCATCACAGCTTTCTGAAATACAAAATTATAATCTATTTCACCTCCCTGGGGTTTTGAGTTCCACAGATTAGAAAAATATAATTTTTTACAGTTGTGATTTGTGCATGATTTTGAATTTATGATGCTTTAATAAAACTTGCTAAATAAAAATTCCTATATAACTTTGGGGGGAAAAAAGAAGTCCAGAATGGACAATAAGGACACTTAGATCCATATGCAAGCTTAAAGTCCTACAGAAGCAGAGACCATGCAGAAAGGATATGCAGAAAGGATAACAATAAATATTCAGAAGAAAAAAAAATCTGTTGTTTTAAGGCACAGAGATAACAGAGAGTTGCCTGATGATTCTCTATTCACCATGCCGGATAGCTTCAGTTACTACAGTTGGGTACGATAGACTCTCCTGTGTCCTTGCAATGTTATTTCAATTCACACTAGTTTGAATGCTTCTGTTACTTATCATAGACATTCATTCAGTGAAGCTAATTTAGATATGTGAAAATCATGTACTGTTCACAGACACAGAATCAAGGATCTTAAGTCTTCTTTTCCAATCTTGTTACACCCTGTGAACAATCCTTTTTCTCATCCCTTATTTTTCACCTTTCATACAGTTTCTCTTTTATCTAGAATATTCTTTCTGTGTAACTCTGTCCTTCTCAAACATTGGACTATAATGTAACATTTACTTCCTGGAAAGAAGAAGAAAGGTCGATGTTCAGAAGGGCGCTGATATTGCTGCTAGTCACTTCAGTTGTGTCCGACTCTGTGCAACCCCATACACGGCAACCCACCAGGCTCCTCTGTCCCTGAGATTCTCCAGGCAACAATACTGGAGTGAGTTGCCATTTCCTTCTCCAATGCATGAAAGTGAAAAGCGAAAGTGAATTTTCTCAGTCATGCCCAACTCTTAGCGACCCCATGGACTGCAGCCTACCAAGCTCCTCCATCCATGGGATTTTCCAGGCAAGAGTACTGGAGTGGGGTGCCATTCCCTTCTCTGATATTGCTGGTATATAAAAGTAAAGACTTATTTGCTTCCTGGAAAGAATAAGAAAGGAAAGGTGTCACATCTAAGTGTGTGATATGTTCTTCTTTATTTGGATTTAAATCTTTAACAGAATCTGAAATTTCAGGATTTGCATGTAGAAAATGAGAAAGTGAAACATACATGGATTTTCCTAAAAACAAATTTTAAGAGACAACTGAGACAAATAATTTTCTTTGTTTCATATATCACTCAGGAAAGAGATGCTTGAAAATAAAGCCTTTTAATTTTAAAAAAGAAAAAATTATGCAGTATGATTTCTGTTAGAAAGATTTCTCTTAGCTGTGTTTCTGTTATAAACATGCAATGCTCAGTATTGCACTTTGTCAGTTTTGGTGATCAGTGGATCACAATCTTAGCATCCAACACAGTTTGATTTTTATCTTAACCTTATTCTTGTTTGTATGTTAACAGAATGAACTCACCAACTTCCTTCATAAAAATATATCATGCTTAAGCTTTTTCACAGGACTTTATTTCCATGAAATACATCTAAGAAACAAACAGAGAAGAAATAATCAGAAAATAAATCCCTCATATATTTTTTTTCAAAGTATTATATTTCAACAGTGGGGTTGTCCATCTCAGAGCTATTCCAGTGGCCTCCTTACTAGAGGACAACAGCAGTCCTTTAAATGAAATAGCTCATGCTGAAAAGTTTACTTCTCTCTCCCTAAATGTTCATATATAAGGGGTTTTCCAGGTGGCTCAGTGGTAAAGAATCCTCCTGCCAAAGCAAGAGACAACGCTAGATATGCAGGTTTGATCTCTGGGTGGGGAAGAGCCCCTGGAGAAGGAAACAGCAACCCATTTCAATATTCTTGCATGGAAAATTCCTTGGATAGAGGAGCTTGGTGGGCTATAGTCCATAGAGTCAAAAAGAGTCAGACACGACTGAGCACGCCTGCATGTACTCACGTTCATATAGAGGGATTCACCTACAGTCTACAAATGTACCAAATATTGAAGTCAGTAAGATCATTCTCTTGCAGTTTCACATTTCCTTTCACATTTTCCCCGACATCATTTCTTTGGCTTTGAGATTGTTTAGATTTTGGTTTTATCTTCTGACTTCTACTACTAGGCTGAGTCTAGAGCTTTTGTAAATGAGTTGCTCAGTCATGTCCGACTCTTTGCAACCCCATGGACTGTAGCCCATCAGGCTCCTCTGTCCATGGAATTCTCCAGGCAAGAATAGTGGAGTGAGTTGCCATACTCTCCTCCAGGCGATCTTCGCAACCCAATGATCGAACCCAAGTTTCCTGCATTGCAGGCAGATTCTTTACCAACTGAGCCACCAGAGAAGCCCAAGAATACTGCAGTGGGTAGCTTATCCCTTCTCCGGGAGATCTTCCCAACTGAGGAATCAAACCAGGGTCTCCTGCATCCCAGGTGGATTCCATACCAACTGAGCTACCCCTAGCTTTTAGATCCCTTTAACTATTCTCCCCTCAACTCATCACATTCTGGTGGTTTTGGTGTATTGTGTCTGGTAATAGACAAGTTCTCCTCTTGTTTTAATCTCCAAACTCACACAAACATATTCAGTATTTCTAGCTTCTCCAATAAGAGTGTGACCAATTTTCCTACAAACTGTAGCCTCATCTTCGACATTTCTCCTTCAGCTACACTCTTTCTCCACAGGCAGAAAGAACATGTTAGTTCTAAAAGCAGAGAAAATGGTTATTTCAAGAAGCAAGGCACATGCTACACTAACCTCGGTCATGTACTGAACTTTGCCTGTAAACAAATATAGTGTTCAACCAGTACTCAAATAATGTTAGCTCCTTTTAACTAAGCAAATTATTTCAAACTAAAATAGTAATAATATCATTATAAGTATCATCCCCTGTGTGCATCACATACTATAAATCATTAAAGCCTCACAACTACCCTATGACTTAGATATTATTGTATTATAATCTCCATTTTCTAGATAAGGAAACTAAAGCTTAGTGAGATTCAGTTATGTATCAAAAGCTAGTTAGTTAATAGTAGAGCTATAGTTTGGACTTAAGCAGTAGAGCTTCAGATAATTTTTCCAGCTACCAGTTCCTCCTAAAATTGAAGAAGAAGGCAGCATCCAGATTGCAGAGAAGATGGTGAAAAAGTATAGTGTATATAGCAAGAAGATCATAGTTCTGGGGAAGGAGTGGGGCTTTTAATAATTACTTCCTTTCCTGCTTATGAAATGGACTGATGGAGTACAAGTGGAATATTCCAGCAGCTTCTTGATTACAAATATTTAGGCTTGGGCACCCCTCAGTGGGCTTCACTGGTAGCATGGCTGGTAAAGAATCCACCTGCAATGCAGGAGACCCCAGTTTGATCCCTGGGTCAGGAAGATTCCCTAGAAATGGGATACACTACCCAGTCCAGTATTCTTAGATTTCTCTGGTAGCTCAGACAATATAGAATCTGTCTGCAATGTGGGAGACATAGGTTTGATCCCCAGGTTGGGAAGATCTCCTGAAGGAGGGCATGGCAACATATTCTAGTATTCTTGCCTGGAGAATCCCCATGGACGGAGGAACCTAGTGAGCTACAGTCCATGGGGTCACAAAGGGTTGGACACGACTGAGGGACTAAGCACACAGCACACCTTTCAATTGTGTGTGCTCAGTCATGTCTGACTTTTTGTGACCCCCTTGGACTGTAGCCCACCAGGCTCTTCTGTCTACGAGATTTTACAGGCAAGAATACTAGAGCAGGTTTCCATTTCCTTCTCCTTGGGATCTTCTTCACTCAGGGATTTAACTTCTGTCTCTTGTGTCTCTTTCATTGGCATGCATATTCTTTACCACTGAGCCACCTGGGAAGTCCGACGTCTCGATTACTAGATGTGGAAACTTATTTGGAAGGTCAAGTTCATGGACTGTTTCTCTCATTACACTGGATGGTAGAGATTCAGAATTGATGAAGTACCTATAGGAAGTGTAAGAGTATTTAAGAAGATTTGGAAATTTTAATAGTCACAAGATTAAAATAAATAGAACAGCATGCTATCTGGATTTGTAATAGGGAAAGAATCTCCCTGGCTTTTGGTGCTGAAATACCAGCAGGAAAATCAAACCTTGGGAATGTTCAAAGACGGGAAAGATGGGCAGGCAAGATCCTGGAACTTAAATGCCAAAACAGAAGCAGGATCATGTCAAGGCAGGATCATGTCCAGATTTTCCAGGTGACTCAGTAGTAAATAATCTTCCTCAAACCAGGAGACACTGGTTCATTCCCTGGGTCAGGAAGATCCCCTAGAGAAGGAAACAGCAATCCACTCCAGTATTCTTGCCTGGGAAACCCCATGGATAGAGGTGCCTGGCGGTATGGTCACATATGGTCACAAAGAGTCTGACGCAACCTAGTGACTAAGCAGCAAAAGTATGTCCAGGCACAGATATCAGTTTGCCCCAGCTGTGCACCCTAGGTCTAAAAGAATAAGTGTAATAATTAGGTCTTGCAAGGAAATCTGAGGTCAAAGAGTGTAGGAATAAATAAAAGCAAGGTTTACAGTAGGTAAAAGTTTGATGACAATATTATGGCATGAATTCTTCTAAAGAACTAAAGGTTCAATTCTCAAAAAGAAATCTCTTAAAGTCTTAAAATTGAAGCAGTTCTTTAACAACCAAACATTGGCACTTTTGAGAGTGAAAGGGTGTGCTGTTAATAATTACATGAGACAGTGACATAAATTGGACTGTTCCAGGTGAACTGAGACATATGATCCCCTTACTTAAGGGTGTAGTTATATGAGTAAGTTTATATTCCAGTTTATTCCCAAAGTGATATAAAAGTTTGAAACAAGTAAAACAAATCCAAGCTAGTGACTGCAGTATCTGAATTCCAGCTCTAGCTTGGTCACTAGCTTGATACGCACACATTGACAGGTCACATAATTTTTCCAAGAATTTCTTTGGTTTCCCTCTTCCCAGATCTACTTACACTACTAAGTTTAGAGTTCTACAGAGATGAAAATGAGGAAAAGTTCTGAATGATAAATAAAATTCCATAAACCTACTGGCATGGTAGGTGCCATCATTTGCCATCTTCATGGATAGTTTTAGGGCTACCAGGCAGATTCCTTTTCTTCTGAAATACCATTCCCACTCTATCTGAGACATCATATTTTAAATTGAAAGAATTTTTTGAAAAAAACAATTGGACAGAATTCATGCTAAGGATTTTCATTTGCACATGTATTATATACATCTTGATCTATATAATGTTGGCTTCTCTTTGGAAAGGGCTTCCCTGATAGCTCAGTTGGAAAATAATCCACCTACAATGCTGGAGACCCTGGTTGAATTCCTGGGTTGGGATTTCTAGAGGGATACCCACTCCAGTATTCTTGGACTTCCCTTGTGGCTCAGCTGGTAAAGAATCCACATGCAATGTGAGAGACCTGGGTTCAATCCCTGGGTTGGGAAGATCCCCTGGAGAAGAGAAAGGCTACCCACTCCAGTATTCTGGCCTGGAGAATTCCATGACTGTATAGTCCATGGAGACGCAGAGTCGGACATGACTAAGTGACTTTCACTTTCACTTCATTTCTCTTTTGTAAGGAGTATTCATTTTGGAATTGTGTTTTAAAGGAAAACTAGACAAGGAGCCCCAGGTGTCCCCACAGGAGGCCAGCAGTGTATAATATATGAAGTGCTATAAGCTAAAGACAAATTGTTCACAACCAACATGACTGAAAGTCGTTTTATATCTAGAGATGTTGAAACCAAGATGTAATCAATGTTCTTGTACTCATGTCACCATCCCAGTGTTTTGAAGAGTGAACTCTTAATTGAATCAGTAAATTTTCTTGTCCATATAGCTTGGAATGTTTAGTCTGACAGGCATTTTCATCTGCTTGATGAAGCTGACTGGTTGATCTAGCATTGCATAGAAGCAGCTTAACATCAGTGATGTGGATGTGGCAAGAGAAATTGGAGTTGATTGATGGTATTCACAAAGTGAAGGGCTTTGATGATTGAGTTCTGAAATATCAAATCTCAGAAGCTTCACTTGATGGTCTCAATTCTTTAGGTCTTTATGTCAATTAGCTCCTGGGGCAGAGATTCTCAGAGAAAGTATTAGATATGCACAGTGCTGAGAACAGTTTAGGACATGCCTTATTTACTTTGTTATTCAGTTCAGTTCAATTGCTCAATCGTGTCCCACTCTTTGCGACCCCATAAATCACAGCATGCCAGGCCTCCCTGTCCATCACCAACTCCCTGAGTTCACTTAGATTCATGTCCATAGAATCAGTGATGCCATACAGCCATCTCATCCTGTCGTCCCCTTCTCCTCCTGCCCCTAATCCCTCCCAGCATCAGGGTCTTTCCAATGAGTCAACTCTTTGCCTGAGGAGGCCAAAATATTGGAGTTTCAGCTTTAGCATCAGTCTTTCCAATGAACACCCAGGACTGACCTCCTTTAGAATGGGCTGGTTGGATCTCCTTGAAGTCCCAGGGACGCTCAAGAGTCTTCTCCAACACCACAGTTCAAAAGTATCAATTCTTCGGCACTCAGTTTTCTTCACAGTCCAACTCTCACATCCATACATGACCACTGGAAAAACCATAGCCTTGACTAGACGGACCTTTGTTGGCAAAGTAATGTCTCTGCTTTTCAATATGCTATCTAGGTTGGCCATAACTTTTCTTCCAAGGAGTAAACGTCTTTTAATTTCATGGCTGCAGTCACCATCTGTAGTGATTTTGGAGCCCAAAAAATAAAGTCTGACACTGTTTCCACTGTTTCCCCATCTATTTCCCATGAAGTGATGGGGCCGGATGCCATGATCTTCATTTTCTGAATGTTGAGCTTTAAGCCAACTTTTTCACTCTCCTCTTTCACTTTCATCAAGAGGCTTTTTAGTTCCTCTTCACTTTCTGCCATAAGGGTGGTGTCATCTGCATATCTGAGGTTATTGTATTTCTCCAGGAAATCTTGATTCCAGCTTGTGTTTCTTCCAGTCCAGCGTTTCTCATGATGTACTCTGCATAGAAGTTAAATAAGCAGGGTGACAATATACAACCTTGACGTACTCCTTTTCCCATTTGGAACCAGTCTGTAGTTCCATGTCCAGTTCTAACTGTTGCTTCCTGACCTGCATATAGGTTTCTCAAGAGGCAGGTCAGGTGGTCAGGTATTCCCATCTCTTTCAAAATTTTCCACAGTTTATTGTGATCCACACAGTCAAAGTCTTTGGCATAGTCAATAAACCAGAAATATATTTTTTTCTGGAACTCTCTTGCTTTTGCGATGATCCAGTGGATGTTGACAATTTGATCTCTGGTTCCTCTGCCTTTTCTAAAACCAGCTTGATATTAGTACTAGTTAAAACACATCCATGCATACAAAGTTGCTTCAGTTGCATCTGACTCTTTGTGACCCTATGGACTCTAGCTCGCCAGGCTCCTTTGTCCATGGGATTCTGTAGGCAAGAATACTGGAGTGGGTTGCCATTTCCTCCTCCTGGGATCTTTCTGACCCAGGGACTGATTCTGCATCTCATGCCTCCTTCATTGACAAGCAGGTTCTTTACCACTAACACCACCTGGGAAGCTCAGGTAAAACCCTGAAATGTGCAAATGACTCACTATTTTCACTATAATTAAGTCTGATTCAAGTTATTTCTTGTAAAAGATCAGTGTGTTCTCTTTAATTTTACTATTCTTTCTTGAGAGAGTGGAAAGCTCATAATCTTGTTCAGTCCATGTAAGAACCTCTAAGGTGCAGACATGTTAAATCCCTCCACCTTAGACTTGAGAATTTATACTGTGTGGTGTATCTTAAATCACATTATCACATTTTTCAAAAGTTGCCTTCTGTGAATGTAGCTGGTTTAAGTCGTTCTTAAACTTATAATGCATGTACTTCAATATGATCTGGACCAGTGGAGCATTGGAACAAGGAGGGAAAAGAATGTAAAATGTGATTCTGAGCAAGGAAAAAAGTGGTGCCTGCCTACAAGTAAGAAGCATGAAAAGACAAATTGCTCCTTTCTATAATCTCCCTCTAGAATGGCAATATGCCCACCACAGGAGTGGCTTCAGGGAGCATACATGGGTAGATACACATAAGCACACACACACAAACACACGCATGCAGTAGTCCTTTCTATCTCTACTTGTGAGCAAGTTTGTGTGTGTTTCCTATCAAAACGTACTAAGGAAAAAAAAATACAGTGATAAGTAGAGAAGAAAGAAATGTGAAACATTATAAGGCAGGCCACCTTTTATTCTGTCAAATCCCCACTTTCTTGCTGTGAAATTGTTCTTTGAGGCATTTTGCTTTCTTAACACAGACTAGCTCTCACCTAAATCCTTCACAGTGCATTTAGAACTAAATAAACCATTAATATGTTCATCTATGTGAAATGTTCCCTTCACTGCTACCTCCGGCAGTCATTTAACTGAATTTGATATGGAGAACACATTGACATTGTAAAGGTTAATGATCTGATGATTAACAATACTCATTTTCAGAAAATGGTTTTAGTCATTGTTTCATAGAACAGGGGAAAAACAATTTATTTGGTAGTCTCCAGTGTCTGGGGGAATTTTTTTTTTCTCTTTTTTATCCTAAAAGCAGAATGGTATCATTGTCCTCAAGAACATAAGAGTGCTAGCAAATATTAGGCAAAGTGGCTTCTATTGTGTGTCTTCTGTAGGTTGGCACAGAAGGGTTAAATGTGGTGAGAAGGCTTTCCCTGGTGTAAGCACAGCCCTGAAGCACATAAGTGGAAAGCATCCAACCAGGTTAGACAGAGCTTGGTATCAAGAATGTGGTGACAGGTGGTATGAAGAGACTAGAGTCTAGATTTGCAAAGTGAAATCTATCAGGCAGATGGAGCAAGGCAATGCAAGAGCTAGGAAGAAGCAATATTTGGAGTTTCTTATGATAGGCAAGCAGTGCATTAGGATCATAAGTAAAAACTGTGAAAAGGTAAATCCTAGACAAATGTTAGAGGACTTAAGTTTTAAAAATGAGTGTTCATTTTTAAGAAATGTAGAATCTTTCTTTATTAATACTTGAGTTCAATAAAAAAGATCAGTTTCACTGCCATCTTTTATTAAGTGCTTCCTGTGCGCCAAATTAGGAACATTTTCTGTATCTTATTGTATATTTTTTACAAAGTCATAAGGTGTATATTGTCAACCTCACATTACAGATGTAATGACCAAAACAGAGCAGGGCAGTGCCTTACCTAAGTGTCACAGCTACTAAGTGGCAGATCGCCTACTCAGTTACTACATGTTTTGATAACAAAGGAGGAGCACAAAATCTCCATTTAATAGTACTATGTGCTACTTCTATGCTACTTTCATCATTGTTGATATTGTTACTGTCATAACAACCATGGAACCATTATCAGCATCAACCTCATCTTTATTATGTTATAAGAGATACTTTTCCCTGACTTTTCACCCCTCCATGAATCCCAGTTCTGATAGTCATCCAAAGATAATCTTCCTCACCAAGAACCACAGCTATTAAAATTATCTAAATTGACCTAAGAAACTTCATACAACTTCACAGCTTCCAGGTATGAAAACCAAAGCTCTCAGGTGAGAATGAGGTTCTAAGTGATAAGCAACAGTTAACAAGACTGTAGGACAATGAAGAGAATGTATTTCTGGAGCTAAGAACCTGAGGCCATGTTGCTGGGGCAAAAACCAAGGGACATCCAGTGAAAAATAGAGGATAGATGGATCAGGCTGTGAGCTAAGCCTCTCACTATAGTTGTACCTAAAGCACAAATAAGACTTGAGTCACCTCCAGAAATGCCAACTGAGGCAGAAGGAGGTGGGCAGAGATGCTTGCTGCTGCCGCTGCTAAGTCGCTTCAGTCATGTCCGACTCTGTGCGACCCCATGGATTGCCGCCTACCAGGCTCCTCCATCCATGGGAGATTCCAGGCAAGAGTACTGGAGTGGGTTGCCATTGCTTAGGCTTCTCCAATCTCCCCGTCCTCACTAGCAAACTCTCATCACTGCTCATTAGCTGAACTCAGCAGGAAACCAGGACTTCCCTGGTGGCTCAGTGGTGAAGAATCAGCTTGCAATGCAGGAAACACGGGTTTGATCCCTGGGTTGGGGAGATCTCCTGGAGGAAGAAATGGCAACTCACACCAGCATTCTTGCCTGAGAAATCCTGTGGACAGAGGAGGCTGGCGGGCTTTTGCCCATGGGGTCACAGAGTCTCGGAATGACTGAGCAACTAAACAACAACAACAACAGCTGGATGTCAGCTCACAGAGGAACCTAAGAAATTAAACTTGCAGGGTTACCCACTTGCCCCAATAAGTGAGGCAAAGAAAGGGTAAGGAGTGGATCTGAGTACAGACAGGGTAATGCATGGCAAAATGATCCATCTTCAAATGATGGCCATCTATCTCTTTCAGGGAGTTACCCAAGTGGCACTAGTGGTAAAGAACCCAGCTGCCAATGCAGGAGACTTAAAAGACCTGGAATCGATCCCTGGGTGGGGAAGATCCCCTGCAGGAGGATCTTCTGCGGTTCACTCCAGTATTCTTGCCTGGAGAATCCCATGGACAGAGGAGCCTAATGGGCTATGGTCTATAGGGTCGCAAAGAGTCAAACACAACAGAAGCGACTTAGTACACGTGCAAGTATCTCTTTCAGAAAGAGGTAATAACCTGTGTATTTATCTCCTATCACTGCTTTAAATACTTCTAGTTTCTTATCTCACAGTTCTGGGGGCCAGGCCTCTGAAATGGGTCTCACTGGGCTAAAAATCAAAATGCTGGCAGGTCTACATTCCTTTCTGGAGGCTCCATAGGAAAATAATTTTGGTTTCCTGCTGTCTAAACATTGTCTACATTCATGGTTTTACAGCCCCTTCCTTTCTTCAAAGTCAGCAGATCTCCTTCCTACTCTTTGATTTCCTACTCCTCTTTCTTTCTTTTAAAGATTTTTTTTAAGGACCCTTGCACTCAAGGACTCTAAGGATTACACTGGGGCCACATGGACAATACACGATTAGCTACTTAGCAACCTTAATTCCATCTTCTACCTTAATTCCACTTTGCCATGTGAAGTCATATACTTTAGGTTTTGGGAATGAGGGCATGTACATTTTGGGGGTTGGACCATCATTCTGTTTAGCACATAGCCTGTGCTTTCAACTGCACCATTTCAAATATAATGTCTGATTCTGATAATAATTCCCTGTGCTAATTTCATGCAATGCAATAACAGACAGACAGAAAACTCATTTTATTAATATTGATGAAATTCAACTGAATCTGGTCAAAGGCCTCTCCAAATCTTCAATGGCATTTTATTACCTAGATATCATTTTGGCTGCTTGGAGATTATACTCTTTTTTTTTTTCTCTCTCTCAAAATTTTCATTGTTCTAGACAGCGTGACATACCCTTATGACTGACTTTTGTTTAAGCAAAATGTCATTATTCCAAACGCCAGGATTAAATAAAATGAATACTTCCTTTAGTAAACATAGATAATTGCATATTAGTAAAACAAATAGATCCAACCAATCCATTCTGAAGGAGATCAGCCCTAGGATTTCTTTGGAAGGAATGATGCTAAAGCTGAAACTCCAGTACTTTGGCCACCTCATGCGAAGAGTTGACTCATTGGAAAAGACCCTGATGCTGGGAGGGATTGGGGGCAGGAGGAGAAGGGACGACAGAGGATGAGATGGCTGGATGGCATCACTGACTCGATGGACGTGAGTCTGAGTGTACTCCGGGAGTTGGTGATAGACAGGGAGGCCTGGCGTGCTGTGATTCATGGGGTCGCAAAGAGTCGGACACGACTGAGTGACTGAACTGAACTGAACTGAAAACAAGTTAGTTCAACCCTAATGGATTTTATTTTGTTTGTTGATCACTGTTGTTCAATTGTTTGGGCAAGTATTCTGGAGCTGAAAGCAGCCATTTCTGAGAACTAACTTATACTCTGGGGTCTAATCTAGGGTCCTTTCCTTGAAAGAAGGTTCTAAGTTTTAGTCTTTGAAATCCTGACCTCTTCCCTAGAGAACTGATTCTAAGATAAACAAATTCTTGAGTAGCTATGTATCTATGAGGCACAGAGAAATACCATTTGTCTCTTCAAACTGTCTTTTGGTCATATACTTTTTTCTGATGATTCAATTGATTGGTAACTAGAAAGACACTTTGACAGTGATACATCAATATAGAGATAAGTAATGTGACATATTTATTCAGTTTATCAAATAATGTTAAAGAAGATGACAACCTACTGAAATATTGAAATGCTTAGTTTGATTTTTATGAAACTTAAAGAAATTAATATGTTTTGAATTTAATTTGATTTGATTATAGAATATACTTGATGCATTATATATTCTATCATACATTCAAACACATATAATGTATAAATTGGGAGAGCAATCTATAGATTTGTGAAAAGCATATTTACCTACCTGTATTAAAATACTAACTTTTCTCTTTTTTTAATTTATTTTTTTACTTTCTATCTCTGTGACTTTGGGTGAGTTATTTAACATTTCTGTGTTTACATATGCTTTCTTACATGTGAAATGAAGAAAAATGCTGCTAACTCATTTCATAATATCAATATTGTGATAAAAATAAGTTAATGTATGCAAAGCATTTAGAGAAATACCTTTAGATGATAAAAACTACCTCTCTTCAGTATTAGAATTATTGTCTGATAACTATTTAATTTTTTATTTTTTTAATCAAATTTATTGATCATTAAAGATTACAAAGTTCTTTTATAAACACTTGGATAAAGAGAGTGACCCATTATTCTGTGTGTACAAACTTTTCTGTAAACACAGAATTTAGGATTGGTCATGTTCTGTCTGCAAGGGTCTCTTTGAAGATATACTCTTCTTTAAATTAACACCTGAAAATATTTCCATTTCCTGAAAGCCTCTTTATTTCCTAGCAGGATATCTAGGTGTTAGGCAAAGTCATCCTTCTCTTGTAACTAGACACACTCTAAAATAATGAAGAATGCCACATTATAAAGAGAGAGAAATTTTAGAATTGATCAGGAGAACTAGAAACACAGTGTAAACACAGAGCTTAGCAGTAGCCCTGATTCTCAGAGGAAATGTGGGTTGCTTTTATGAGTATACTTAAGGGATACAGATCAATGCTTCTATCTCTTGAAATATTTTCCCTGACACACCCACAATAGTGCCTCAGGTTTCACCCTTAAAGCCACTGTGATTTTTAATCTATGACAACAGTTAGAATACTTCACAATGTTGAAATGCTTGTTAAAGGAATACCTTTTTTTTTTTTTTTAAATTTCAGCCAACAGCTCTGGGGTTTACATTGTAGCTAGGTTGGGCATAGTCTTGTGGCAACTGGATAAGCTTGAGGAATTGGAGAGATGTTTAAGGCCAAAATACAGAATTAGATGGACAAGTTTTGAAAAAAAGACTTTCAAAGAACAGCTGCTGCTGCTGCTGCTGCTGCTGCTAAGTCGCTTCAGTCATGTCCGACTCTGTGCGACCCCATAGACGGCAGCCTACCAGGCTCCTCCATCCATGGGATTTTCCAGGCAAGAGTACTGGAGTGGGGTACCATCAAAGAATAGTTAAAACTCACCATCCAATACTTGTTAGGCAGGTACCACATGGAAGGAAATAAAACCTTATTTCCATAGTGGAATTAAAAGCTTCATACCTCAAGTGTGGACCCAAAAGTGTGAACACACCTGAAGCTCTTGGACACAGTATTATTAAGTTTTATTATTATTTCCATATTATGATAAAATGTTAATCTCTTTAACTGAGCAGAGTGTTACCTTTCTTTGTTTGTCTGCATACTTCATGAATGTTGTTGTTTTCCAGTTACTAAGTCATGTCTGACTCTTTGTGACCCCATGGACTGCAGCATGCCAGGCTTCTCTGTCCTGTACCATCTCTCATAGTTTGCTCAAATTCATGTCCACTGAATCAGTGATGCTAATTATCTCATCCTCTGCCGGCCTCTTAACACCATAATTCAAAAGCATCAATTCTTCAGTGCTCAGCCTTCTTTTTGGTCCAACTTTCACATCCATACATGACCACTGGAAAAACCATAACTTTGACTATATGAACATTTCATGAATAAAGGATACTGAAGAGATAAGATTAAATAAATAAATCATAACTAATAATAAAAACTTTATGAATAAAATAAAGGGTTTCTATCTGATCAAAAGCTATGTTGGCAAGAAAGATTTATTAAGCAATTTTAGACAGTTTGTGGAAACTTACTCTGTGCTACCATAAGCTCAAAACTAGCGCATCATTTATATCACTTGTTTATTTCAGCAATATGGTGGGTTATTTTACTAGTACCTCTGTTTTATAGACAACAAAATTAAAAGTGAGGACAGTTAAGCAAATTGCTTATGTTCAGACTAGTAATATGGTAGAAGTCACATGTATTCATGTTCAAAGTTTGTGATTTATCACTTTGTGTGTGTGTGTGTGTTTAACTGAAATTTTAGACTCTTTTGTCTAACTCATCCCTCCTCCTCAGAATGAGAAATGGCTTTACCCATGACTGTTCAACAGGTTCTTTTCTTCTCTCATTACCTTCAGCCTCTGTCTTAAAAATCTCCACTCACAAAGTAGTGTAAAAGAATAGTAATGACAGTTGAAGACATCACTCTTACCAAGCCATGTTTGTTTCAATAGTCATCTCAGCCTTAAGAGAAAATAATTTCTGATTTGGTCAATTTGGGTATTGAGTTGGACGGCTTCCCTTGTAGATGTCCCCAGTATGCTCCCCATACTGTCTGAAATGTGATTCTTTTCTGTCTGGGTTTGGTTTTATCTTCTCTGCCACTCTAACATTCCTCTTTGGGGTTGGCCTATACCATTTTCTAGCAACATTCTTTCAACTTGATAAATACTCTTGCTTCTCATCAGTTATTCCTTGCCTTTCTCACAACATAAGATATTTGCAGAACACAATGTTATCAATCTGATCCTAGCAAAGTGACATTACCAAATGGATATTTAAAAAATGGGTGTGAATGAATGGTTGCAGTTATAAGCACACAATCAAGAAGATAAATAGGATACACACATATTAAAATTAAGTTTCCATTCCAAAAATTAAAATAAACTCCCTAAAGTTAAAGTGAAAGTCACTCAGTTGTGTCCAACTCTTTGAAACCCAGACCAGAATACTGGGATGGATATCCTCTCCCTTCTCCAGGGGATCAAAACCCCCTATGTTGATTGTAATTAAATCAGAACCTTGTGAAAGTGAGATTTTGGCATAAAGAGAGTGCTAAGCTCCCCTGGTGATGGCAACATGGATGCAAGGCTGAGCATCACTGTAAAACTTTCATCCCAGATTCCTAATGATCTTTAAACATTTTTTGCACTCCCTTCTTGAAATATCTATCAACAGCTTGCACCAGAACAGAAATACATTTGTTAATTTGGTGGTTATAGCAAAGAAGCTGTTAGGCGGTCAGGATAAGGTCCATCCAGATTAGGCAATGGTGATATCAGATTTTTATTGTTCTTACTTAAGACTCTGATTTATGTACTCATTCAAGTCACTTAAAAATAAGTCAGTAGGAAAAGCACATATATAAAGTTGCTCCTTAGGGGGATAAAGCAAAGGGCAGGGGGTGCAACAGGAGGTAAGGAATCTGAGGTCTTAGGGAACTAGTTGAGTCCAGAATAATGTGATGAGGTCAGTAACAGTAAGGTTATACCTTCCAACTACACTCAGCATCTGCCCTATGTTGAAAAATATTCTGAGTAAATAGACTTGTCTTTGCCTCTTGGCTGAAATTAAAATACAAGAAAAAGAAAATCTCCCAAAAGTGGTTTCCAAGCTTATAGGTGCATTGTAATCACTGGCGAGCTTACAAAAATCCCCATGCCCAGACCGAACTGCATGCTAATTAAATCAGAATGGCTGAGGTGAGGGCTCTGGAATCAGTGCTCTGCAAGTGATTCTAAAATTTCATTCATTATAGAACCACTCTGCTAATAATTGTTTTTCAGAGAAAAATGTAAACATTTCTATCTTTTGCTTGTGATATTTGGCCAGGGCTGGAGGATCAAAGAGGACGTTCCCATTCTTCCCCTCACCATCCCTGTATATTACCCACCCATCTTAATAGGGACTCATTGACTAGAAGCTTTGGAATTGATTTCTGATCATGTACTACATTTTTCTTACATTAGACTAATCCCTTCACTGCTCAGATCCTTAAAAGGACATTACAAGTCCTGTAGGAAATGATTTATAAGTGACATGCATCGATTTAATTTTGTGGACCTAATTATAGGCTTTTTTCTCAAAAAAGCTTTTTTCTCTACTTTTTTCTGCAAAAGTAGGAAGTCAAGAAACATCTGGAGTAACAGGCAAATTTGACCATGGAGTACAGAATGAAGCAGGACAAAGGCTAATAGAGTTCTGCCAAGAGAACGTACTCATCATAGCAAACACCCTCTTTCAACAACACAAGAGAAGACTCTACACATGGACATCACCAGATGGTTGACACCAAAATCAGATTGATTATATTCTTTGCAGCCAAAGATGGATAAGCTCCATACAATCAACAAAAACAAGACTGGGAGCTGACTGTGGCTCAGATCATGAACTTCTTATTGCCAAATTCAGACTTAAATTGAAGAAAGTGGAGAAAACTACTAGTCCATTCAGGTATGACCTAAATCAAATCCCTTATGACTATATAGTGGAAGTGAGAAATAGATTTATGGAACTAGATCTGATAGACAGACTGCCTGATGAACTACAGATAGAAGTTCATGACATTGTACAGGAGACAGGTATCAAGATCATCCCCAAGAAAAACAAATGCAAAAAGGTAAAATGGCTGTCGGAGGAGGCCTTACAAATAGCTGTGAAAAGAAGAGAGGCAAAAAGCAAAGAAGAAAACTAAAGATATACCCATTTGAATGCAGAGTTCCAAAGAATAACAAGAAGAGATAAGAAACCCTTCCTCAGTGATCAATGCAAACAAATAGAGGAAACAACACAATGGGAAAGACTAGAGATCTCTTCAAGAAAATTAGAGATACCAAGGGAACATTTCATGCAAAGATGGGCTCGATAAAGGACAAAAATGTTATGGACCTAACAGAAGCAGAAGATATTAAGAGGTGGCAAGAATACACAGAAAAACTGTAAAAAAAAATATATATATATATCTTCATGACCCAGACAATCATGATGGTATGATCACTCACTTAGAGCCAGACATCCTGGAATGTGAAGTCAAGTGAGCCTTAGGAAGCATCACTGTGAACAAAGCTAGTGGAGGTGATGGAATTCCAGTTGAGCTATTTCAAATCCTGGAAGATGATTCTGTGAAAGTGCTGCACTCAGTATGCCAGCAAATTTGGAAAACTCAGCAGTGGCCACAGGACTGGAAAATGTCAGTTTTCATTACAATCCCAAAGAAAGGCAATGCCAAAGAATGTTCAAATTACCACACAATGGCACTCATTTCACATGCTGTTGTTGCTGCTAAGTCACTTCAGTCATGTCTGACTCTGTGTGAACTCATAGACAGCAGCCCACCAGGCTCCCCCGTCCCTTGGATTTTCCAGGCAAGAACACTGGAGTGGGTTACCATTTCCTTCTCCAGTGCATGAAAGTGAAAAGTGAAAGTGAAGTCGTGTCCGACTCCTAGCGACCACATGGACTTGCAGCAGTAAAGTAATGCTCAAAATTGTCCAAGCCAGGCTTCAGCAGTATGTGAACCATGAAATTCCAGATGTTCAAGCTGGTTTTAGAAAAGGCAGAGGAACCAGAGATCAAATTGTCAACATCTGCTGGATTATCGCAAAAGCAAGAGATCCTGAAAAACATCTATTTCTGGTTTATTGACTATGCCAAAGCCACTGACTATGTGGATCACAATAAACTGTGGAAAATTCTGAAGGAAACAGAAATACCTGACCACCTGACCTGCCTCTTGAGAAGCCTATATACAGGTCAGGAAGCAACAGTTAGAACTGGACATGGAACAACAGACTGGTTCCAAATAGGAAAAGGAGTACGTCAAGGCTGTATATTGTCACCCTGCTTATTTAACTTATATGCAGAGTCCATCATGAGAAATGCTGGGCTGGAAGAATCACAAGCTGGAATCAAGATTGCCGGGAGAAATACCAATAACCTCAGATATGCAGATGACACCACCCTTATGGCAGAAAGTGAAGAACTAAAGAGTCTCTTGATGAAAGCGAAAGAGGAGAGTGAAAAAGTTGGTTTAAAGCTCAACATTCAGAAAACTAAGATCATGGAATCTGGTCCCATCACTTCATGGGAAATAGATGGGGAACAATGGAAACAGTCTCAGAATTTATTTTTGGGGGGCTCCAGAATCACTGCAGATGGTGATTGCAGCCATGAAATTAAAAGACACTTTACTCCTTGGAAGGATTGTTATGACCAATCTAGATAGCATATTAAAAAGCAGAGAGATTACTTTGCCAACAAAGGTCTGTCTAGTCAAGGCTATGGTTTTTCCAGTGGCCAGGTATGGAGGTGAAAGTTGGACTCAGAATGCTGAGCACTGAAGAATTGATGCTTTTGAACTGTGGTTTTGGAGAAGACTCTTGAATGTCCCTTGGACTGCAAGTAGATCTATTCAGTCCATACTAAAGGAGATCAGTCCTGGGTGTTCTTTGGAAAGACTGATGCTAAAGCTGAAGCTTCAATACTTTGGCCACCTCATGAGAAGAGTTGATTCATTGGAAAAGACTCAAGCTGAGAGGCTTGGGGCCAGGAGGAGAAGGGGACAACAGAGGATGAGATGGCTGGATGGCATCACCGACTCGATGGATAAGAGTTTGGGTGAACTCTGAGTGTTGGTGATGGACAGGGAGGCCTGGCGTGCTGCAATTCATTGGGTCACAAAGAGTCAGACATGACTGAGCGACTGAACTAAACTAAAAATGAACTAAAATGTATGCATGTTAGAACCATGGAGAGAGTGGATTACCTAAATATTGCAGTATTCTCAGGTTGCTAAGTTGATTTCATTGTTTCAGATACTATTCAGTATTTTTCCTTTTTGTCCAAAATAAATACACCTTTACACTCTTGTTTAAAAAGCTATTGCTATTTGTTAATTTATGTCCAAATACCAGCCTCAATTGGAGAAGGCAGTGGCACCTCACTCCAGTACTCTTGCCTGGAAAATCCCATGGACAGAGGAGCCTGGTGGGCTACAGTCCATAGGGTCTCTAAGAGTCGGACATGACTGAGCAACTGCACTTTCACTTTTCACCTTCATGCATTGGAGAAAGAAATGGCAACCCACTCCAGTGTTCTTGCCTGGAGAATCCAAGGGATGGTGAGAGACTGGTGGGCTGCCATCTCTGGGGTCGCAGAGTCAGACACGACTGAAGCGACTTAGCAGCAGTAGCAGTAGCAACCAGCCTCAATAAATAACAATTTTTATGAAATATGGCTGGTCATTTCACATAAAGTCAGTTGAACTGGGCAAAACTGACACATTTGCCTTACTAAAATGTAACTAATCATTGTATTATAGCTTACAATGTCAGAAATATTGACCCACTGCTTTCATGAGAAGAAAACAGATCTAGATGAATTTTTCCAAAGAAATGTTTCCTTATAATTCCACACATGCTTGAAGAGATTTTGATAGATATTAAGTACAGTGTAGAATTTTTGCAATTCACTGGGAGTATTAATGTTTATCAAATGATACAAATGATATATTTAGTACTGTACTTCATAACTTCTTCATGAAATGTGCACTGGTTCTGATTTTCCATATATAATAGAGTTGCACAGTTTGATTAGTGTGATATAAAGGAAGAAATGCTTGATATATATTTATAGAGAATCATGTGGCTTTTATTCCTATTCCTATTCCTGCTTTTCCCTGTGGAGAGCACATAGGAAAGGAAGAGTAACATATTTTAACTTTGTGTTTGCCACTTTATACATGCTATTTCCCTGAATTTTCATAAGAAGTCTAGAATGAAAATACAGCTATCACTATTTTACAAATGAAGTAGAATCTTCAAGGGAGGACATAAATTTTCCAGGACACAAAGCTATAATAGAATGTGACAGCTTGGAGATTTATATCCAGACTTGTCTACTTCCAATGGTTACACTATTTTTTAGCACCAACAGGTGCAATATTTTTTCATACATTGTAGACTTTTTATTTGATGTATACTTGAAGGGATAGAATATGCAATGATCACAAATCCATAAATGCCATGATATAATGTGTTATGCATCATAAAATCATCCATCCTGATTTCAGTATTCACATTAACCCATAGGATTATATCTGGCCTTTAACATAACAGTTTCATCAGCAGATTTTACTCAAACATGTTTAGTGAAAATGGTTAACATCTGTAGCTGTCACCTACTGTACATTCAAGTTATCTTAAGTTTCTTGAAAGGAAACAGAATTCTAACCCTGCCTAACTCTAAAGCTTGTTTGAAGCTTTGCATGGAAATATATATAAAAAGCCTTGTAAACTTCAAAATTTTATATGGGATTCATTATTACATTGTTATATGTATATTTTTCTTTATATACAAGAACTCATATCAGTATTCTCAAAAGGCAATTCAAAGTATGCATTGATCTCATGTTTATAGATCAATTGAAACAAATTCCATTGGCTTATGCACAAGTATGGGTTATTTGGAAAAAATTACTCTCATAAGTATCTTAGAAACTTGCTGTAGGGCCATAAGTAAGAAAGGCAGCTAGATAGGCAAGCATTTTCTGGCATTATAGAATTAAGACATGTTGCCTCCAGGTGGGTCTCCAATCTGCTGTTTCCATTGCTCTCCAATCTGCATGTTATACAGGAGTAATAACTCAAAAGGCTAGAGAGCTTTTTCCTGAAAGCATCAGATATTTAAGAAAAAAAAAAAAAACAATAATAAGCTTGAAGCAAGTCCAATAGTAATGTGAAATGCAGTGAATTAAAAATTTCTGTTCTGGAGAACATCAGACATTCCAGTTTCTACAGACTGTGGAAATCAACACACATTTTACAGTATTTGTACTCACAATCCCACCTTGCTGTGTAAATGGAAAAGGACATTTATGCCTTCAGATCTAAAGCAGAAGATTTAATTACATATCACAATATGAAAAAGATCAATGAGTTTGTGTCCTTGAAATAAATAATAAGAACAAGTACATATTTTTGTGCATCTAAAGTTATTTTCATCTCCTCATAATTTTACTTTCTAAGAATTCTTCATATATTCAATTGAATTTCAAAAAAAGTTCTTACAATATACAAGGTAGTATTATATACATTTAACATACAACATAAATGAGTTAGGCAGTCTCTGATTTATTCAAAGTAGAACAGAAAGAACAATAAAAGAGCAATTAAGGGGATCTTAAGTGGGAAAAAATTAAGTCCCTGTTTTTTTATTTTTTTATCTTTTAGAATACAGTTTTAGAATCAGATTATATTAACAGATATTATTGTTTGCCTGTAATGTGTCAACCACTTGCTAATTATAAATAGGTGATTTGCTTGTCCTCTGGGAGTTTATTTTCTAGTGGGTGAATCTGTCTTTAAGTTATAAAAATGGCAAATTCTTACAGAATCCCATGGAAAGGAGTGGGTAGTGTTGTTTTTAGAGTCATATTGGGGGCCCTATCTATAGGTGTACTTGAATAAGCAGAGATTATATAAATTATTGAACACTGTAAAGGTAAAGTATTCTATATAGTCCAGTTAGACATGGTACAGTTTAGCTGACTGGCAACATTCAGAGTGTGGTCATGGGAGCAGTTGCAGAAATGGAGTAGAGGTGAAAACAAGTGGGGATGAGAAGACCACAAAGTCTGACACTATGGTGTAAGGGTGCTTCCCTGTGTGAACCTTCAGTCACTGGGGTAAGGGCCAGAGGATGACTGCAGACATTTCTTTTCTTCTCTATCAGTTCTGTCTTTTGCAAAGAATGCTTCTAAGATTGGGAAAGTGTACCAACACAGATATTTTAAAATAAATCTTGGTAAAAATGGTTCCTAATTCTTTTTCTTCACTTGATTTTCATAGCCAGTTAGCCCCTAACTTCAGCTGTAAGATAGAAGCTTAAATCTTGATTATATTTCTTTTCATCCCCGTTACCCTTTTTGTTTTTTAGACTTTCATCATCCCCAGTTGGATTACTTCTGAAGCTTTATTACACGAACCTGAACTTCAAGCCATTTAACATATTATCAGAATAATCTTTCAAGGAGGAAGTAAACATAAGGCTGGTGACCCTCAGACAATTCTGTGCCTATGAAGCTCTGGGCAGAGTCTCAAACCCTTCAATTCACTGGCATCCAGAAACCCAGAGACTCTCCTAGCATTTCTACCAGTGTTCATGCTTCATATATTATTGTGTCTTCTTCTTCCTTCTGGCTTTCTGCTTTCTTGTTAGAATTCTCTATTCTGGTCCATATAAAAATTCAACCAGGTGTTTTTTGTTTGTTTGTTTTTGTTTTTTTTACTTAAAAGGAAATTAAAAGTGTTATACTATGAATTTTGAGAAGAGAATTTATTGGCATTTTCACCAGGAAATAACGGTTGGGTGGATGAGCAACAGAACACTTTTATTGTGCCAACAATATATAAAGTCCAAATAGAATAGAAGTTTTCATCATCCTCAAAATCATCTTAGGCCTCCATATCATCGGGGGACTTTCTGTCATTTCTTATCTTGCCTAATTTCTCCTGCCTTTTTACTTCCTCGTATTTTTTTTCAATGTTTATCCCCTCCCCTAATCTTCCCCTCTCCTTTATTGTGCCCATCTTTGCATGAAATGTTCCCTTGGTATCTCCAGTTTTCTTGAAGAGATTTCTAGTTTTTCCTATTCCATTGTTTTCCTCTGTTTTTTTTTTTTTTTTTTTTTTTGCATTGTTCACTGAAGAAGTCTTTCTCATCTGTCCTTGCTATTCTCTGGAACTCTGCATTCCATTGAGTATATCTTTCCCTTTCTCCTCTTTTCTCAGCTATTTGTAAGACCTCCTCAGATAACCATTTTGCTGTCTTGGATTTCTTTTTCTTTGGGATGGTTTCCATCACTGCCTTCTATATATACAGTGTTACAAATCTCTGTCCATAGTTCTTCAGGCACTCTATCTACCAGACCTAATCCTTTGAATCTAGTTATCACCTCCTCCATATAGTCATAAGAGATTTGATTTAGGTCATACCTGAATGGCCTAGTTGTGTTCCCTACTTTTTTCAATTAAAGCCTGAATTTTGCAATAAAGAGTTCATGATCTGAGCTATAGTTAGCTCCAGGGGATGTAAAGAGATCAAACCAGACAATCCTAAAGGAGATCAGTCCTGAATATTCGCTGGGAGGACTGATGCTGAAACTGAATCTCCAATACTTCGGTCACCTGATGAGAAGAGCTGACTCATTGGAAAACACCTTGATGCTGGTAAAGATTAAAGATAAAAGGAAAAGGGGCACCAGATGTTAAGATTTTCAGATAGCATCATCAACTCAATGGACACCAATTTGAGGAAACTCTGGGAGATAGTGAAAGAAAGAGTAGGCTGGTGTGCTGCAGTCTATGTGGTTGCAAAGCGCTGGACACGACCTAGTGCCTGAAAAACAACAACAAATCTTCCCCTTGGATTTCCCTGGTGGCCCAGTGGTAAAGAATATATCTGCCAAGCAGGAGACATGGGTTCTATCCCTGGACTGGGAAGATTTCCTGGAAAAGGAAATGGCAAGCCACTCCAATATTCTTGCCTGGGAAAGCCGATGGACAGAGGAGTCTGGTGAGTTAGTCAATGGGGTCGAAAAAGAGTCAGACAACTTAACAACTAAACAACAGCCATCTTCCGCTTAGTATTCTCTTCCCATAGCCTTTCACCTCTCTGGATTAAGATCAGAGTAAAAGTAAAACTTTTTGTCTCATGCAAATTAGCTGCTTCTTTTTTTGAGGTCTTGATATTGTCCACCTCAACACCCAGGTGGTTTATGAAAGAGTTTTTGCCAAACATAAAGTGGAAAGCTCACTAATAGATCTGAAACTAAAATGTCTTTTCAGGTTTCTCTTTTCCTGAATTTTCATCTCCTTCTTGCCACAGGATGAAAGTACTATGTTCCCTGCCTTTCCTTACTTATATTAACAAATAAATCTTCATATTCTTGTTCCCTCAGCCATTAGCACTCATTTACCAATTTTCTATACAGCTTTCTGGTTGGTGCATGCTGCAGTCCATGGGGTCGCAGTCATACACTACTAAGTGACAATTGAACAGAACTGAGGCCTCTTGAAAGGAGTATTTCAGTGTTTTGTGTGACTTGAAACTTCTATATTTTAGAGGCTTTTTAAAAATACAAATTATGGCTATAAACAGCTATGAAATAATAGTTCTTTATAATCAATAAGCATAATAGTCATAATACATTATAAATTTTAAAACACTGATAAATGCCACAGTAATAAAAAAAATTATAGAATAACAGAATATTTTTATACATCCATAGTCTGAGAATTCTTTATGTTACTCTTATATTCACCAGATTTTTTTGGCTAAAAAGTAACCTATTCATATGTAAATTTTTACTCTTTACAGGCAAATAATTTAATTATTCTTTTATCACAGTTATTTTTCATATTTACTTATTTATTTATTCATAACAGTTTATCTCTTCCACTTCACAAGTCATTATTGATGTCATAAACATCTTTAGGGTTCTTGTTAGATTCAAAAAATCATCTATCAAGTTTCATTTACAGATGATCTCTGAAAGTTTTGAGCATTTCAAATTTTCTTCCAGTTACTGAATACTCCCTGAACTGATGTCACTTGCTAACTAGTTTATTGTTGATGTCTTATTGTGTTAGTTAGTCATTCAGTCATATCCAACTCTTTGAGACCCCATGGTCTATAAGCCTGGAATGCTCCTCTGTCCATGGTATTCTCTAGGCAAGAATACCAGAGTGTGTTGCCACTTCCTTCTCCAGGGAATCTTTCTGACCCAGGGATCAAACCCACATCTCCTGCATTGCCAGGTGGGTTCTTTACCACTGTGCCATTGTAGGGGCATATTATACATCTTCGGTTTCTTCAATCTCAAGATTTCATGTCAACGTCTTTGTAATTCAGGGCTTTCCTGGTGGTTTAGATGGTAAAGAATCTGCTTGCAATACAGGAGACCCAGGTTTGCTCCCTGGGTTGGTAAGATCTCCCAGAGAAGTGAATGGCAACCCACTCCAGTATTCTTGCCTGGAGAATTCCATGGACAGAGGAGTCTGGTAGGTTATAGTGGATGGGGTCACAAAGAGTTGGCCATGTCTGAGTGACTAACACTTTCACATTCTCTTTAATTCACTCCTTAATAACAGTAGCCACCTACCTCCTGATAGGAAAACAACTATGATGGGGGACTCAGTATTGTGGGGGCCCATTCTTAACTGATTGTGGTTAAAATATTATACTTGTTTAAGTTTTAGGACAACTGATATCCAAGTGAACACATTGCTAACACTCCTTGAGAGGGGGCTCAAGCCAATGAAAGATCCCAAAACTTAAGCTCCTTTAGCTTTGTGGCAACTCAGTTAAATTCCTCTTGTTCTTGCTTTTCAGACCCTTTCAGATTATGGGATTAGGGATTTTGGGATTAGGGATCTCAAAAATCATTAGGGATTTTGTTTCTGTTTTTCTTCCCTGATAGTAATATCTATATGTTTACCTATGTTTTGAATTGCAGTCCAATAATTGTTAATAACAGCAGTATCTGCATGCTCAGGCGATAGGCCACCAGGCTCTTCTGTCCATGGAACTTTTCAGGGAAGAATACTCTAGTGCGTTGACATTTCCTCCTCCAGGGGATCTTCCTGACCCAGGGAATAAACCCGCATCTCCTATGTCTCCTGCATTGGCAGGCAGACTTTTTACCACTGAGCCACCTGGAACGCCAATAGCAATATATATTTCCCCCAAAATAAAGGGATTCACATCATAACACTACAAATAATGCATTTTTTTAAGACACAATAATGTGTTTACCAATATTGTGAAATGGCACTTTTGCATTTACAATGATATCCTAATAATTGAGTAAAATAATTTAAATTACATTTAAATTGATGAATTGATTGTATTTAAAATAAAATCAGCAATTGCCCATAGTAAATAATGAATCTAATTTTATTCTTCAATGTCCTCACCACTCAGAAGTTTAATGTCAGATTTAGGCTTCTGAAAACCAAGAAGGGTGGTCCAGATTATATGCTGTATGCTGTATGCTCCGTCATGTCTGACTTTTTGTGACCGCATGAACTGTAGCCTCTGGGCTCTTCTGCCCATGAAATTTTCCAGGCAAAAATACTAGAGTGGGTTGCCATTTCATCCTCCAGGGAATCTTCCTGACCCAGGGATAGAACCCACATTTCCTGCATTTCCTAGATTGCAGGTGGATTCTTTATCTACTGAGTCTATTGGGGAGGACCCACAGTTACAAATCCAAATACCTCATCTCTCTTCCATATCTCCCTCAAGTGCTGTGACTCCCTTGAATGCTATTACAACGATTTTCCAAGACAGAACACAGGAAGTCAGTTTGCTCAAAGTGTGCCCACTAGCCTATATTGTCCATCTTTGTAGCTTAGTGACCAGGTTCTCAATTCAGGCACTTATTTTCACTTACCTGGATAAGAATGAAAAACATGTTAAACTCATCCCCCTTCTAGGAGGCTTTCCTCACCCCCAAACTAATCCATAAACAGCATATTAAAAATGTACTTTGCATACATTCAGGATGTTATTCCTTATTTCTTAAATTTTTATTGTCTCCCTATGGCTTCCAGGATATGATTTAAGTGTATTTGCATATGTTATAAGATCTTATACATCTGGGTCTGACCTGTATGCTTTTTAATACTTTTCTTCTACCAATCTAACTCTTGTTCCAGCCTCCAGGAACACTGAACTCTTATAGTTTCTTGAACACTCTCTGACACATGTTCTGTTTTACTGTGTAACGTGTGAAATATACACATTTGTAGTTTGCAAAACTTCAGCTCATTCTTCAAGCAGTCACTTGAAGCTGGCATTTTATGATATTTTCCCTGACTTCCACAGGCACAGCTAAACTCTTTTACACATTTATTTTAAGGAGAAGTTTGCAGGTAAAAATTTCTTACAGAATGAATTTATCTTATGTTTTACATGTCTGACTTTTCACTAGACTGCAATACCTTCAGTCTATTATATATAAATAATTATATATTTATTATAGGTTAAATATGTTATATATATGTGTATATATATATAGATATATATTTAATGCCAAGCATAATTCTTATGGTATATAAGAACTAAATGTTTTATTAAAACATTATTGAATATATTAGATAGCAGTTATAGTTATTTTATTGAACTTATTGCCTGTGTTGATACCTTCCTCAGCTTTCCCAGTTTTTATATAAAGCTATATATATCTTGTATAAATATATTTTGCATACATATATTTTGTATAAAACCATATATATCTTCTGTTATTTTGACACTTTTAGTGGATGGAAAAAAAACATTTTACCATTTTATGCCTATCATAACTCCATTCATTCATGTAACACAAAGGAATATATTAATGGCATATATGTGTGTGTGTATATATGTGTGTGTATATATATATATATATATAGCATCTACTGAAAAGCAAAAATGGACAAAAGTTATCCCTAGATGAGCTGACATGCTGACCAGCTTCCTAGTCACTAAATTGCACCATAACTTGGTCACTCACCTGACCTCAGTGATTCAAACTTGAGAACAAACAAATTGCTTATTTTCAACAGATGCCATGTGGAAGTTGCAGAGGCATTACCTGCTGAGAACACCTTGCATAATGACACCAATACTTACCTTTTAACCAGTTCAGAAAACTGAGGCTCAGCCTGTAATCCCTCATCCAGTCCAGTCCTTACATGATCCTACATCTCTATAACATCTCTACATCTCTACAAACTCCACATCTCTACAAACTCCCTTTTAGCCATCCCCACTGAGAAATATCGATAACCTCAGATATGCAGATGACACCACCCTTATGGCAGAAAGTGAAGAGGAACTAAAAAGCCTCTTGATGAAAGTGAAAGAGGAGAGTGAAAAAGTTGGCTTAAAGCTCAACATTCAGAAAACGGAGATCATGGCATCTGGTCCCATCACTTCATGGGAAATAGATGGGGAAACAGTGGAAACAGTGTCAGACTTTCTTTTTTGGGGCTCCAAGATCACTGGAGATGGTGACTGCAGCCATGAAATTAAAAGACGCTTACTCCTTGGAAGAAAAGTTATAACCAACCTAGATAGCATGTTGAAAAGCAGAGACATTACTTTGCCGACTAAGGTCTGTCTAGTCAAGGCTATGGTTATTCCAGTGGTCATGTATGGATGTGAGAGTTGGACTGTGAAGAAGGCTGAGCACCGAAGAATTGATGCTTTTGAACTGTGGTGTTGGAGAAGACTCTTGAGAGTCCCTAGGACTGCAAGGAGATCCAACCAGTCCATTCTGAAGGAGATCAGCCCTGGGATTTCTTTGGAAGAAATGATGCTAAAGCTGAAACTCCAGTACTTTGGCCACTTCATGCGAAGAGTTGACTCGTTGGAAAAGACTCTGATGCTGGGAGGGTTTGGGGGCAGGAGGAGAAGGGGACGACAGAGGATGAGATGGCTGGATGGCATCACTTACTCGATGGACGTGAGTCTGAGTGAAATCCGGGAGATGGTGATGGACAGGGAGGCCTGGCGTGCTGCGATTCATGGGGTCGCAAAGAGTTGGACACGACTGAGCAAATGAACTGAACTGAACTGAACTGCTCTTCTAGTCTCTATTTCTAGTTATATAAAAATACATATATAGTCAACTTCCAGATGCCAGTTTCATCTATTTCTAAATTATTGATATTGGCTACTCATATTTTATCCATTATAATTTATATACAAGCCATGGTTCACTTGGAACTTTAATTCTATGGAAACAGTATCTTGATCACTAACTTCTGTATTTGTAGGAAACCATAAGAATATTTTATGACTTGACAACATCCTTGTCTTCTCTCTTCAATCTTTTCTATTCCATTGTCAAGATATCTTATTTGAGCCAAATCAGCATTCCTATGCATTCAGGGTCCAAAATAGTGCATTGAGCAAAGTGATGTAGTGGATAGGCTTTAAATTAGAGACTAGGATTCTCATTCCAGTTCTGCCAAGTATCTCTTTACAGTAGATAGGATATAACGTCTCATACTTTGCAGTATGGAATAGGTCTTAAAGAAGTCCTATTCTTACCAATAAGACTGATCACCTCAGAGAGTAAGAATAATTTTCTGGAACAGCTGGTCTAATAAAAACCTGACTTGAAATTTAGATCTCTTGGAACCACCACAGGTTACTCCTAAGCCCACAGAATTTGCTGAGCCTGTGTTTTCTTATCATTAAAATGAGAGTCATATCATCAAGTCTTGCATCATAACTTTATTGTAAGAAACAACATCATAGATGTAAAACATTCTAATAAGCAAAAGTGTCCATGCTAACATGCAGTATTATTAGTGTAAAACCTTCCTGATTCCCTTTCCCCCCACACTGTGGGATCACAGATTTTTCATGTTTTTATTTTCTTAAATTGAATGTTGGTTACTTAAACCCTCCCCAATACTTTATACACTGTGCATGCATACACACTTTGTCACTCAGTCGTGTCTGACTCTTTGAGACCCTATGAACTGTAGCCCACCAGGCTTCTCTGTCTATAGGATTTTCTAGGCAAGAATGCTGGAGTGGGTTGCCACTTCATACTCCATGAGATCTTTCCAACCCAGGGATTGAACCCACATCTCCTGCATTGACAGGTGGATTTTTTTTACCACTGAGCTACCTGGGAAGTCTGTTGTACTTTATAATTGTAATTATTTAAGTGGTAAACAGACAGCAATCTATGTGCACACTCTAATCTCACAGTGGATTTTCCCCAATATTAAATCAGCTAGAAATAGATGCAGGGAATGTACCAACCTGGAAAAATACACATCCTAGGACTTAAAGGAAAGGAAGACAGTGACTAGAAATACAGACTAGGGAGAAATAAAACAAAGTCAGTGTTGTTCATTACAGGAAAATGGAAAGTAACAGTTGTTTTGCACCTAATATATGCTAGATATACTTACATACATACTTACACTTAATGTGCACAAGGTCGATGAGTAAGATTGATGGAGTAACTCATCCAAAACAAGTAGAGCCATGATTTAAACTAGTCTGTCTGTTTATTGAATACCTGTTCTTTTCACTACTCCATAGTGGCTCTTGATTTATCATTGCAGATAAAAGAAATCAGAGCCAGAGATTTCAGAAGATCACTGGAACTTTTCCTGGGCTAAATATATAGAGAATATAAAAATTCATCAGATTCTGACAAGCACTTCCTAAAGGAAAATCGAGGAAATTGATGATGATGGATGACCTTCATGATTGTGCCAGAAGCCTACCCTAGTCCTATACCAGGAGCCAAAACTAAAGCCCTGAGAATGGGGAGAGATTTTCACGCCAGAACAAGGTTACAGAATGTGAACTGAAAAGTCCAAGTACAATGCTTTAAGACTGGTTAAGTTTACTTTTCCTGCTGTGATTTTTGGAAAGCTGGCACTTCGACACATGAAATTAATCTTTAGTTAATTAATCTTAGTTTTTAATGTCAATATCACTTCCCTGTAATATACCTAATACTCTAGAATATGGGCTTCCCAAGTAGCTCAGTGGTAAAGAATTTGCCTACCAATGCAGGAGATCCAAGAGACCTGGGCTCCATCTCTGAGTTAAGAAGATCCCCTGGAGTAGGAAATGGCAACCCACTCTAATATTCTTGCCTGGAAAATTCCATTGACAGAGGAGATGGGGTTAAAAAGAGTTGGACACAACTGAGTAAATGAGCACACATACACTAGAATCCTAAATAAAAATTTCCAGCCCATTTTTATGTATTTCCATATGTATGTGTATATATATATATATATATACATATACACACACACACCTCAGGTGTTTAATGGTGAAAAATCCACTTGCCATGCAGGAGGCACAAGAGTTTGATCTCTTTTGATCCCTGAGTCAAGAAGACCCCCTGGATTAGGAAATGGCAACCCATTCTAGTATTCTTACCTGGAAAATTCCATAGACAGAGGAGTCTGGAGCACTACAGACCTTGGGGTCACAAAAGAGTCAGACACAACTGAACACACACACATATACATATATCCGGACATCTAATCCATATTTCTGCTTAAGGTTTTCATGGTAAACCTTACAAAGTATAAAGTATAAGGAAAAAAAATTTAATATTATCTCGTTTTGTTTAACTGGTGGCCTTAGTTAGTAACACCTCAAGAACTCTGCATCTCCCTTAGTAACCTACAAATACATATAGCAAGTTCTATTAATTACATTTCCTAAATTTATTTGTCCATTTCCCTCTGACTCCATTCCCATCACCATTATTATTCATCCCATGAGCCACTGAAAAAAAGTCTTTTTTTTTATGCCAGCTCTTGTTCTCAACCCCAAATCCAGTCTTTACCCTTTAAGCAGAGCCTCTTCTATAGATACATAGCTAATTCTGTCACATCTAAATTCTCATCCAGTTAAAATAAAGCTCATCTCTATACGCTGCATTTTGTGTCTGTGTGTGTGTGTGAAAGATGCTTCCAAAGTTGTGGAGTATGTGACCTGTGTGGACTATGCCAAGGAACTGGGATTTTTCTTATGTCATTTTATCCACCTGTATCTCTCTTCCCTAGTCCTTATTAGAATTGAAAGTTATGTTTTGAGTTAATAATCTATTTAAATCATATATTTACTGATAGACTGTCCCTTCATTAAGAGAGAACCTAGTTTGTCTAGTCCACCACTGTGTTCTTTTTCCCTAACTTAATACCTATACAAAATAGTCACAATAATTGCACTTTGAATAAAAGTAATGACAAAATGTTTTACTGGTTGGCTAACAGTATGATAAATTGAATAATTTTACTTTGAAATAAAGTTGAAGACAGGTCATTGCTAGGTTTATAATACTGTAGAATAAAGATAATGAAGCTCTTATTTATTTTTTGGTTAAGGAAATATTGATAACCCTTTGAATGTATCTAACATTTTTCAAGGTCAGTTCAAGTGACCTCACTTTTGGGGTGACCTCCTTGAAAATGCTAACCTAAAATAATATCTTACTTTTCTAACTTATTCTGGAAACAATTATTTGCACTATCCTTTTCAGCACTTGCAATATTCTGCCTCATCAAATTACCCAGAAGATACATGTGGTTATGAGGGAGCCTATTAGACTAGAGGGCTCATTAACTCCTAGAAATGAAAGTGTTTATTGTAAAATGAATGAAGGTGATGTTTAAAGATATCTAAGTTAAATAACATACATATACATAGTTATACACACTCTTCTTATTTTGTGTTTTAAGCATTTGTCTGTCACTGTTGAAGATCCTGGAGACATTAGTGGTGATGTCTTCCTGAACACCTCACCATCACACAATTTTGAAGACTGTCCTAAAAACTTTGGAGTACTTCTTTTGTCATTGGAGACATAGATAAACAAAAGTCTCAGAATGAAGTATTGCATCAGTTTCCCTGCTGTCCAAAGCATCATCAGCATGGATAGAGGGAACAGAGTGTGTAAAATTGTATATAAGAAGTCATTCTCCTTCTGAGTTGGACTAATTAATAATAACACAGATTTATAAATTCAAGTTTCAACAACTCAAAAAACTTATAATTTCTGATATGCATATAATCAGTTCATGCATTTATACATCTTTCTCTCAACATCCTTTATTGAGATGCTATACCTTTCTAGCCACTGTGCTTGGAGTAAGGGATACTCCAAGGATGGATAATGTCAGTACTTGGTGTTGATGTGTTGCAGGATCTTACAAAGTAAAACTGCAAGTCTATATGACCTCATTTGTTAGATATTTTGATAAGGAGAATCTTTGCATACCATTAGAATCTGTGGAAAAGGAGGAAGTGAGTTAGGCTGACACATTTTAGATGAAACCAAAAGGTCCAGTGGAACTTAGTAGAGAGTAGGTTGGTAGCGAGGGACATACAGGCAAGCAGTGACATTTGCAAAAGCCATGAGTTGAGAAAGAACCTGAGAAATTTGGGGACTTACAAACAAAATAGATAATGAAGTTTTACTTAAAATCAAAAGAAGATGTTAGAAGAGTTATAATTTAATTTAGATGCTATGCATACAAAAAGCTGGCAACTCCATTCAAACAGGAAAATCCATACGGAAATATATGTGCTAGTATCAGTGTAAATCCAGATGTTGAAGGGGCTTTGGGCAAGACTCAACCCTGTGTCTCTGGTGCAGTTTCTCTAAGAATTCCTTTTTGTAGTCTGTTAGTTAGGTTGTTTATTGTGATCGAAACAGTCAAAGGCTTTGGCATAGTCAATAAACCAGAAATAGATGTTTTTCTGGAACTCTCTTGCTTTTTCCATGAGCTAGCAGATGTTTGCAATTTGATCTCTGGTTCCTCTGCCTTTTCTAAAACCAAATTGAACCTCTGGAAGTTCATGGTTCACATATTGCTGAAGCCTGGCTTGGACAATTTTGAGCATTACATTACAAGCGTGTGAGATGAGTGCAATTGTGTGGTAGTTTGAGCATTCTTTGGCATTGCCTTTCTTTGGGATTGCAATGAAAACTGACCTTTTCCAGTCCTGTGGGAGAAATCTCAATAACCTCAGATATGCAGATGACACCACCCTTATGGCAGAAAGTGAAGAGGAACTAAAAAGCCTCTTGATGAAAGTGAAAGTGGAGAGTGAAAAAGTTGGCTTAAGGCTCAACATTCAGAAAATGAAGATCATGGCATCCGGTCCCATCACTTCATGGGAAATAGATAGGGAAACAGTGGAAACAGTGTCAGACTTTATTTTTGGGGGCTCCAAAATCACTGGAGATGATGATTGCAGCCATGAAATTAAAAGATGCTTACTCCTTGGAAGAAAAGTTATGACCAACCTAGATAGCATGTTGAAAAGCAGAGACATTACTTTGCCAACAAAAGTCCATCTAGTCAAGGCTATGTTTTTTCCAGTAGTCATGTATGGATGTGAGCGTTGGACTGTGAAGAAAGCTGAGTGCAGAAGAATTGATGGTTTTGAACTGTGGTGTTGGAGAAGACTCTGGAGAGTCCCTTGGACTGCAAGGAGATCCAACCAGTCCATTTTGAAGGAGATCAGCCCTGGGATTTCTTCGGAAGGAATGAGGCTACAGCTGAAGCTCCAATACTTTGGCCACCTCATGCAAAGAATTGACTCATTGGAAAAGACTCTGATGCTGGGAGGGATTGGGGGCAGGAGGAGAAGAGGATGACAGAGGATGAGATGGCTGGATGGCATCACTGACTTGATGGACATCTGAGTGAACTCTGGGAGTTGGTGATGGACAGGGAGGCCTGGCGTGCTGTGATTCATGGAGTTTCAAAGAGTCAAACATAACTGAGCGACTGAACTGAACTGAGTTAGGTTGTTTCTTTGTGATTTCTGATTTCTTTATGATGGATAAATGACTCTCATGCTCCACAGTATTCAAAATAAGTGTCTCATCTAGTGGCTTTCTTGTAGACTCAACACAACTTCTTTTTTTCATGTTTATTTTAAAAATCCTTTATACCCCATTGACCTGACTGTGGTTCCATCTCCTGAGCTGATCCCTTTACCAAAAAACACTGTGTTTATGAGCCAAATCTTAGGAAACTAGTGATTAATCATAAAGGGAATATAATTAATCTTAGATCAATCAAGTCAACCTCTTTATTGACAAGTAAAGTACTGAAGGAAAATGTCTCCATTAGCCTTATGCTATAGAGAGGAATGGCAACCCACTCCAGTACTCTTGCCTGGGAAATCCCATGGATGGAAGAGCCTGGTAGGCTGCAGTCCATGAGGTCGCTAAGAGTCGGACACGACTGAGTGACTTCACTTTCACTTTTCACTTCCATGCATTGGAGAAGGAAATGGCAACCCACTCCAGTATTCTTGCCTGGAGAATCCTAGGGACAGGGGAGCCTGGTGGGCTGCCATCTATGCGGTTGCACAGAGTCAGACATGACTGAAGCAACTTAGCAGCAGCAGCAGCAGTCTTTATCTTGGAGAAGGAAGTGGCAACCCACTCCAGTATTCTTGCCTGGAGAATCCTGTGGACAGAGGAGCCTGGTTGGCTGCTGTCCATGGGGTCACACAGAGTTGGACATGACTGAAGCGACTTAGCATGCATGCATGCATTGGAGAAGGAAATGGCAACCCACTCCAGTATTCTTACCTGGAGAATCCCAGGAACGGAGGAGCCTGGTTGTCTGCCTTCTATGGGGTCGCACAGAGTCGGACACGACTGAAGTGACTTAGCAGCTGCAGCATAGAGAGGAAATGAAGAATCTACAATTAATAATGTCCACTAAAAGTCTGGGAGAAAAATAGATATTGCATTTCTATCTTAGCAAGTTCAAAATCAGCAATATGGAGAATGTCCAGGTAAAGGAAGGTGGAAAGGTTTGGAGATAAAACATTTCAGGAGGTCTTTGCTATTATCTACTCTGGAGTTTGAGAAGGAAATGGCAACTCACTCCAGTATGCTTGCCTGAAAAATTCCATGGACAGAGAAGCCTGGTGGGCCCCAGTCCATGGGGTTGCAAAGAGCTAGACATGACTGAGTGACTGAGCACACTGTGGAGATAATGGTTCTTAAACTCCAATGATGAAAAGGATTGGGTACAACAAATAATATATGATGAGTTTTCCAACTTGCATTTCTACCTGATATATATAATAGCCCAGGATGTCAGCTTGGTTATAATGTTACATTTTCTTACAGTATTTATATTTCACCATTGATGATAGCTTTAAAATTGTTATATATTCCTATGTAGCTGAGGTAAATATCATATGTATTTCTTACTTTATTCAAATTTTATGTAATAAAATTACATCATTAAAGTTTTGGATAATTGATATTTTTATTGTATTTATTATTATACTAACGGCTGTTATTTCTTTTTATTTGCCACTGCAGTTTCCGTGAGATGAACATTTTTGTGACTAATACTTCTAAGTTTCTATTTGTTTTCTTCAAAGAGATTCTATAATTTAATATAATTCTGTATTTCTCCCTCTTAACTCTCATCATAGAAGTAGCTACTTAATTATTTAATAATCATTTGTTTACTTACTGGCTTTTTCCATAAGAGAAAGAGCCATGATTCTTTTAATTATAGAAACATTCTCTGTATGCAGCATACTGTCACAAATAATTATTAAATAAACAAATTAATTAACTATATTGATATTTAACACTATTTTTAGAATGCATATATGGATGTGGATATACAGTATATTGTACCATGCATATAGTATATATATGTTTGTGTATATGTGTAATACATATATATTTGTACATGTATATAGTAAAAACTTATGTATGTATATGTGTATACATGTATTCATACACCCATATTGGGGGCTGTATGTAGCAAATGCTTGTATGATAATTAATGAAAGTCAATCATGAATTCTGGATCAGTAAACTATATGAAAAGAAGGTCGTTCCAGTGAATTCCAAGGTAAATTCTGTTATATCTTTTCCTATAAAGAAGTAAAGCTTTCCTAATGATTCATTAAATATTTCCTTTCCAATAGCCTTTAACTATGATTAGATGTAGTGTTTTTATTCTATTTCTCACCAGTCAACACTTGTTACAGTATAAATATATATAAGTGTTAATGTGTGTGTGTACTCAGTAGCTCAATAGTGTCCAGCTCTTGCAACACCATGGACTGTAGCCTGCCAGGCTCCTCTGTTCATGTGATTATCCAGGCAAGAATACTGCAGTGGCTTGCCATTTCCTCTTCCAGGGAATCTTCCCAAAACAGGGATCAAACCTACATCTTCTGCAGCTCCTCCTCTACAGGCAGATTCTTTACCACTGAAACACCAGGAAAGCCCATATATATATAGGCATATTTAAATGTATGTATATATTTCTGTAACTTGTGGTTATACAAATATTTTGCTTTAAAATGATTTCTAAAAGATAAAACTTTTTACCATAAATTTTATATTAAATAATACAAACTTCTCAATTTTTTAAAAGTCAAGGTTTAGGATGGTTCAATAAGCACTCCATGACTTTTTCTTCTTTTAACATGGCAGTACTTGAATAAATAGATCTTTTCCTCTGCATTTTTTCCAACCAAATTAAAGTTGTGGTTGCCTGGAAACCAATTAGGACCAACAGGTGTGATAAACAGAGGTATTTGTGAGCCTGCTAGTCCCTGAATAGGTCAACTTCCTTTTGCTTTTATTACTGCCCAGAGTATTTGCAGAGATGGCAATGGCACCCCATTCCAGTGTTCTTGCCTAGAGAATCACAGGGACGGGGGAGCCTGGTGGGCTGCCGTCTATGGGGTCGCACAGAGTCGGACACGACTGAAGTGACTTAGCAGCAGCAGCAGCAGAGTATTTGCTCTCTCATTCCCTTTCCCACTACTCAACCCCACAATGGATTTAGCTGGAAGTATTCCCAGATTGTTTTCCTATTTGTTTATCACATCAAGCTCCAAATCTTGGTGAGATACTATGATAGAAAAGTAACATTAGATGGTACTGAAATTAAACTAATATCTCACCCTTTAATAGGTTTACTATGATTATTTTAAGTCTGGTGCTTTAAACTCAGAGGTAAATTGAGAGAAACCCATCAGTATCTTACTAGACTATAGAACTTCACATGAGCATTTTTTTTTTCATTATTGTTTATTGTAATTACATCACCTAGAGAGACTAGCATATCATGGACATTTAATAGGAAATAATTGATCAGTGAATGCATAGGATAACATGGTTGCTCTCATAGATTTTTGCCTTTTTAAAAAATATTTTTATTGTGAAACATAAGAAACACAGAGAAAAGTTTATAAAGCATAAATATTCAACTAAATATCTTTTATAAGGCTAATACCACTGTAGGCAAACACACTAATAACTAGAAAGTTCCTATAGCATAACAGAACTCCTATGTTTTCTGATGTTAATGATTATATTGATTTTTATGATAATTCTAACTTTGCTTTTATTAATAGTGTTTGCATAATTACATCTTTCTAAATGTTCCCGTTTACACTTGTCTATTTTTAAACATACAAATGCAATCAAAGGGTAAACAATTCTTGCATTGAGCTTTCTTTTCTCAATGTTATTAATATAACTTTAGTTTCAATAGGATTATTGCATGTAAATGTAATTTCTTCATTTTATTTTCTGCATAGCATGTTACAGATCCTGGGAAAGATTAAAGGCAGGAGGAGAAGGGGACAGCAGAGGATAAGATGGTTAGATGGCATCACTGACTCAAGGGACATGAGTTTGAGCAACCAACACTCACATCCTTACACGACTATTGGAAAAATCATACTTTGACTATATGGACCATTGTCTGCAAAGTAATGTCTTTGCTTTTTAATATGATGTCTAGGTTTATCATAACTTTTCTCCAAGAAGCAAGCATCTTTTCATTTCATGGCTGCAGTCACAATCTGCAGTGATTTTGGAGCCCAGTAACATAAAGTCTGTCACTGTTTCAATTTATTTCCCCCCATCTATTTGTCATGAAGTGATGGGACTAGATGCCATGATCTTCATTTTTTGAATGTTGAGGTTGAAGTCAGTTTTTCACTTTCCTCTTTTGCCTTCATGACGAGGTTCTTTAGTTCCTCTTTGCTTTCTGCCATTAGGGTGATGTCATCTGCATATTTGAAGTTATTGATGTTTCTCCTGGCAATCTTGATTCCAGCTTGTGCTTCATCCAGCCTGGGATTTCGCAAGATGTACTCTGCATATAAATTAAATAAGTAGTGTGACAATATAAAGCCTTGACATACTCCTTTCCCAATTTTGAACGGTCTATTGCTCTATTTCCAGTTCTAACTATTGCTTGTTGACCTGCATGCAGGTTTCTCAGGAGGCGGATATGGTGGTCTGATGTTCCCTTCTCCTCAAGAATCTTCCACAGTTTGTTGAGATCTACACAGTCTTAAGGGTTTATCTAGTCAGTGAAGCAGAAGTAGATTTTTTTTCTGGAATTCCCTTCCTTTTTCTATGATCCAGTGGATATTGACAATTTAATCTCTGATTCCTCTGCCATTTCTAAATCCAGCTTGTACATCTGCAAGTTCTCGGTTCATATAATGTTGAAGCCTACATTGAAGTATTGTGGCCTAGTATGTCGTCAGTCCTGGAGAATAGTCCATATACACTTAAGAAGAATGTGTAGTCTGCTGCTTTTGAAAGGAACACTGTGTAAATATCAATTAATTCTACCTGGTCTAATGTGTCACTTAAGGCCTGAGTTTCTTTATTGATATTTTGTCCATTCAATCTGTCCATTGATAGAAATGGAGGTTAAATTGCCCCATTATTATTGTGCTGCTGTTAATTTCTCCTCTTTTGATTGTTAGTATTTGCCATATATGTTGGGGTGCTCCTGTGTTGGGTACATATATATTTAAAATTATTATATCTTCTTGGATTGATCCTTGATCATTACGTAATGTCCTTCTTTGTCTCTTGTAGCAGTCTTTATTGTAAAGTCTATTGTGTCTGATATGAGTATTGATACTCCAACTTTCTTTTGATTTCCATTTGCATGGAATATCTTTTTCCACCTCCTCACTTCCAGTTTGTATGCATCTGTAGGTCAGAAGTAGGTCGTTTGTAGGTAGTATATTTCAGGATCTTGTTTTTGTATCCTCTAAGTCAGTCTGTGTGTTTTGATTGAAGCCTTTAATCCATTTATATGTAAGGTAATGATCTATATGTATGTATCTATTGATATTTTTTCAATATCATATCTCATTTGGTAGAAGGATTTTTTTGAAGTGTACATTTCTTAACTTTATAAATTACATAAGGGTCATAGGGATACTTGCAATCTGATATTTGGTTTAATGGAATTAGGTCAGGAAAAGTTCTCTCTGGCTTAAATCCTTGAAATGCATTGAGATTTTATTTTATACTCTATTATATAGGGGTTTTTTTTTGATAGACTTTCTATGTTTTCCTGAAATTATTTATCTTCTATAGCTGTAGGGAGAAGTCCTCTGCATTTTTTATTAAGTTAAATGTGTTAATTTCATAGTTCAAATCTATCATTTTTACTTTACTATCTCTGATATTCTATAAATTAGTGAGACATTAAAATTCTCCATTATAATTTAGAAGTTATCTTTAAAATTATTTTTATAGTTCTGTGAAGTTATGCTTTCTATTTCAATTTAGGTGATAAAATGCATACACATTTAAAATTCTTTTAGCTAGTGACATAAAACTTTGTTTTATGATTAAGAAGAGTCCCTCTTCATCTCTGACATCTCTGCTTTATCCTTTTATATTTATTTTTTTAGATTTAGTATAGCCACACCTGCTTTCTTTTTCTGGTTAGTGTAATAGAATTAGTTAACTTTTATTTTCAAGGTTTCATATGCTAATGTTTTAGATTGCTATCTTGTAAGAAACAATGATATATTATTGAGCTTTGTTTATATTCAAACTATTTTTGTGTTTTAATTAGACATTAATCCATTTATATTAAAATTATTCTAAATATTATGATTTTAAATTTACTACCTTAATGTATGCTTTTTACTTCTGCTTTCACTTCTATATACACTTTAATTGCTTGATCTCTTATGGATTGTGCATTTTTAAAATAACTACATTTTTGTCATTTATTTGTATCATCACATAATTTGTTATTTTATATGTTGCTTTGGATGCAAGGCTTTCCAATAGAGCTTTCTGTCATATGAAAGTATTTTGTATCTGTGTTATCCATCTAGATATCTATTAGCCACTTATGACTATTAAGCCCTTGTAATGTTGGTTAGTGTGACTGAAGCACTGCCTTTTAAATTGATTTTAATTAATTCTTATTAATTGTAGTTATAAATAGATTTGTTGTTGTTTAGTTGCTAAGTTGTGCCTGACTCCTATGACCTCATGGACTGTAGTTCACCAGGCTCCTCTGCCCATGGGATTTCCTAGGAAAGAATACTGCAGTGGGTTACCATATCCTTTTTTAGGGAACCTTCCTGACTCAGGGATTGAACCTACATTTCTTGCTTTTCAGGCAGATTCTTTACCACTGAGCCAACAGGGAAGTTTAAATAGATAGTGCCTACAGTATTGGAAGGAATAGCATAGAAATTGCAAACTGAATCCTTTACATATAAAGCTTAGCACTCTTTAGTTCCTTTTGTTTACTCACTGTTAGTATACATTACTTCAGAAACTTTAAATTCATGTACTACTTTTTTTCTAAATTATATGAATTTATATACATATAAAAATTATATATATATATTAATTTCACAAAATATCATTTTTATAGTTTCAGTGGTATCTATACAAAACTCTGCAAATGTGAATATGCACACATATATAAGTATATGTATGCATATATCAGTTATGTATATACATACAGACATACATACTTATATACATGCATTCATGTATATATGTCCATTCTCAATGTCTTTCTCCATTCCTAAACTTCCATATTGTGTTATCCTTTCTATTTAAATGAAACTTTTATCATTTCCTATAATGAAACTCTTCTTGTGGCAAGGTCCCATTAGTTTTTGTCACCCTTATATTTGAAGGATGCCTTTCCTAAATATAATTCTAGGTTGGCAGTCATTTTCTATCAACACATTTTCAAGTTGAGTTTTAGTTTCTCTGTTATAAAATTAATTTGGCAGTTCAATATTTTTTCTTTGAAGAGAGTTTATATTTCTTTCTAGCTTTCTTGAGGTTAAAACCTGCTCCTCTCCTCTGAAGTTTTTTAGCAATGTGTCTGTGCATGTGGTTTCCTTTTTAGTTATCATCTTTGAGGGTTTTATAAATTTTCTTAAATCTGTGTTTAGAATTTCTATAATAAATCCTGAAAAAATATTGGATGTTACATCTTCAAATCTTTTTAAATTCATGCTCTCTTTTCATTGTAGCACTCCAAATAATTAAAAGTTTAACGTTCCTAATATATACTGTATTCTCTTAACTTTTCTCCCTTACATGTGTTTGTTTCTTTCAGATTTATTTTGTATATTTTCACCTCACCTGTAGTTCAGTTTGCTAGTTCCCTCTTCATGGTTGTCTAATTGATTGCTTTTAATCAACTAGTATATACTTACATATTTTCCTATTTGTTTTTCTTTAAAATTCACTGTGCAGCTTTTAAACTAATTTAGAGAAACCTTAAAAATCACTTTGATATTATATTTTTACTTTGCAAGCATAGTAATCAGAGTTGTTAAAAATTCTGGGTAGAGTAGTTCCAACTTCTGATTTCCTGTAGTTATTGTCTAATTGTGTATAATTCTTACTCATGTCAGGTTGTCTCCTTGTGTCCCTGGTTATTTTTGGTTAAGTTTGAAAAATGTAATAAAAATTGTGACCAACGATATTATCTATCCCACTGAATATTCTTGTTTCTTTCTTATACCCAGGCATACTAAGAATTTACAGTGTACTTCAATTTGGGGAATTTAGATGTTTCCAGGTTGCTCTAGGTTATTCAGTACTAAGCTGTAATTTGTGCAAGTGCTGGTTTATTGTCATTTAATCCTAGTTTCAAGGGTGCAGTGCTTTGAATCTGAACCCAAACTATTTGTGTTCTAACAAGACCACATTGGTATCCAGTCCCATCACTTTGTGGCAAATAAATGGAGTCGGGGTGGAATGGAAACAGTGATAGAATTTATTTTCTTGGGCTCCAGAATCACTATGGACAGTGACTGCAACCATGAAATTAAAAGTCAATTTCTCCTTAGAAGAAAAAGCTCTGACATACCTACACTTACACAAAGAGATGTCTCTGCTTTTTAATATGCAGAGGTTTATAGAGTCAAAGTATTGTTTTTCCAGTAGTCACATATGGATATACAGGAACCGTAACAGAGGCTGAGTGAATTGATGCTTTCAAATCATCGTGCTGAAGAAGACTCTCGAGAGTCCCTTGGACAGCAAGGAGATCAAACTAGTCAATCCTAAAGGAAATCAGTCCTGAATATTCATTGGAAGGACTGATGCTGAAGCTGAAGCTCCAATTCTTTGATCACCTGATGTGAAAAGCCAGCTTACTGGAAAAAAACTCTGATGCAGAGAAAGATTGAGGGTAGGAGGAGAAAAAGGCAACAGAGGCTGGATGGCATCACCAATTCAATGGAACATTGAATGAGTTGGAACAAACTCTGGGAGATAGTGAAGGACAGGGATAGTGTGCTGCAGGCCATGGGTTGCAACAAGATGGACACGACTGAGTGACTTGACAACAGCATAAAGACCACATTTAAGTGATCTTAAATAGACGGGGAAACAGTGGAAACAGTGTCAGACTTTATTTTTGGGGGCTCCAAAATTACTGCAGATGGTGACTGCAGCCATGAAATTAAAAGACGCTTACTCCTTGGAAGAAAAGTTATGACCAACATAGATAGCATATTCAAAAGCAGAGACATTACTTTGCCGACTAAGGTTCGTCTAGTCAAGGCTATGGTTTTTCCTGTGGTCATGTATGGATGTGAGAGTTGGACTGTGAAGAAGACTGAGCACCGAAGAATTGATGCTTTTGAACTGTGGTGTTGGAGAAGACTCTTGAGAGTCCCTTGGACTGCAAGGAGATCCAACCAGTCCATTCTGAAGGAGATCAACTCTGGGATTTCTTTGAAAGGAATGATGCTGAAGCTGAAGCTCCAGTACTTTGGCCACCTCATGCGAAGAGTTGACTCATTGGAAAAGACTCTGATGCTGGGAGAGACTGGGGGCAGGAGGAGAAGGGGATGACCCAGGATGAGATGGCTGGATGGCATCATGGACTCGATGGACGTGAGTCTGAGTGAACTCCGGGAGATGGTGATGGACAGGGAGGCCTGGCATGCTGCGATTCATGGAGTCGCAAACAGTCAGACAAGACTGAGTGACTGAACTGAACTGAACTGAGACTCCAATTTGCTATTCCCTAATCACATGAGGTCAAAAGTAATCCTCTCAACCCTTCTGCATTACCAAATTATCACAGAGAAACAACAGCTTCAAAGATGTGTTTCAGTAATCTGGAAGCTTGTGTTTTGCCTTCTGTTTAATTATGACATAGTAATATTGGAAATTTAACTAAAACAAAACAAAAACTTAGGCACTGTTCTGCTAAACCATGTTCACTCTGTACCTGGAGCACAAATTGCATGAAATTATGCTGGTTGATGAGCAAATTATGCTGAATTATGGGATACCTTTATAATGTCTATAGCTAGGAAAAAGGCATTATCAATGATCACACCCTTCCCAGTCTTTCCCACAGTAATTATAATGTAAAACCTTTCAAGCATATGACCTACTTGATGATGAAAATATTCAAGTGGATGCTTTTATTTCATACAGATTTTACTACTTATTGCATCTCCAAGTGGAGATGTAATATCTCTTGAAAAGATAATGAGTCATGGAAGAAGCATTCTAACATTGCCACTATGGTTTTGACACAAGGGCGTTAATGTAATTTCATTACAATTTGCCTCTGAAAGGAAAGTACAATTTTGTTTTAAAAATATCTGCTATATCACAGTGTCCTTTCTTATACAGACAAAGGACTTCTACAATTTATGTCAGATTCCTGTGTGCTGCTAATGTCTTCTATTTTTTTACATCTTAGAAAATTTTATGCTATAGTTATAAAACTCAAAAATTGTTAAAATTAATGGAGCTATTATATGTACATCAGTCACATAAAAATTTTAAAATTAGTCCATTTAGGGAATTATATCTTCAAAGATCAAAGTATATGAGATTTATGGACAATCTTTATTTGAACTTTTATTTATCTCATTCCAGAGCAATGACTTGAATGTTATTTAGTTGGGAAAAATAACACTTATAAATAAAAAATTATTTTTCCAAATTTTTTAAAATTTATGAATTAGGAGTTGCAAAAATAAAACCAGAAAAAAATTGATTTCCTTTTTAGGATATCCTATTAGATTTCTTAACTATCACTGCAGTGATGTGGACTGGTTTACTCCACTGAAATTTATAGTGATTAAAAAACCAAAAATTGGAGATACTATTTTATCATAAGCAGAGATGCTAATCATAATAAAATAATTTATTAATTTTGTTTAATTCTTTAGCAATTGTTTATATACGATAACACCACTAGGTCTGAGTTTTCAGAATAAAAGAAGCCTAAGCTAGTCTGTTCTATCATTTAGCAACTATGAGAAAGGGCCTGTATAACAAAAGTTTTGAATCAGAATTGAAAAAGCCCTATTTGGTATATTAAGGAGCACTCACTCAAAGGTTTGTAAAAGAGACAAATTAATGCATATTTGCAATTGTTTAAATTTTGTAAGATGGGGTGTTCTCAGAATGTAATCATAGGACCTAGTAGCTGATATGAGGAATTGCCAGTGTTGGTGTGGGTGGTAATTATAATACTTAATGTGTAAAACGGGCTTCCCAGGTGGTGCTAGTGGCAAAAAATCTGCCTGCCAATACAGGAGATGCAAGCGATGCAAGATCCGTCTCTGAGTCAGGACAATCTCCTGGAGTAGAAAATGGTAATCTGCTCCAGTATTCTTGCCTGGAAAATTCTATGAACGAGCAACCTGGCAGGCTACAGTCCATGGGGCCAAAGAGAGTAGGACACAACTGAATGACTGAACAGAGCACAGCACACAATGGTTAAAACTGTTAATGCTGACTATCTCAATCTTCAGTGTAGCCCTTAGAGTAGCATTCCCTTTTTCTCATGGAAAGATGAAAAAGAGCAATGTTTTCTTAAGTTGCCCAGTGCCCTAAACTTATCAAACAGCACAACCATGATCTGGACCTAACGCATGTGACTCCAGAGTCAGCTATTTTAAACTGCATTTGAATTCTCTTCTGGGTCAAAGGAAGTGTGTTAATAAGAGGTCAAAAGAAAACTACCCCCCAAAAGAGGAAAATATGCCGATTGAAATGCCACTTAGCATTATGAGAAAGTGAATTTTAAAAAGTGGGGTCAGAATTTGCAAGAAACCATCAAGAAAAGACCAATGCTGCTTGAAAAGTGTGCATACAGGCTCTGGAGCTATGAAGCTTTCAATGACAGAGAGTAGTCAGAGGTATGGGAGGACTTGGAGAAGACAGGAACAGCAGGCATATCTAACAGACTGGTTCTATCTAGTGAGCATGATTTGGATTCTTAACATCATTTCAGTGGTTAATAAAGAAGCAGGTTGCTAGTAGCAACAACCAATTTCTCTGAGTTTAATTTTACATAAATAAAAGCCAAGCCACATGCAGTGCTACATTTCAGCAGAGTTCCAGTGCATCTTTCTGACTCTTTAATTCATTTGTAATTGAGCTATCTCTGGGAGAACAGAGTGTATCTGTCAAGACAGTAGGTTAAGCTGGGTAAAGGGGAAAAAAATTAGTGCTTGAATATAACAAAAACATATTTTCTACACACATACACACCCAGCCGAGGGTTTTGCTCAGCATAGTTTCTCTAGAATCAAGGAAACCAGAGTCTTCATTTAAATATTTATTTCCAAAATTAGATTGAAACAGGAGGAAATAATCTGGAAAATTGCATAACTACTTCCATTCCATGGTAAGATACACCACCACTTCTATTCGCTAAACTCGTGTGGTTGGTCATGCTTACCTTCAAAGGGATTAGAGAAATGAAATGTTGTGATGCCTGGAGATACACGGTAATCAACATACATGTCACTTTTGTTGGCCAAAGGAAGTCATATGATCATGCTTACCCTCAAAATGATATAATGCCTGGAAATATATGACGATGAGCACAAAGGACTGTCACACACAGGGAAAAGATGCCACAAAATCCTAGGAGATTTTACAGACTTTTCTGAGGCGACAAGGTGTCAGGTCAGAAATTAAGGGTAGTATAACATTGCTTTCCTTCAGAAATAACATACTATAACTTATCAAGGATCTTCAATCACTCAGTTCAAATGAATGGTAAAGTATTTTTGCTCTGGAATAATAAGAATTCCTATTTAAAAAAGTTGTTTTTTTTTTTTACTCTGTTCAGACTGTAAAGACTATTAGTTGTCTGATTCACTAGTTTTTATTGAACTCTCTGATAGTGTCCCTTTGATGGAAGAAAGCAGGAGTTGAGAAGAAATCAAACTAATAACATATGCCACAGCCAGTGATCTACAAGTTTAAAATCTGAGCAGCCTGTTCAATAGCTCAGTCAGGCATGTGCAGGAACACTTTAGGGCAGTGAGCTGTTCAGCTAATGATATTGTTGGCACCTATGGAGAGATACCTGAGATGAGAAATAAGATGCAATTTTAAATACATTGCAATTTTTTTTTACTCAAAGAACATACAAAATAACTATGCAGCAGTATTCCTTTCGCTTGTTAATTTTTTTTTTTTTTGCTGCTCAAAAATAGCCATAATATTTTCTTTTAATTAAATAACCTAAAATTTTAATTCAGATCTCTTTTAATTACTTTATTAAGTAATGATTGAAGTAGAGGCATGAAGCATATTTAATGTTCCATTTTTCCTTAATTGAAGCAAGTGTAATATTTGAAAGATATTATTATGCTTCTTTAGGACAATCGTTCAATTGGATAGAAAATTTTAGTAATTCAAGATGCTTTTATTCTTCAAATTTAAAACTCCCTGGTGACTATCAGTAAGGAATTTGAAGACATTCACATCATGTATATTTTTTATGCATAGTTTTTGGAGTCATTTATTCTTAGTATAAAATGAAATAAAATTACTTTTATTATGTACATAAGAGATCTGAAATGATGCAGCCCAAAAACATAACCATCCAATTTTACAAAGGAAATATCTTTTATAGATTCTTAAATACATCATTTTTATTTTAAAGAAGGAAAGTATCATTTTTTTTTAGAGAAATAACCAAAAAAAAAAAAAAGTTTAAAACAAGTTTAAATGGTTATTCCTTGAAGATACATTTCCCAGATTCTGACTGAGGAAACAGACTTGGAATTCTAAATCTGTAACTTCCTTTCTAGGTTCTTTTGTGACATTGTTTAATTCCTCAAAGACTCAAATTTAACATAGTGTTTTGTTAATACTTCACTCATTGTTCATATTAATTTATACCATGAGCTGAGACTCAAATGAGAGAAACCCTAGACCACCTTATCATAGCTACGGATAATGCACTCGTATTTGAGGATGTAGAAAATATTCAGTGCCATATAAAGGCAAAAACTGACAGAGTGATAGGAGAAAACCATAGAAAATAAGAAACTAAAAGTTATAGGTACACCATAGGCTCCATTTATCAGTGAAGTGAAGTGAAGTGAAGTCGCTCAGTCGTGTCCGACTCTTTGCGACCCCATGGACTGTAGCCTACAGGCTCCTCTGTCCATGGGATTTTCCAGGCAATAGTACTGGAGTGGATTGCCATTTCGTTCTCCAGGGGATCTTCCCGACCCCAGGGATCGAATCCAAGTCTCCCGCATTGTAAACAGACGCTTTACCGTCTGAGCCACCAGGGAAGTCCACCATTTATCAGTAGTTCATAGTAAATATTGATTCCATTAGAGTCAGTCAGTCAGACAAGCATGGTAAAAAAAAAAAAAAAAATGCCTTCCAAAAGTGAAAAAAGAAGCCCTCCTCACTCTTTTTTTTCCACTTTTTTATTTTTTTTTAAACCAGGGTTGTACATACACACACACATAAAAACATACACATACACACATACTAAGAAACTACCACTTTTTAATTTGATGTCTAGCAGTATACTTATTTCTAGCTCTACTGGGCTTGTATTAGAAAATCTAAGAAACTTAATTTTTAAAACATTGCAGAAGAAGCTACTTTTGTCATTTTCTAATTTGTTCAGAGTGTCCAGAGCAGAGGAGGACTAAGAGTCCCTATTTTTGATGTGCAATGAGTAACTTTTAACATCATGGGAAATGTCACAAAATTATAGCCATGCTTAAACTGAGACTGGGGACCAAAAGGCTATCTTCTTTATTTCAAAATAAAAAGGCTATCTTCTTTATTTCAAAATAAATTTCAGATGGCTGTGAAGGTAAATTTCTTATTTATTTATGTGAAGGCCTTAGTTACCTTTAAGGAGTATAGTAAATGTCACTGTCTTTTGCCTTGAGTGTGAGCAAATATAAAATCAATGATCAACATGCATCTCTTTCACAGATAGTACATTGTTCATGGATAAGTGTTTTCTCCTTCAGTGCACAGGAATAAAGATCCTTCCTTCCACCTTCAAAATGGGTGTAGACTTGACTTGGTTCAGCCGGTGAAATGTGAATGGAAATGTGACTGTGTTACTTCCGGCATTTAGTAAAGGGCCACTGGGATTAAGGAAGTGTGTATTGATGTGGAGGTGAACTGCTGTATCTTCCCCTGCAGGAGAGCCTCCCTGGACAGATGGCTGAATGCACAGTCACCTTGAACAACTAGCATGAACAAAGAAATAAACTATTGTTTTTGAGTCACCACAAAAGGTGGCTTGTTTCTATGTACAGTGAAGGTGGCTTGTTTCTATGTACAGGTAAACTGCCTGACATGTATTCCCTTTCTCCAGCAGTTTCCAGAGTTATCCTCCTCTTACCTATAGTCTTTCTTCAAGAAAGGGTGATTGATGACTCATCCTTGCATTAAGCCTTTCAAACTAAGTGGATCTAATTGTTCTTTTCCCTTCTATATTCTATTGTTCTAAAAGAGCTGGTTTATAAGAAGATTTTTTTTTAAAGGATTATTGTTAAAAACACAGAGTTGGTGTTTAATATGCTTTTACCAGAAAATTACTTAACTGAAGCCTCAGATTTCCTTAGCTAGAATTCTGTTTATAATACATAATATGGATCAAACATGCTCGCTTCCTAAATTTTGGTGTATAGTATCTGGTCCCAGCAGTTTGTGGCAAATAGATGGGGAAAAAAATGGAAACAGTGACAGGCTTTATTTTCTTGGGCTCCAAAATCACTGCAGATGGTGACTGCAGCCATGAAATTAAAAGATACTTGCTCCTTGGAAGAAAAGCTATGACAAACCTAGACAGCATATTAAAAAGCAGAGACATTACTTTGCCAACAAATATCTGTCTAGTCAAAGCTATGGTTTCTCCAGTAGTCATGTATGAATGTGAGAAAGTGAAAGTGAAGTCACTCAGTCCTGTCCAACTCTTTGCGACCCCGTGGACTGTGGCCCGCCAGACTTCTCTGTCCATGGGATTCTCCAGGCAAGAATACTGGAGTGGGTTGCCATTTCCTTCCCAACCCAGGGATTGAACCCGGGTCTCCTGCATTGCAGGCAGACGCTTTATCCTCTGAGCCATCAGGGAAGTGAATGTGAGAGTTGGACTATAAAGAAAGCTGAGAGCCAAAGAATTGATTCTTTTGAATTGTAGTATTGGAGAAAACTCTTGAGAATCCCTTGGACTGCAGGGATATCCAACTAGCCCATCCTAAAGGGAATCAGTCCTGAATATTCATTGGAAGGATTGATGCTAAAGCTGAAACTTCAATACTTTGACCACCTGATGCAAAGAACTGACTCATTTGAAAAGACCCTGATGCTGGGAAAGATAGAACGCAGGAAGAGATTGGGTGACAAGGATTAGATGGTTGGATGACATCACCGACTTGATGGGCATGAGTTTAAGCAAGCTCTGGGATTATGGATAGGGAGGCCTGGCTTGCTGCAGTCCATGAGGTTGCAAAGAGTCGGGCACGACTAAGCAACTGAACTGATGCCCCTTAATATAAGTCTTAAGAGGGGTCACCTACGTACCAAATGATTTTATGGGTGATTTCTACAATATTCTCTGAGATGGTATTTCTAGTCTCACATGTCTGTCTCCAGCATTTGTAAAATTACTGTCCATTTCTATTGTTTTTCGGTTTACAAAAAGGAAAGCTTCTACAATTGTTAATTTATTGAATTCCTAGTAAGTGTGAGACCTGGGATTAGGCTTCAATTTAAGAAGGGATTTGGGGATACAGTGCAGATTTTAACAAGGGATAGCTTTCCTCCTCAATAGTTTACAATCTAGTTGGAAAGTGAAACTATAAACCCTCCCCCTCAAAAAATAGAACAACAGTAATTGATATATGCAAATATGTCCAACTGGTAAGGTAGCTAAAGGAAAAATAGCATGGAATTAGTGTTTCTCTGAACAGAGACTTAGATCTTTAATGTAGTAGACAAATCACTTACTCTTTCCTGGAATCTCAGGTTCTGTATTTGCAAAATGAGGAGATTGAACCACATAATATCCAAGGTTCCCACAAATTCAGGGAAACTGTAATTCAAAATTAGAAAATGCACTCAGGTAAAGTCATTTCTGTCTTTAGATTTTATCCACAAGGATGCTGCTTGCCAATCTGTTTCTCCATTTTGAGATGCAGAGTATACTAATTATAAGTCTGAATCTGCATAGATTCAGCATTTGGACTTGCAGATTGAAAGTAAATTTATTTTCACCCAGAGAATGTGGATGTGGAGAAACTTATAGAAAGTAGCCTATTATGCTTAGTGGTAAACTAAATCATGGGAAATAGTTAGCATAGAGACTGCACAGAGGATGAAGTGATTCACAGAATAGAATGTATTATCGGCATGTGAAAAATCAAAAAAAGAAAACTCTTTGATCTTAAAATCAAAGAGCCCAAGATGTCAATCACCAAAAGGCTACCAGTTAGCCTTTTATTTTGCCTTAGTTTAATGCTTTTAAAAATTATAAAATTTAAATTTTTCAATTGAAAAACAACTTATAATAGAGTGCCTGAAGTTCTCTTAAAAATTCATCATATGTCAATTTCAGCCCAAATAATTGTATCTTCCCTTACCATGCAAGTATGTTCCTTTTCCCCAATTTCCTAGCACATATTTTAGATACACTAGTATTCAGTTGACAGAATATTTATATTGAATTTTAGCAAAACAGAAAGGATTCTTTTGCTAAAACAGAAACAAAAATTCTTAGTTTTTGGAAATTACTAGACAAGATATTTGTTAGCTGTGGGTTCTGTTAGAGTTGCTTATTTCATCTATAGAAATACTTAATTTTTGAATAACTTTTTACTGTTTTCTGGGAAAATTATGATGGAGTTTTTAAAAAATAATAAAGCAAATAAAATGTGATTAAAATTGCTTAATGAATCAATAAATGGTAAGAAGAAGAAAAGAGCAAAATGACAAAAAAAAAAAAAAAACCAACCCATAAAAATCTTGTGTATAAATAGGGGAAAAGATAGGGAATTTAATTAAAATATAATAATAGCAAACAATTATATAGTATCAGTTATATTCCAGACAGTATTAGAAAGAATTTACAAATACTAGCTCATTTAATTTTTACAAAAGTTCCATGAGAGAATTGCTGGTATAAATCTAAATTAGCAAATAATGAGGAGGCACAGAAAGTTTCAATGACTTGCCCAGGGTCATGCATATCTAGTAAAAGACAAATCCAGAATTCAAGCAAAGCAGTCTGCCTCCAGTATTCATATTCTTACTGCTATACTGTGACTGTATTTATAAAGAGTAATAGACTAAAATCTTAATTTAAAAGACAAAAGCAGCAGGCTACTATATTCTAAAAATTAACTTTTTATTCTCTCAACTGGAATATACCTAAAATAGAAGCACAGAGAAACACAGGATAAGTTATAAGAAAGAAAATAGAAAAAGATTTATCAGGTAGACACTAGTTGGGATAGTACACTAATAGTTGTTAATAGCAAATAACATAAACTTATCTAAACAATAAAGATGAAAATAATTATTTCAATATGTTAAAAACTTTAATTAAATCAGAATGATTAAAAAACACTGAACAAACCTTAACTCTTATACACCTGAAAACAGCATCTTAAAATACCTTGAACACAAATGGAAAGAACATAAAGGTTCAAAGTAATAAATCTTTTACCTCATTTCGTATTTAGTAAATTCTCAAGGAAAAATACAAAGAGTGACTTAGAAGTTTTAAAAATATTCACTTCACAAGATTGATCTAATGGGAGGATATAAAATTGCACAAATAATTGAAAAATACATGAAACCTATTAAAATCTAGAGTGTGTTAGACTGTAGACCAAGTCTCACAAATTTCAAAGGTTTAGAACTCAACTAATCAGGACTTCAACCGCAATGCAACTCAATTAGTAATTACAGGAATTATGATTAGAAATTTAAAAGTAACTAACAACTTATAAATAAAAATCATAATTCATATTAAAAGTATTTAGAACAGAATAAAGAAAATGGTATACTTAAGATTTAGAGATAATACTAAGGTGGCAAAAAATGAAATGTGTAGCATCAAGTATTTATATTCACAATGATGAAATCTAAAACAAAGCCAGCAATTTTAAATATTAGAAAGGAGATATTTTAGAATGATTTTAATGAAGCAGAAAAAAGGATAATGTTAATAGACTCTATTAAAATAGAACTCAAATAGGAAATGAACACAGTCAAGAATCACATTTTTATAAAAATAATAACATTGAATGCAGTTGTCTAGATTAATTTAGAAAAATGACATTAGCAATTGAAAAGAAGAGCCAAATATCAAAACTCTATGCTAATTTTTTTGAAAGCTTAGATGAAATTAATATTTTTCAGAAGAATAAAGCTTACACTACTGACATAAGGAGAAAAAAATGCACACAGAAAAAGAAAATATTTCTGAAAAGCAACTATCAAGACAGGTTGATTGGTAGTTAGGTGTAATTAAATATTCACAGGTAATTCCAATTTTAGATAAATTCTTCTAGAGAATACGAATGAAAATAAATACTTAATACATATGATGCCAGTAAAAATGTTGACCGGAGAAGGCAATGGCACCCGACTCCAGTACTCTTGCCTGGAAAATCCCATGGATGGAGGAGCCTGGTAGGCTGCAGTCCATGGGGTCGCTAAGAGTGGGACATGACTGAGCGACTTCCCTTTCACTTTTCACTTTCATGCATTGGAGAAGGAAATGGCAACCCACTCCAGTGTTCTTGCCTGGAGAATCCTAGGGACGGGGGAGCCTGGTGGGCTGCCGTCTATGGGGTCGCACAGAGTCGGACATGACTGAAGCAACTTGGCAGCAGCAAAAATGTTGACAGGCTTCCCTGATTGCTCAGAAGGTAAAGAATCTGCCTGCAAAGTAGGCGATCCAGGCTTGATCCCTGGGTTGGGAAGATCCCCTAAAAAGGACACCAAAATTATATCTGCTGCTAAGTCACTTCAGTCGTGTCTGACTCTGTGCAACCCCGTAGACAGCAGCCCACCAGTGGACATTTGGTTGCTTTTATGTCTTGACTATTGTAAATAGTGCTGCAATGAATATTGGGGATCATGTATCCTTTCAGAGCATCTTTTTCTCTGGATGTATGCACAGGAGTGGGATTGCAGAGTCATATGGTTACTTTTTAAAGGAACGTCAATACTGTTCTTTATAGTGGCTGTACTAACTTATATCCTTACCAACAGTGTGGGGGGTTTCCCTTCTCTCCATATCCTCTCAGCATTTATTGTTGTGGACTTTTTTGATGATAGCCATTCTACCTGGTGTGAGGTGATATCTCATTGCTGTTTTGATTTGCATGTCTCTAATAAATAATGATGATGCACATCTTTTCATATCCCTCTTGGCCATCTGCATGTCTCCTTTGGAGAAATATTTATTTAAGTCTGCTGCCCATTTTTTGAATAGGTTGTTTGTTTTGATGCTATTAAACATGATCTGTTTGTAAGTTTTGGAGACTAATCCCTTACTAGTCACATCATTTGCAAATATTTTCTCCCAATCTGTAGACTGCCTTTTTTGAGAAAATTTGTCTCTTTTAATGGAAGGAAAAGCCAAATTTGAATTTTGCACCAGCTTACTTTCAAGGATCATTTATTCAATTAAAATTATTTTAATCTTAGTCAATCCTGACCTATTATGTATAAACCCCCCTTTCTTGGGGGGGCCTATTTTCCATAAACTTTTCATCACTTATTTTAGCAAAATTTTAACTTTAACTTTCTAGATGTAGGACATCTGGAGGGAAAAGTTCACCAAAACTCTTATCTCATTTTCATTTTCTTTCCTTAAAAGTTTATTCATATCAAGTTACTTTCCTTGCTGACAGACAAAACATAAATATTATTATCAAGTATTAACATAATATTAAATATTACCCAGATCATGGGAACCTGAATCTCATTTAATTAATTTCTGTTGTATTTAGAATTGTCTGGTTTATAAGCTCTTACTATCATTTAAGCCAATTAAATAGAGCTCTTTTACAAATCAACCTCAGCAATGTTATCTAAAATCAAAGACTCATACAAACTTACAAACAAACAGTGACACTTCGTTTGTTTTCATTTCAAGACTTCAACCTGAGTCTGATAGGTAATGTAAAATCCCAAAGCTTACAAAAGAGGTTAGATTAGAATTGGGTTTCTCACAGATGGAACAAGTTATACTCACTGGGCTACATGGCTAAATATTTGCAGAAAAGACATTAAGGATTTATTTATACCCTGAACAAACCAACATCTAAATTACTTTACCCTATTTAAAATCTGAATTTTTAAAGGATGGTAGAGATGACGTTTTCAGAGAAGACTAGATAGGATATTTGTATCTCAAAAATACAGGTAAATTTTCCATGAAGAAGTAAAGTGAAGTGAAGTCGCTCAGTTGTGTCCGACTCTTTGCAACCCAATAGACTGTAGCCCACCAGGTTCCTCCATCCATGAGATTCTCCAGGCAAGAATACTGGAGTAGGTTGCCATTTCCTTCTCCAGAGGATCTTCCTGACCCAGAGATCGAACCCGGGTCTCCTGCATTGGAGGCAGACTCTTTACCATCTGAGCTACAAGGGAAGCCCATAGGATGACTTTATTTCCCCTTTGTTTAATACTGCAGCTTCTCAGGTGGCATAGTTGATTAAAAAAAAAAAAAATCCACCTGCCAGCTCAGGAAGATGCAAGAGATGTAGGTTCGATCAATGGGTCAGGAAGTTCCCCTGGAGTAGAAAATGGCAACCAACTTCACTATTCTTGCCTGGAAAATGCCATGGACAGAGGAGCTTATCTATGGACTGGACTATAGTCCATGGGACTGCAAAGAGTCAAACACGACTAAGCACGGACAAAGGCAATTTAATTTAATACTTACAAATTGCTTAAGATAAACAGAGGTTTGCAGAGTGATAAAAGGATTGGTGGGCTTCAGATTATTTTGGAAATACACTTCTGCTCCTATAAAGACTACACTGGTTAGCCAAGGACAGCTTTGTTTTGTTTTTTGAAGGTGCTGGGTGGCTACCTCAATGATATTGAAGAACTGACATGCCCAGTTACCTATATTGGAAAGCTTTACTTTTCCTCATTTAGCTTAGGGGAGAAAGCTTTATCCAAAATTCCTATTAGACTCCCAATATCAGCTATAATTAATTTGTTATTGTTGTTGTTGAGTTGCTAAGTCGTGTTTGACTCTTTGCCACCCCATGGACTGCAGCTCACTAGGCTTTCCTGTCCTTCACTATCTCCTGAAGTTTGCTCAAACTTATGTTGATTGAGTAGGTGATGCTATTTAACCCTCTCATCCTGTGCCACCCTCTTCTCCTTTTGCCTTCAATCTTTCCCAGTATCAGGGTCTTTTCCAATGACTCAGCTCTTCAAATTAGGTGGTCAAAGTACTGGAGCTTCAGCTTTAGCATCAGCCCTTCCAATAAATATTCAGGGTTGATTTCCTTTAGGATTAACTAGCTTGATCTCCTTGCAGTCCAAGGGACTCTGCAGAGTTTTCTCTAGCATCACAATTCAAAAGCATTTGTTCTTCAGTGCTCAGGCTTCTTTATGGTCCAACTCTCTTATCATGACTACTAGAAAAACCATTGTTCTGACTATGCAGAATTTTGTTGGCAAAATGATGTCTCTGCTTTTTAATATGCTGTCTAGATTTGTCATAGTTTTCCTTCCAAGGAGCATGCATCTTTTACTTTCATCCACAGTCTCAATCCACAATGACTTCAGAGACCAAGAAAATAAAATCTCTCACGGTTTCCACTTTTTTATCCTTCTATTTGCCGTGAAGTTCTTGGACAAATGTCATGATCTTAGTTTTTTGAATGTTAAGTTTTAAGCCAGTTTTTTTTTTTTTTCCTATCTCCTCTTTCACCCTCAACAAGAGACTCTTTAATTTCTGCTCACTTTTTGCCATTAGAGTGATATCGTCTGCATTTCTGAGGTTGTTGATATTTCTCCAGGAAATCTTGATTCCAGCTTGTGCTTCATCCAGCCTGGCATTTCACATGATGTACTCTACATATAAGTTAAACAAGCAGGGTGACAATATACAACCTTGATGTATTCCTTTCACAATTTTGAACCAGTCCATTGTTTCACATCAAGTTCTAATTGTTGCTTCTTTACCTGAATACAGGTTTTAAAAGAGGAAGATAGGGTGGTCTGGAATTCCCATCTCTTTAAGTATTTTTCACATTTTGTTGTGGTCCACACAATCAAAGGATTTAGCAGTCTACGAAGCAGATGTTTTCCTGGAATTCCCTTGCTTTTTTTATGATCTAACAAATGTTGGTAATTTTATCTCTGGTTCCTCTGCCTTTTCTAAATCCAGCTTATATATCTAGAAGTTCTCTATTCATGTACAGTTGAAGCTTAGCTTGAAGGATTTTGAGCATTACCTTGCCAACACGTGAAATGGTTAATTTAGTAAGACCCATGGCCTCCCATTTTGGTAATCTATTTAGACACATTTTTGAAGCAACTAATCATTTAAAAATTTCCAAGAGCCCCCCAGGTGGAGATAGAACTTTAGAGGAAGTGGTTCATATTTAGCTCAAGCAGTTAATACCAGATGTTTGAGCATTACCAAAGTAACTAGCCAGCCATAAAGTCACATTCAAAGTCAAACGGCAAAAGTGCCCCAAATATGACTTCCTGGTCCCATTAGACCTTTTTTCTAAAGTACCTTATAAATTGAGTTTTCCTTCATAGGGGGAGCTCCTCAAGTTAAAGCTGAAGCTCTCCAAATCAGAAAGAGCTCCCCAAAAAGGCCCTGGTGGGACCCTGATGTCAAACTGTTCTGGGGAAAAGGTTACTTGAGCATTTAATTGGCAAAGGAGAGTGATTTTTATTAGAAAGTCAATAAACTTGTTCCCTACTGCCACAGTTACCATGGGCTCTTGTGGGTAAATTAGAATTGAACATCTCAAGTCCAAGGGAGTCCATGGGCTTCTTCATTTATTATCAGGGTGTTCCTTTTCCTTGCAAAATACTTTTAACTGCAAGACCATATAACAATTGTAAGACATACAGGGGCCTTTGCTCTCCTAATCTTAACATATTTAATATACACCCCCAAAGAGCTTTTCTTGTGTTAGATGAAGTACTTCCCATTTCTATAAGTGTGATAATACCAAAACACAAAGATGTAGGCAAATTCCAAAAAAAAAAGGACACAGACAAATTCCAGAATTGATTCATAGAAGAACCAGTTCCCAATTCAGGTAAATAAAATTACCCTAAAAAACAAATGAACTAATTCCAACTAGGATAGGCTTATGCCCACAGGAACTAACTCTCCCAATGAACCAGTTTTGACTCAGGTAGAGTCCAACAACAATTCTCCTCTCCAACAAGCTACCCCAAACAAATTGGCTTGTTCTGTAAAGTAAAAGCCCAAATTGGAAGGAGGGGGATAATTTCCCTGTGTACACAATGGAGCAACTTACCCTAGGAAATTGAGTCCGTGGATTCACAGAAGTTTGTTGGCTCCTAGCTTCAACTGCCAAGTGCTGGGGAAGCCTTTGCCACTTTAGGGAATTTTGACAGAAAGATTCTCAGGACAAATGATCTGGCAGCTGCTGAGGCCTTGGCTCAATATTCCCTGACTGGGGCTGGTTAGCCACAAGCAGCAAGGTTCCAGGCTAAGTTGAATTTGTTACTCAGTCTGAGCTCACTCAACTCCATGCAAGTCAGGCCAATAAATCTCTGAAAGATGAAGTGTGGAGGCAAGGAGTATGACTATTAGGAAAGCTGACTGACCAAGAAGATGGCAAACTAATGTCTCAAAATAATCATCTTTTTGGGGTCTGAATGTCAGATTCTTTTAAAGAACAGAGATGGGGTGGTGGGGTGAGGAAACAAAGTAAAAAGGGCATTAATCTTGTAAATATCTCCTAGAATGGCAAGCCTCAGGCTGGGAATGTGTTCATTTCTTCCTTCCTGCCATCCACAGGCGGACAGGGTCCTAAACAAAGGCATTTTGGTTCAATAGTCAGGTAGACAGACAAGGTTTTCTGAGGCAGGCCAGTATATATGATTATAATAACAAAAGCAATGAAAAACAAGTCAAAGAAACAGTTTCAATATAGGGTCAAAAGTGAACCCATCTACTTTTAAAATGTTGCATTGTTCTGGAATTATGGATGATCCAAATCTAATAATGCTGCCCTTCACTCAACAAATAAGGATTCATGGTCCCTCGTGTGTCAAGCAGTCAGTGAACTGTGAACTCAACAACCTAGCCCTGCCTCAGTTCAGTTCAATTCAGTCGCTCAGTCGTGTCCGACTCTTTGCGACCCCATGCACGCCAGGCCTCCCTGTCCATCACCAACTCCCAGAGTTCGCTCAAATTCACTTCCATCAAGTCAGTGATGCCATCCAGCCATCTCATCCTCTATTGTCCCCTTCTCCTCCTGCACCCAATCCCTCCCAGCATCAAAGTCTTTTCCAATGAGTCAATTCTTCCCATGAGGTGGCCAAAGTACTGGAGTTTCAGCTTTAGCATCATTCCTCCCAAAGAAATCCCAGGGCTGATCTCCACATGGAAGTAAAAGATGCCTTTAATTCCTGTATTACATTTTATTATATGTGCTAGGTAATATTTTTTTAACTGTGAAAATTTATTATATAGTACAGGTAATGCCTGATTTTATTTATTTTTTTACTCATTTCCATGGCCTTCAGTGAAGGCTAAATTCAAGGAGTGACTTCCTGAAATCTTTACACATCTTATTTCTTTACAAATTTTATTTCTATTTAACTGGAGAATAATTGCTTTACAATGTTGTGTTCATTTATGCCATATGTAAAAATGAATCAGCCACAAGTATGCATATGTCCCCTCCCTTTTGAACCTCCCTTCCACCTCCTACCCCTCTAGGTTGTCACAAAGCACTAGATTTAAGTTCCCTATGTCATATAGCAAATTTCCAGTGGCTATCTAATTTATCTTATTTCTGAGTCTTATCTTGAATTGACTCCCAGAGAGTATGCCTTGTATATTGTTGTTGTTCAGTCACTAAGTCATATCCAACTCTGTGTAACCCCAGAGACTACAGCATGCCAGGCTCCTCTGTCCTCCACTGGCTCCTAGAGTTTGCTCAAATTCATGTTCAGTGAGTCAGTGAATGCTAGTCACTGCTATCTCATCCTCTGCCTTTTATACCTACTGATTATGTGGTCACTCCTCTATTTCCCTGGTTTGCAGGTCCTTCTGGCACTTTGTTCATTTTTTTCCCCCTGAGTCTTTTGGTTTCTACTTTACCCAGTTGTGTTCTTCTTGTCCAGGTTCCTCAGATAATATCCATGAATGAAATTTGTGTTATTACTGACTGGTTTGGGTATTGTTGAGGCAAGAGATCAGACAGCTGTCATGAAATTTCTTTAATGTGACATTCTTGAGCTTACAGAGCTCTGGCACAAAAGCCTGCACTTTTGCTTTGTATTTTGCTCCATGCACTAATCTCCAGAATAAACTATGACATGTATAATTACTCAATAAAAATTCCAAACACTGTGTGACTTAGAGAGTTTGTGTCTTTGTTGAGGCTTTTGAAAGATAAATTCAGAACAAAAAAAATGTGTGACTCACTACTTATTCCATGTTTTATTTTGCTCTGAATTATGTGAGGCATTGTAATTATTCCATTTGATAATATCCACATCATATGCTTATCTATTTAATATACTGTATTTTATATCTCACCCTAAATAGTATCAGATATGTTTATATTTGGTATTCTTAAAATTTCACAGTGGTTTTTGAACCAAAGATGTATTGGTTTAACAGTGAAGGGCTGTGGGAAAATGTCATATTTGGATTTCTTGCATTTTTATGAATAAAAAAGGCACCCATTATTTCAAGATAAATCATGATTGTCTTGTGCTTTAACGGAGTGAAGGTAACTGTGAACTTGATTGTTTTAAAGACAGACTATACTTTAAGCTATCTGTAATTACCCAGGCTCAGAACACATCACAGTGTGGCTATGTTTGAATGCCTAGTGCTAGAACACTCCACTGCAGATCAAAGTCATTGGGTCTAACTTTTTAAATCAACTTGCTAAGTATGCAGCCTAATGAACTCCGTTGTTTCATTCCTATAAATATTTTATTGCTCCTTCACTGTGACCATATTCTGTTCTTTCTTGATTTATTAATTTCTATCTATCCTAATTTCTTTCACCAAAGACCTTAATTGACTGTCATGCCACTTTGGGAAAAACATGTACTCACCTCTCCAAAAATTCTGTTTCCTAATGCTGATTTTATCATGCTGATATTGTGGTTAGGACAATATATATTTAAATTGCATGTATATATATTTAAATTAGCAAGCATATGTGATTTATTTGTAGGAACACTATCATTATAACATCTTGCTAAGTTTGTTTTACCTGTGCAGATGTATTTTTAACTTATTTATATAATATGAGTGTTTTGAATTTCCTCATGTTTGTTATTTTTTCCTGTTTCATCTTATCACACAATAAATTAATGCTAAAAGGGAGAAGAAAAAGAAAAGAGCTTGTCTGGAAGAAGGTAAACAATAAACTTTATTTAAGCAATTTTTTGCCCCTGCCAGTATATAAGAAAGATTTGTGCTTCTACTTAAAGGATTTCTGCTCCATATCGCTTTCTCCCGTAACCATTTTGGTCTTTTTACATTATTTCCTTAAAGTATGCTTCCCCTTGCTTCTTGCTATCCTTTTGGAACTTTGATTACAAAGATGATATTTCTGTTTACTCTCTTAGTTAATTAGGCAACAAAAAGTGAGGTTGAAGAAATATATATTTAAGTACATTTTAAATTATAAAAAGAAATTCACCTGTTAAATCAACTCAAAAGTAATTTATTGAGTAGTTACTCCATTCCTAACTCTAGGCTGAGTACTCTATGAAATACCAAAAATACACCAGAGAAAACCTTCTGCTTTAAAATAGTTTGCATATTTATGAAGTCATGGTATACAGTGAAGTGTAAAGAATAACATAAAACTGTTTAACAAATCACCAAATGCTTATAATTTCTTCCATGGGAAAATCAGATTCAATGAATAATATTTAACCTAAGTTATGATCACATATAAGAGACATAACAATCTTAGATATGTTAAATATGAAAAGTGTGCATGTTGGAATTAATGAAATATGATGGATTAGTATTTATGTTGTAATATTTCTCAATATGTCTTTTTCAGTATATTAATGCATCAATTTAGTGCATGGTCTTAAATTTCAACTTGCATATTAATGGCTCTAAAGCACTACACAGTGATATCTTTTTTTCCCGTCTTCTTCTCATATATGATCTATGCAATCACAATCGTTCAGCCTTCAATTACATCCCAATGTCATCACATTTCCCAGCTTCTAACACTGTTGCAGTGACCAAACGACTCCCACCATCCCTAGGATACAGCAATGGTACTCAAATTGTTCTGAGTTTTCAAACATGCTAACCTAAAATCTATCTACAAAGAAAGAGCAAAAGTGACTGTCTCAAAACCTGAAGTCATGTTGCTTCCCTCCCTCAAAACCTGAAAGCTTTCTCATTGTTTGTAATAAACCCCAAACTGTTTACCACAATCCAGTCTACAGGAGCGATACAATATATAGTGTCAATAACAATAGTCATATTAATTTTATAAACAGTATAAACTATCTCCTTCTCTGACTTTCTCTGATGCCTATCTTCACCTCACTTTTTATTATACAGCTACATTGAGACACACATTGTTCCTTGAATATCCTGACTTCCTATGGCTCTGACATCTTTACAGTCTTACAACTGCTGTTCTTTTTGTCTAGAAACATCTGTCAATAAAGCAGTGATGTGGTTAAGAATATGGATAGTGAAGTCTGAGGTCCTGGCTAAAGCCCTAGCTTTGACACTTGCTAGGTGCATGACCATGGGAAAACAGTCAGCTCACCCTTGACACTCTCAGTATATCGGAAAAATGAGGATACTCTTTGCACCTACTTCTGAAAGTTGTGATTAAGATTAAATGGTTTATTTGTGTAAGGTGCTTTTAAAGTACAAAAACTAGCCATATAAAATTAGTCATGTTTATCTTGTTAATTGATAGATCTCTTCTTAAGTATCACTTCTGTAAATTACTATCTGTACTTGACTATGCTCAGTCCCTCAGTTCAGTTCAGTTCAGTCGCTCAGTCATGTCCAGCTCAGTCCCTCAGTCGTATCCAACTCTTTGCAACACCATGGACTGTAACCCAGCAGTCTCCTTTGTCCATGGGATTTTCTTGGCAAGAATAATGGAGTGGATTGGAATTTCCCTCTCCATATTATCTGTATATCTTCTATCAAATAGAGACCTCTACTTCTTCCATTTCCTTAACTTGTTTGGCTTTTTTTCCCTTATAGCATTACAAGTAAAAAAATATAATATTTTTTGCTTTCTTACTTACTATCTATCTTACCCTTCATAGTATACACTCCATGAGCACAAAGACTTTATCATCCTTGCTTACTACTTTACCCCTGGTTAAGGAAACACTGGCATATAGTAAGTATATACTGAGCATTTGTGAAAAGAAAGAGAGAAGTTGCAAGTTCTAAAATACAGCTTTAAAAATTTGATGATTTTAGTTTTCTAACCAATATGCCACCATGCACTGACTTTGTAAGGTGCACAAAGAATCACAAAATCCCATAATCCAGGTAAGATTTTTCCTGGTCTGATCAAATCTCATTTTCCATGGGAAAATCAAATTCAATGAATAGAGCAGGTGAGCCAGTGAAAAATCCATTTGTTTACATGATGTAGTATGAAACATCCTGAAAGTTCCACCTCAACCATGTTACCTCCAGGCTTAAAACACTTACTGTTGGCTTGAGGCACCATCTCTCAAAATCTCTACAACATCAGAATCTTAAGGTAGTCACTGCTTGTGGTCAGAGCACAAGGATGCTTAAGAAGCAGAAACTTAGAAGCAGAGACTCCAAGTACTATAAACATAATAGTTGAAATGATTCAGGGATATAAAAAATATTATACAAGTGTAGATTCCAAGGAAAAACTTGGATTCATCTGGACCTTTCAAATATACATAGAAAAAAATCAAACTATTAGTGATGCACCTCAAATAGTGGAATGCTTTAGCACCTCTCCCTGTGCCTGATAACATCAAATCTGTACCTACCTGCTTTGATAGCAATTTATGGTTTTACTCTAACTTTTTCACAGAATTTTCAAGTATTAATTCATTAGAAAAGAAAAACAAAAAAGATAACCACTTAGTATGGAATTCTGCATTACACATTCTGTTCATGTTCCCTGACATCACTTGCTATGCTGGACATGTTTCCCTGGACTCTCAACTGTGTATCACAACATACAGAATATTTGGATATTTGGAATTGAATCTCTAGTTTGTCAAATGTAATTTAGAGCTTGTTTGTGGGGGTCTCATTTCAGAAGTCTAATTAGAGGTGGTTCTGGAAAATAAAATGAGCCATAGCCAAAGACAAAACTGACTGGTAGCTAAGCACCATTGCTATTACCCATGGACCTTTCTGGTGTTTGAGATGCTATCCTAACATGTATTTTTATTTTTATTGTTAATGTGCTTTTAATTAAAATGATTTTCTCATCTTGTAATTACTTGTTTGGGTAGCATGCTATTTTCTCAAGAAATGGGAAGTAGTGATGTAACCTCACAACTGGAAAGTCCTGTTTCTTTATGACTGAGTGGCCCAGTTATTAAGCTAGAAAAGCTAACATTATCAAGTAACCACAAGAGCTCGCTGAGTTGGTACTGTCATAGGCTGACTCTCTTGCCCTACTCAATTAGAATGAATATATTTGGTTGTAACAGAATGAGATGAGGATGTGTGTGGATGCACCTGCACACATTACAGTTCCATAACTTGGTGTGCAATTTAAAGAAGTTATCAATGGATATAAGATGAGCTTGGAGACTATACCATAAGTTCTCTTCATTAAGGGCTCATAGTTTTAAATAAGTGTGTCAGAGAGTAAAAGTGAGCATCCCAATTCTCCAGAGCATATGAGGTTTCAGAAGATTGATATTCTCCTCTTTCACTTAAGAATTACTCAACCCTCAGTGGGAGAAGGGGGGGGAGGATCAATAGTTCTCTTGAGTTTCTAAGAACCTCTTCTTCTGTACTCACCTTGTAAGTTGAGCCCTTAACCAGTTGAGCTATTCCTTAAAAATCAGAGCCAATAAGACCAATACCTGAATTTGTTATTCTAATGATTGTTTTTCTCCCACCTGAATATGAGATAATCAGCTTCATCCTATCCTAAAGTCTTATTTGTATTCTTCACCCTGGTCAACTGTCTTCAAAGCTTGTCACAAAAAATGATTAAGTGCGAGGAGAAGGCATTGTCACTTTCAATCATAGAATGGGTGAAAGGAAAATGAGAGGTGGCCTTAAGCTAATTAATTATCCCATCTAAACATTTTTTAAAAAGTCATCAGCCCAACAAAAATACAAGTGGGAAATAAAATAAGTTGAGACAAATTTCACTGAGTTAGCTTGCATCTAACTGTGAAATAAATGGACGAACACTGAGTAGATGGAGGAAATTTACCTGAATCATTGTAAATCAACTATACTTTAAAAAAAAAAAAAAAAGCAAAACTAAAAACAGAGCTACCCTGTGCTGTGCTAAGTCACTCAGTCATGTCTGACTTTTATGACCTATGGATTGTAGCTTGCCAGGATCCTCTGTTCATGGGATTCTCCAGGCAAGAATACTGGAGTGTTGTCAGGCCCTCCTCCAGGAGATCTTTCCAATCCAGAGATCAACCCATGTCTCCCACATTATAGGGAAATTCTTTACCATGTGTACCACCAGGGAAGACCAGAGCTATCATATGACCCTACAATCCCACTTCTGGGCATATATTATCCAGAGAAAAACATTATTTGAAAAGGTACATGCACCTATCTGTTTATTGAAATACTGTATACAATAGCCAAGACATGGAAGCAATCTAAATGTTCATTAACAAAGGAGTGGATAAAGAAGATGTGGTGTATATATATATATATATATATATATATAAAGGAATATTACTCAGCCATTAAAAAGAATGAAATAAATGCCATTTGCAGCAACCTGGATGGACCTAGAGAGTGTCATACTGAGTGAAGGATAAGGAGACAGAGAAGGAGGAATATTGTATGGCATCCCTTATATGTGGAATCTAAAAAGAAATGATACAAATGAACTTACTCACAAGGTGGAAAGAGACTCACAGACTTAGAGAATGAACTTATGGTTGCCAAGAGGAAGGGACAGTTAAGGAGTTTGTGATGGATGTGTATACACTGCTATATTTAAAATGAATAACCAACAAGGACCCACTGTATGGAACTCTGGTCACTGTTATATGGCAGCCTGGATGGAAGGAGGGGAGTTTGAGGGAGAATGAATACATGGATCTATATGGCTGAGTCCCTGTGTTGTTTACCTGAAACTATACCCCACTACAAAATAAAAAGTTTTAAAAAACAAATAAAGCTATGTTAACTCAGCATCTAAATTATATTTAGATTGTGGTCAAGGTTCTTGAACAACCTACAATAAAGATTTTTATAAAAATAGAAAAATAAATACAGATTATCATATTAAGGGAAGTAAATCAGACAGAAAGAAAAATATTATATGCTTTTATTATATGTGAAGTCATATTGTAAAATAGGATACAAATGAAAACAGAAATAGAGGAGAGAGGACAAATTAGAAATTTGGGATTAATATACTATTATATATAAAATAGGTAATCACCAAGGACCTACTGAATAACCTAGGGAACTATACTCAATTTCTTGTAATAACCTATAATGGAAGAGAATGTAAAAAAAAAAAAAAGAACATGTATATATATATATGTATAACTGAATCATTTTATGTACATCTGAAACTAATACAACATTGTAAAACAACTATAAATGAGTGAGTGATTGTTGCTCAGTGGTGTCTGACTCTTTGTGACTCCATGGACTGTATCTCTGTCCATGGGATTCTCCAGGCAAGAATACTGCAGTGGTTTACCATTTACTTCTCCAGCTATATTTCAACTATAGTAATAAGTATAAAACAACTATACTTATAAATATAAAACAAGTATATTTCAATAATTAATAAATAAATAAAAACATTAATCATGAGGGGAGAGGAGTACAAATGCAAGATACTTAAAATACATTTGAAATTAAGAAATCAGAAATGAGTTAAAAACAAAAGAAAGAAGGGAAAAGATTCTGCTAATTGCCTTAGATGCTTATAGCTTAATTGATTTTGATTGGCACTCCTAAAACAGCATTGCTCAACTAAGACAGATGTGAGCATGACCTCTATTTACTGTAAGCCAATCTTTATGAGACAGTTGTGTCTACCCTGCTGTTAAGGTAAGAAAAGGCTGAAATATTAATAAACACTGAATAGGAGACAGAAGTTTCTTCTGAATTGAAAAATAGCTAAAGAAATAGTAGTCCATCAGGTGATGGTAAAGTTTTTAAATCATTAACTCAGTATATTTTGTCAGTTACAGATATAGATTTGATCTTACTGTTTCAATCAGTGAGAAGAGGGCAGTATTACCTGACCACATGGTAATTAAATGAATCCTGGGGTTATTCCTTTATAAGCAGATTTTATGAATCAATAAATTAATTGAGGAAAAAATACCAATTAATATTTTATATAGGATCTATGCTTTTGATTGTCAACTTCAACTTGCTGTTATCACTTTTTTCTCCTGAATCTTTCACCATTTCTTAGTTATCAGTTGCTTTCTGTTTTTCATTAAAGATGAGGAAAGTATCTTTACCCACCCCTATATCTATCTCTACCTTGACTGAAAAATAAAACTGAGAAATAGAACTGTTGGTTTATGAGGACAAAAACGTACTTTCTAATTTCATTCTACACTCACATATACTATCCAGCCACCAGTCTAGCTAACCTTGATAGAATAAACTGAGAGATGCACAACAACAAGAAATATCATTTTGAACATACTGTGTAAGGTAAGGTGACAGTAAGTTAACAAAGTATCAAAGGAGGGAAAAGGAGAGAGGCTTTGAGAGAAACTGGTTCTTCTCAAATTAAATGAGATGAGTCTAGAAATTATCTCTGGGTCTGATGTTGTGCTTGGTGGCAAGAAAGTTAATGCTTATATTCTGAGTAAACACCTAATAGAAAGTCCACCCTTGTCTGAAGTGGTAAATAACTATTTTAAAGTATGTACTTGCATTATCTTTGTGCTGCATTTCAGTAGGGTTTCCATGGTACCCAGTTTTTCTTGAATTTCATTCTTATTTTCAGTTTCCCTTTCTCAATTGTTCATGGAAACAAATTTCCTCATGTTTCTTTTCTATCTGCTCTCTCTCTCATTTCCTTATGCATATAAAAAATTGACCTTCCATATGATAGTCTTCAGTAACTTCCTTTAATAAAAGTAGACTAAAGAGCTGTAAGTAAACTCAACAATACAAGTGAGTTACAACACAGTTTGTTTCTTTCTTACAGACAAACCCAAGGCCAGTCTTGATTCTAATCACCACCTGGGAGTGTGTTTTCCTTCATTTTATAATTCTGCTATCCTCAAAAGTATTGTAGCTCCTGAGTAAGAAAATAGAGGATGGATGAGGCCATATTCATACCTTTTAAGTTGATGATGAATCAGAAGTTACAAATATTAAGTCTGCTCGCATCCCATTGACTAACATTTAGTCAAATATCCCAATCTAAATCTAGTGGAAGTCAAGGAAATAGTGTCTTTTCCTGGGAAATCAGATTTTCTACTGCAATTCAATTGCTATAAAACAAGGATGGAACAGCTGTTATTGGCCAACACGCAGAATTTACCACATTTATTTATGTAAATAATTCTCGTTATATTAATGATTTCCTAAAACTCACTATGCATATGTAGTAGCTATCAATGGCTGCATTAAAAAAGTAACCTCAAACTTAGAGGATTAAGACAACACAACTTATTAACATTTCCTGAGCAGCAGGAATCCAGGACCTGGGTGGTTCTGGTTCAAGGATTCTCTTGAGGTTACAGTCAAGTCATTGGCTAGATGTGTAATATCTCTAAAGTTTTTACTTAGGAAGCATATACTTTTAAGTACATCACATAGCAGTTGGATGGAGTCCTCAACTCCTCACTGGCTGTTGGATAAAATTCTCAGATCCTCTATATACTGCCTCTTCACAGAGCTCACAGAACTGTGTACAGGTCCTCATAACATGGCCATTCCATTCCTCAGACTAAAAGAAAGAGAGGCAGGAAGAATAGGGAAGGAGAGGAAAGCAGAGATAAAGGAGATAAAAGGAGAAGAGGAAGGAGATTGGAGGAGGGGAGGAGGAATAGACAGAGCCCAAGATGAAAGCTCTATGCTTTAAACACCTACTCTCAAAAAAGACACACCGTCATTTCTACCACAGTCTATTGGTTGCACAAACAACCTTGTATAGTTGGACACAAGATAACCGAGAAGTAAAGATTATGGAAAGTAAGAGGTGGCATTATTGGGGGCTACATTAGAAGCTTATGACTACATCTCTCAATGCTATGATAGTTATTTTGCAGTCTAGAATAAGAGATTCATGAAATATAATTTAATATAATATTTAAGCTATATTAATATTACTGGAAGCCAGAAAATTGACATCCAGATATTTTTTTTTAAATGGAGAAGAAACCAGAACACTGGATATACTTATGACATAGATAAGGGAAAAATCACAGTCCTGTGAAATCCTTATTCTTCAACAACGCCTTCTATTTCTTGATTCCACTCCTCCATGAAATGCTAAATGTCATCTTCCTAGTCTTTTTTGGGGTCAGTGACTGAGATGTGATTAATGAATTTGTCCTAAATTCATAATGTGTTCTTTCTCTAGGAAAAAAAAGAAAAAAATGAAGGGGCTATTTTTGAAGAGTTCTTTAAAGACTTAAACCAAATCTCATATAAATGATAGATCATTATTTTATTGTATTTTTTGTCTATTACTTATTCTATTTTGTAGTGGAAGGATCCTTTTATACTCCTTATTACAAACCAGTTTGCCTAGGTTAATACTGCCTTTGTCATGTTAGAGGATCATGAGGGTTAGTTGCAACATTGTAATAGTAGTAGTAGCAGTGCTAGTTGCTCAGTTGTGTCCAACTCTTTGGACCCCATAGACTATAGCCTGCCAGGCTCCTCTCTACATGGAATTCTCCAGACAAGAATACTGGAGTGGGTTGCCATTCCCTTCTCCAGGGAATCTTCCCTACCCAGGGATTGAACTCAAGGCTCCAGCATCTCTCTCTCTCTCTCTCTTTTTTTTTTTTTCTCTGACCCACCTGATAAGTGCATTTACAAGGAATTACAGTCAGGTCAGATTCTTTACCACTGTGCCACATGGGAAACCCCAACATAGATTATCATTTATTTAACTAGAACAACAGGAGGTAGTATTGTTTCTATGACAGAAAACAAAACTGGAAATCAGCCGTTTTGGGATTCTACTCCTAACTGTACCAGAAATTGACCCTGATACTAGTTATAACGTTTTATTTATGTATTTACTTGTAAATTGTAAGCTTTATTAAACTTTATAAACATTTAAATTTTGGTGAATTAGTTTCCTCATATCTAACTAAGGACTTCAGTATAACTACCTCTTAAGATGACATTTCTACCTAAATTCCCTTCAATGGGATATGGTTTTGGGGCACTGAATTTTCATTTCATCAATGTCAAAATAAGCCAAAAGATAGATTTACATTATATTGATGAACACATTACAAAATATCAGCAGACTAATTCACATAGAAATTATTTCTATGTTCAAGATTATGCAAAATCTACACTCATATAAAGTCTTAGTCACTCAGTCACATCCAACACTTTGTGACCACATGGGCTATAGCCTGCCAGGCTCCTCTGTCCATAGAACTCTCCAGGCAAGAATATTGGAGTGGGTTGCCATTTTGTTCTCCAGGGGATCTTCCTGACTCAAGGATTTAGCCCAGGTCTCCTTTATTGCAGACAGATTCTTTACCATCTGAGTCACGCTACATGCCAGCAAATTCAAAGTAAGGATGAATCTTTTTTTTTTTTTTTTCCCTCTGACCCACCTGATAAGTACATTTACAAGGAATTCATAAAATTCATTCTTAATAGTGTACAAATTCTGAATGACTAAATGTAAATGGAAAATAATCCAGGCCCAAATAAGAGTCAAAGGAAAGTATTGTCTGTTTCCTATTTTCCTGAGTATACAGGAATTTGTTTACATTGTAGTACAGTCTAGGAAACTTGAAAAAATACACACAAGGTTTTTCCTCTTAAACTAGCTTCCCAATACTTGATATTATACTTGACCTTAAAATAAACATAGATCAAAATCAGAATAAATTTAGCTCCCTGGTTTTGCCTCGCAAATACATTTCTCATCCTGTCTCTTTTCTTTGCACTCAGCTCCTTTCCATCTAACACAATTTTTTTTTTCCTCTACACTTAGAATGCCTGCCTTTTCTTTTAAACCACTGTACTCTGTAATGATCTTTCTAAAACCATGGTTCCCTTTCTACTGCTCCACTATATTTGAATTTGGAATCAAGCCATTTACCTCTACCCTCTTCATCGTGGTTAGTGTTCTTTAATCTCTTCCTCCCTTTTCTTGTAATTTATTTACATTTGCAATTTCATTATGAGTTGTTAAAGTTCTTCAGGACACTTGTTTATATTAAAGACATTTTATCTAATTATACTATGTGGCACACCTTGCCCATTCACTCAAGTGCTCTTATGATAATTGTTGATTTATTCTCTATTAAGCAACTGGTATTGTTTCAAGATTGCATATTGCAGACTTTATAAATTATACTGAGAAAAGTGATAGCCAGGATAATCAGGAGACCTAGGTTCTATTCCAAGTTTTTACATCACAGATTATTTTGGTGTCCTTTTTTTTTTTTTTTTTTGTAAATCGACTTCAACAACACTTAATACATATAAAGAACCAAGGCCTAACTTAGAGTTTATGATACAAAGATAAAACACCTGTTCCCTGAACTAATGCCACCCAAGTGTAGAAAGGATGGCAGCATAAAAAAAAAAAAGAACAATGATGGAGTCATGTGCTAAGTACTACATTTGCACACAAAAGGAACAGACTTTTCTATCTTCAGACAGAAAGACACTTAGAGACTAGGATACAAATGACCTGAGGATTGTAAATGAGCAGTAATTTTATAAGCAAAACAGAGGAAGGTGTCAGATAAACTAGGAAGGGCAGTAAATGCATGGAATTAGGAGAGTCACGTGTAATTTCTTGTCAAGATGAAAAAAAAAAATAGTACATGTTGCTGGCTACTCTCTCATAGTCAACTCTAGTGAAACTGAAAAAGGAAAACAGAAGCTTCAGCTCAGTTCAGTCGCTCAGTCCTGTCCGACTCTTTGCGACCCCATGAATCGCAGCACGCCAGGCCTCCCTGTCCATCACCATCTCCTGGAGTTCACTCAGACTCACGTCCATCAAGACAGTGATGCCATCCAGCCATCTCATCCTCTGTCGTCCCCTTCTCTTCCTGCCCCCAATCCCTCCCAGCATCAAGTCTTTTCCAGTGAGTCAACTCTTCGCATCAGGTGGCCAACGTACTGGAGTTTCAGCTTTAGCATCATTCCTTCCAAAGAAATCTCAGGGCTGATCTCCTTTAGAATGGACTGGTTGGATCTCCTTGCAGTCCAAGGGACTCTCAAGAATCTTCTCCAACACCACAGTTCAGAAGCATCAATTCTTCGGTACTCAGCCTTCTTCAGAGTCCAACTCTCATATCCATACATGACCACAGGAAAAACCATAGCCTTGATTAGACAGACCTTAGGCGGCAAAGTAATGTCTCTGCTTTTGAATATACTATCTAGGTTGGTCATAACTTTTCATTCAAGGAGTAAGTGTCTTCTAATTTCATGGCTGCAGTCACCATCTGCAGTGATTTTGGAGCCCAAAAAAATAAAGTCTGACACTGTTTCCACTGTTTCCCCATCTATTTGCCATGAAGTGATGGGACTGGATGCCATGATCTTCGTTTTCTGAGCTTTAAGCCAACTTTTTCGCTCTCCACTTTCACTTTCATCAAGAGGCTTTAGAGTTCCTCTTCACTTTCTGCCATAAGGGTGGTGTCATCTGCAGATCTGAGGTTATTGATATTTCTCCCGGCAATCTTGATTCCAGCTGTGTTTCTTCCAGTCCAGCGTTTCTCATGATGTACTCTGCATAGAATTTAAATAAGCAGGGTGACAATATACAGCCTTAACATACTCCTTTTCCTATCTGGAAGCAGTCTGTTGTTCCATGTCCAGTTCTAACTGTTGCTTCCTGACCTGCATACAGATTTATCAAGAGACAGGTTAGGTGGTCAGGTATTCCCATTTCTTTCACAATTTTCCACAGTTTATTGTGATCCACACAGTCAAAGGCTTTGGCATAGACAATAGAGCAGAAATAGATGTTTTTTCTGGAACTCTCTTGCTTTTTCCATGATCCAGCTGGCAATTTGATCTCTGGTTCCTCTGCCTTTTCTAAAACCAGCTTGAACATCAGGAAGTTCATGGTTCATGTATTGCTGAAGTCTGGCTTGGAAAATTTTGAGCATTACTGTACTAGCATGTGAGATGAGTGCAATTGTGCGGTAGTTTGAGCATTCTTTGGTATTGCCTTTCTTGGGGATTGGAATGAAAACTGACCTTTTCCAGTCCTGTGGCCACTGCTGAGTTTTCCAAATTTGATGGCACAATGAGTGTAGCACTTTCACAGCATCATCTTTCAGGATTTGAAACAGCTCAACTAAAATTCCATCACCTCCACTAGCTTTGTTCATAGTGATGCTTTCTAAGGCCCACTTGACTTGACATTCGAAGATGTCTGGCTCTAGATTAGTGATCACATCATCATGATTATCTGGGTCGTGAAGATCTTTTTTGTACAGTTCTTCCATGTATTCTTGCCACCTCTTCTTAATATCTTCTGCTTCTGTTAAGTCCAGACCATTTCTGTTCTTTATCGAGCCCATCTTTGCATGAAATGTTCCCTTGGTATCTCTAATTTCTTGAAGAGATCTCTAGTCTTTCCCAGTCTGTTGTTTCCCTCTATTTCTTTGCATTGATTGCTGAGGAAGGCTTTCTTATCTCTTCTTGCTATTCTTTGGAACTCTGCATTCAGATGCTTATATCTTTCCTTTTCTCCTTGGCTTTTTGCCTCTCTTCTTTTCACAGCTATTTGTAAGGCCTCCCTGTTAGGTAAAAGATGACCAGGTACACCAAAAAATGTCTAACAGGCTTTAATGGCAAAGCACTCCCGGGCGGGGTTCCCGGACCAAATGGGGCAGGTCGAGGGAATCCGCGCCGAACTGCGTTGGGAGTTTGTTTATATATGCACGTTGCAAGGGATGGCTGGGCTAGCGGATGGGAGTTTGGATAGGCTGCTGGTTCGCTGCGTTGTGAGCTGATAGGTTTCTCTATGCAGCTGGGGCAGGGCGGCTTATGCAGCTGAGGTGGCATGGTTCATGCATCTGGGGGAGGGTGGCTTTAGCTGGCGGAGTGTGCTGTCCTTGGTCCCTGGCATCTGGGAGGCTCCCTCCTTTAGAGACTTCCCCCACCGGTGGGGGAGAGGAGGGGCGGCCCATCATGGCAACTGGGGTCGACCTTACACTCCCCAGACAGCCATTTTGCTTTTTTGCATTTCTTTTCCATGGGGAGGGTCTTGATCCCTGTCTCCTGTACAATGTCATGAACCTCATTCCATAGTTCATCAGGCACTCTATCTATCAGATCTTGGCCCTTAAATCTATTTCTCACTTCCACTGTATAATCATAAGGGATTTGATTTAGGTCATACCTGAATGGTCTAGTGGTTTTCCCTACTTTCTTCAATTTAAGTCTGAATTTGGCAATAAGGAGTTCATGATCTGAGCCACAGTCAGCTCCTGGTCTTATTTTTGTTGACTGTATAGAGCTTCTCCATCTTTGGCTGCAAAGAATATAATCAATCTGATTTCAGTGTTGACCATCTGGTGATGTCCATGTGTAGAGTCTTCTCTTGTGTTGTTGGAAGAGGGTGTTTGCTATGACCAGTGCATTTTCTTGGCTAAACTCTATTAGTCTTTGCCCTGCTTCATTCCACATTCCAAGGTCAAATTTTCTGTTACTCTGAGCCGGCGCACTTAAGCGCGGTCGAGAGGAGCTACCCTGCATTCGAGGTCAGGGGCAGCAGCCTAGAGTGCCAGGCTGTGAAGGCGCAGGAATGGCCAAGAGGAGCTGCCCTGTGTCCGAGGTCAGGGCGGTGGCTGAGAGGAGCTACCCTGTGTCCGAGGTCAGTGGCGGCTGGGAGGAGACACCACGCGTCCAAGGTCAGGGGCGGTGGCCAGAAGGAGCTACCCTACGTCCAAAGTCAGTGGTGGCTGGATGGAGACACCCCGTGTCCGAGGTCAGGGGTGCACGGGAGAAGCCACCTCGGACCCAAGGCCAGGGGCGGTGACCCTGAGGAGACACCCCGAGCCCGAGGCCAGGGCTTGCGGCCGGGAGGAGCAACCCAAGGAGCAGTGGCTGTGCAGGCACAGGAGGGCCTAGAGGAGCTATCCCACATTGAAGGTCAGGAACAATGGCGGTAAGGAGATACCCCTCGTCCAAGGTAAGGAGCAGCGGCTGTGCCTTGCTGGAGCAGCCGTGAAGAGATACCCCAACGCCCAAGGTAAGAGAAACCCAAGTACGATGGTAGGTGTTGCAAGAGGACATCAGAGGGCAGACACACTGAAACCATACTCACAGAAAACTAGTCAATCTAATCACACTAGGACCACAGCCTTTTCTAACTCAATGAAACCAAGCCATGCCTGTGGGGCAACCCAAGATGGGCGGGTCATGGTGGAGAGGTCTGACAGAACGTGGTCCACTGGAGAAGGGAATGGCAAGCCACTTCAGTATTCTTGCCTTGAGAAACCCATGAACAATATGAAAAGGCAGATTGATAGGATACCAAAAGAGGAATTTCCCAGGTCAGTAGGTGCCCAATATGCTACTGGAGATCAGTGGAGAAATAACTCCAGAAAGAATGAAGGGATGGAGCCAAAGCAAAAACAATACCCAGCTGTGGATGTGACTGATGATAGAAGCAAGATCCAATGCTGTAAAGAGCAATATTGCATACGAACCTGGAAAGTCAGGTCCATGAATAAAGGCAAATTGGAAGTGGTCAAACAAGAGATGGCAAGGGTGAACGTCGACATTCTAGGAATCAGCGAACTAAAATGGACTGGAATGGGTGAATTTAACTCAGATGACCATTATATCTACTACTGCGGGCAGGAATCCCTCAGAAGAAATGGAGTAGCCATCATGGTCAACAAAAGATTCTGAAACGCAGTACTTGGATGCAATCTCAAAAATGGCAGAATGATCTCTGTTCGTCTCCAAGGCAAACCATTCAATATCACAGTTATCCAAGTCTATGCCCAACCAGTAACGCTGAAGAAACTAAAGTTGAACGGTTTTATGAAGACCTACAAGACCTTTCATAACTAACATCCAAAAAAGATGTCCTTTTCATTATAGGGGATTGGAATGCAAAGAGAAGCTTAGATTTAACAAACTATATAAGTTAAAGGAAAAAAAAAAAAAAACAGTTGAATGCTGTCCTGACTTAGTAAGTATTCTGGAGTTGAGATGGAAAGGCACATCTGTAGCTGAGTTCTGGAGGAAAGAGTAGAAGTGGGGGTTGGAGAAAAACATGCAAGTTCAGCTCTTACAACTCCTGGAGTTGCCTTAGAAGATTCAGTGCAGGTCACACTTTCACACAAAAATCATTAGGAACAGTCCAGATAGTCCTTTGAATTGGATGGGATTAGAGTCTTACAAAAGTTTTATTGTGGGAAAGAATTAAGGTCAGCTATTCAGGATGTCCTTCTCCACTTTTTCCTTCCAAGCACACAGCTCATGTCAAGAAATACTTCAGATTTTTTTCCTGTAGACCATGATCTCCTTAGCTCCTAGCAGTTTGCTATTTTCTGGTAGTTTAACTCCTTTACCAGAGGCATACTTCCTTACATGCCTAGGCTTCTCTGTCCTAAATTTCATATCATTCTTCATCTTTTCATTCACCTATAGGGATCACGGTTGATGTCTGATTTTCTGCCTTTCTCTGTCACAGAGTAGAAGTTACTGGAATGGACACAGATAAGTTAAATCATTTACCTAACTATACAAGAGTAGACAGTGGTAGTGCTGGGCAATGAACCAGGGAATCCAGTTCCAAGTCTATATTATAGATTCATCACATGTATTGGGCTTTCCAGGTGGCATTAGTGGTAAAGAAGCTACCTGCCAATGCAGGAGATATAAGAGACACAGGTTTGATCTCCCTGGGTCAGGAAGATCCCCTGGAGAGGGAAATGTCAACCCACTCCAGTATTCTTGCCTGGAGAATCCCATGGACAGAGGAGCCTCATGGGCTACAGTCCATTGGGTCACAAAGATTCAGACATGACTCAAGTGACTTAGCATGCACACACACATGCACATATATTAGTGTATACAACCTATTGTATATGAAGAAAGTGAGCACATGTATATACTTTAAAGTGAAGTCCTAGAGAAATGACCACTCCAGCTGTATACTTACCACTTGGGCACACTTTGAACATCACAGTGCTTATTCTTGCCAGGGGTCTGTGAGAGCTTTTCCCTGCAACCCAGGAGAAGTGAGTGGCTACAGCAGACATGATACTTGGCCTCTGGGTTGGATATCAATTTTGGAGAAAATCAGCCATATATTAAATCCTGAGGTTATGCATATATGAGGAAAGAAATAAACCTTCTAAAGAATTCATGCACATAAGCCTCTTTCGGGTGCATCAAGGAATCCCATGTTTAAATGTAACAAGGTGCTATGCTCAGCATCTTTACATTATATAAATTAGGGAATTTCATATAAGATGCTGACATTAGCACTGGGTCCTCAGGATAAAACATAGGCTGGGTTATAAAAAGAGAAAGTGATTTGAAGCATAAGACAGACAAATCCACTATACAACTGCACAGTAAGGCAGTCTTGGTAAACAGGAAATCATCTAAAATAGCAAATCTCTATTGACGGAGGCAGAGGGCACAAATGCTATAAAAAGAAAGATGGAAGTGGGAAGATTTGATTTTTTTAATAGAGAAATACTTGAGGCAATAGGAAGCAGAAAGCTTTTTAGAAAGGAAACCTTGTTGCTGAACCTGTGGGTATGAAGATGGCCATTTTGGTGCAGATCTGGTCTTAGCCTAGGCCAATCATATTTTTCCTGACCAGCTACCTGGAGACTGTGCCAGGTTCCTGGAGAGGACAAGACTGTCATAACCTTAAAGTCTGAGAAAAAAAAAGTGGCTGAACCTCCAGAAACAATCTCAGTTCAGTTCAGTTCAGTTCAGTCATGCAGTCGTGTCCGACTCTTTGCAACCCCATGAATCGCAGCACACCAGGCCTCCCTGTCCATCACCATCTCCCGGAGTTCACTCAAACTCACATCCATCGAGTCGGTGATGCCATCCAGCCATCTCATCCTCTGTCATCCCCTTTTCCTCCTGCTCCCAATCCCTCCCAGCATCAGAGTCTTTTCCAATGAGTCAACTCTTTGCATGAGGTGGCCAAAGTACTGGAGTTTCAGCTTTAGCATCTAGAAAAGTGAAAACAAAAGATTTTGTAAACAAACTCAGATTTTCTCAAAGCAAAGAGGAAAGGATGCCCCACTTCCACCACTGAATTCAGGGTAACAAGAGTTAAAGAAAGACAGAGTTGTAGCCATGAGCTGACATGTCTGATATCCAAATGCGAAGGCACAGTGACTACTTGCTTGATTCACAATTTTTCTGTGACCAGATCATTCCACTACTGTAAATCTGATGTGTAGGATGCAGCAACTCACCACATCTGCTTCAGACATAACTTTCCTTGTTTGCTGTTGGTTCTTTTGATTCTGAAACATCAAAGCAGATTCAGAGGTTTTTTTTTTTTTTTTTTCACTTCAGTGCTATAGTTTTTGCTGGAGGTGTGTCTGGTATTGTATGTGGTGTGGACCCCAAAAAAGTAACCCCTCTCTAAATATGACCACCGTCCTCTTCCACCATCCTACCTTCTAGTATTTGTTCAAGTGTTTTTCCCTAGCTGCCTATATTGAGACACTGTTAGAACTAAACACAAGAGAGAGGAGATAATTCACAAAATATGGCCACTCTTTTTCCTTACTGTCACTGAAAAGTGCCATCCTCCCATAAAAGGATGGATGTGATGGAGACAAAAGGTCAGCATTATTGTCCTTAAGAAGGCTTTTCAAGCCAAGTTGCTTTATTATAAGAATTGTGCTTCTTCCTCTTCTTCTTCTTTTATTATTTTTTTTTCTCTTTTTTCTTTTAAAACAAGGAGGTCCCTGAACTGGGAAGTTACTCAATATTCAACTTCATTCAACCCAGCAATTATTGGACATTTTTTTGTTATGTCAAATACCATGATGGTTACTTAAAGACTAAAAATATAAAGAAAGCAGAGCTACTTCCTTTGAGATACTATCTTCTAGTAGGGGAAAGAGTGATGTAAATAATTACAATATAAGCATAATCCATATAATACTCAATATAATTATTATAATATAATGCTTATAATACATCTGGCTGGCCATGGGGCTGCAAAGAATCACACATGACTAAGTGATTGAGCACACACATGGTATCATCATATCTACAGAGGAAAGGATCTGATGATATCCAATATCACTGGTTTGTATACACTATTCTCTTCATCCACTCAGTGAAATTTGGTGAGGAAGTTGGATTAGCCACCTTTGTGATTGTGTCAAATTTAAACAAAATATTTATCTCTATAGCTCAGTACTGTGTTAATCTATCTTAATCTGTAAATTTATAATAATATAAGCATACTTGATTAAATAAATTCTTAAATATAGAAAAGACATGGGGATACTGAAGAAAATAAGATTTTTTAATTGAGAATGTCTAGTAAGGATTTTAACAAAGATGAAAAAAAGGAAAGACTGTGATAAGTAGAGAAATGATGTGAGGTAAAGAATACTCCAAGAGGAATGAAAATTATAAATAGAAGCACAAAAGATTGTAAGTGCATATTTGAGGAACTGAGAATAGTTCACGTGGATGATTTATGGAAGAAAATAAAGGGGAAAGACTGTGGACCACCTGGTGCCTAAGGAAATCTAGTTTTCTATACTCTGCCTCCCTTCCCCTTCATCCTTGCTCTGTGACCTTGCACTCAGTGTTTGGAAATGAACTTCTTTGAGCACCACTGTCTATGTTGTAGTCTATCTTCCATGAATCACACAGCTCACTAGTGAAGTGGCCCTTGCTAAGGGATTCCTAAAGTTTTATTTCATTCTTCTTATGTCAATGCATTACATAAGGATCTCACTGGATGATGATTTGCAAGAGTAAGACAATTTGCTCTTTCCATGAGCAAAACAATCTTCTTGATTATCCTGTTGTTCAACACAATTTATTTAGAAAAAAGTATTGAGGGAGATCTATCATCCAAAATTAAAATTTAGTCTAAGCACAAACTTTTGTATTGAGCAGTTACCCACTCAAAAAATATTTATCTCCTTCTCTATACCAGATTCTGTTTCAGGAATAATAATATGGACAAGTATAAGAGAGGCAAGTCTGGGGACTCACATTGTATATATCTTCAAAAACATTTGATTTATTATTGGATTTCATCATGGGTTGCTTAATTGTTTATTTTTATGTAACCTCTGTTTATAAACTCTCAGAAGCTTAGTATTCTGAATTATAAAGTGTATTTAAGATAACCTGCTTAAAACATGAAGCTTTACAGAATTTTATGCTCAATATAAACACAAAATATTTTAATGTTATAGAAAGTACAATATTAATTAATATGAATATACAATTAATATGAATTAATTATAATTAACAAGATTGCTCTTGTTACAATTAATATGCATTATTATATTAATATAAAATTAATATGAATTAACAAAGGTAATGCCAAAGAATGCTCAAACTAGCGCACAATAGCACTCATCTCACATGCTAGTACAGTAATGCTCAAAATTCTCCAAGCCAGGCTTCAGCAATACATGAACCATGAACTTCCAGATGTTCAAGCAGGTTTTAGAAAAGGCAGAGGAACCAGAGATCAAATTGCCAACATCTGCTGGATCATGGAAAAAGCAAGAGAGTTCCAGAAAAACATCTATTTCTGCTTTATTGACTATGCCAAAGCCTTTGACTGTGTGGATCACAATAAACTGTGGAAAATTCTGAAAGATATGGGAATACCAGACCACCTGACCTGCCTCTTGAGAAATCTGTATGCAGGTTAGGAAGCAACAGTTAGAACTGGACATGGAACAACAGACTGGTTCCAAATAGGAAAAGGAGTGCATCAAGGCTGTATATTGTCACCCTGCTTATTTACTTATATGAAGGGTACATCATGAGAAACACTGGGCTAGAAGAAACACAAGCTGGAATCAAGATAGCCGGGAGAAATATCAATAACCTCAGATATGCAGATGATACCACTTTTATGGCAGAAAGTGAAGAGGAACTAAAGAGCCTCTTGATAAAAGTAAAAGAGGAGAGTGAAAAAGTTGGCTTAAAGCTCAACATTCAGAAAACAAAGATCATGGCATCTGGTCCCATCACTTCATGGGAAATAGATGGCAAGACTGTGGAAACGGTGTCAGACTTTATTTTTGGGGCTCCAAAATCACTGCAGGTGGTGATTGCAGCCATGAAATTAAAAGACGCTTACTCCTTGGAAGGAAAGTTATGACCAACCTAGACAGCATATTCAAAAGCAGAGACTACTTTGCCAACAAAGGTCCGTCTAGTCAAGGCTATGGTTTTTCCAGTAGTCATGTATGGATGTGAGGGTTGGACTGTGAAGAAGGCTGAGCACTGAAGAATTGATGCTTTTGAACTGTGGTGTTGGAGAAGACTCTTGAGAGTCCCTTGGACTGCAAGGAGATCCAACCAGTCCATTCTGAAAGAGATCAACCCTGGGATTTCTTTGGAAGGACTGATGCTAAAGCTGAAACTCCAGTACTTTGGCCACCTCATGCAAAGAGTTGACCCATTGGAAAAGACCCTGATCCTGGGAGAGATTGGGGGCAGGAGGAGAAGGGAACGACAGAGGATGAGATGGTTGGATGGCATCACCGACTCGATGGACATGAGTTGGGGTAGAGTCTGGGAATTGGTGATGGACAGGGAGGCCTGCCATGCTGCAATCCATGGGGTCACAAAGAGTTGGACACGACTGAGCGACTGAACTGAATTATAATTAACAAGTTTGCTCTATTTTTTTCAGAATTTCTTATCCTTATAAGTCATGCAAATTTTTGGAGAAGGCAATGGCACCCCACCCCAGTACTCTTGCCTGGGAAATCCCATGGATGGAGGAGCCTGGTAGGCTGCAGTCCATGGGGTCTCGAAGAGTCGGACATGATTGAGTGACTTCACTTTCACTTTTCACTTCCATGCACTGGAGAAATAAATGGCAACCCACTCCAGTATTCTTGCCTGGAGAATCCCAGGGACAGACGAGCCTGGTGGGCTGTGATCTATGGGGTCGCACAGAGTCGAACATGACTGAAGTGACAGCAGCAACAGCAGCAGCATGGAAATTTCATGTAAAGTGTATTTTAAATTCACAAAGGTAATTATTTTAAATAAAGTGAAAAAAAGGTAGAACTGTGAGATAGCATCTCATGCAGGTATCTAATACAGCAAAGAGTTAAGTCTGAATTATTAATGGGACAAGAAGCCAACTAATATTTCACATGGCTCAGACATTGGTCTTAAGACAATGGCAGAGGGGATAAATATTTTTAAGAAAAAAAAAAGGAGGATTAATTTAGTATATGTTTTACCTAGTTTAATATGATGACTTGATGGGGAAGGAAAATGTCATGATGGTTGTGAGCCACTGTGCTTATGGTAGCTTCACTGACCTATGTAGAGAATACAGGAAGAAAAGCAGGCAAGGTTCAACAGAATACAGCTCAAATTTCTGTGAGTGTTAGGTGCTCTATTAATATCTATTGTTACATAACAATTGATCCCAAGTCTTAGCAACTTAAAATGAGTATCTGTTAATGCATACTTTTTTGTATCACTCTTAGGAATCAGAAAATGGCTTTGGAGGGTGGTTATGGCTCAGTCTCTCATGAGATCTTAGTGAAATTTTGAGCAGGTCTGTACTCATATTAGGGAAAATCAGTTCAAAGCTAATTCATGTGGCTGTTGGCTGAAGGCTTTAGTGCCTCATGAAGGACTCTCCATAAGGCTGGTCATGACATGATTTCTTCTAGAGAAAATCATCAGAGAAAGAGAGAAAAGAAGAAAGAACTCAAGAGAGAATTCAGTCTTTTCTATAACCTCCTTTCGGAAATGACATGGCCCCCTTGTGCCATATGCTGTTTATTGATCACAAAGTCCAATTCCAGTATGATGTTCAAGGGTACTGCACACGAATGAATATTTCAAAAGATAAGAATCATCTTAGAGGATACTTACCAGGTTTGGCTTCCTTGTGAAAGAATCCACCTGCAGTGTGGAAAACCTGGGTTCAATCCCTGGGTTGGGAAGATCCCCTGGAGGAGGGCATGACAACCCACTCCAGTACTCTTGCCTGGAGAATCCCATGGACAGAGGAGCCTGGTGGGCTACAGTCCATGGGGTGGCAAATAGTCAGACACGACTGAGTGACTAAGTATACCAGATTTCGTGAACAGCCAAGGTATTGAAAAGAGGAGGACAGGGTTAGAGATGGAAATTTGAATATTTTTAGCAGATGGGTGGCAGCTGAAGTGCTGGGAGGAAACAAGAGGTCTAACTCAGAGTTGTAGACCTATCATTGTCATAGGAGTACATGTGGGTCACATTCACCATCGAGATCAGCCTGGATGGGTAGGAGTGGGAGGGCAGGCCTTAATTTCCAATATCTTTGTATGTGTGTGCCCAGTCGCTCAGTCATGTTCAACACTTCATGACCCCGTGGACTGTAACCTGCCAGGATCCTCTACTCATGGGATTTCCCAGGCAAGAATACTGGAGTAGATAGCCATTTCCTTCTCCAGGGGATCTTCCTGACCCAGAGATTGAACCCACATCTTCTGCATTGCAGGAGGGTTCTTTACTACTGAGCCACCTAATCTTTGTTATAGTTTAAAAAGGCACTTCCAGAGATTCTGTGTGAACTTATCCCATCTACATATGCTATTTCCTTTGAGAGTCACCTGAATTATTACAAAAATCTCTTAATTCTTCACCATGACTCTTTTTCCCAATTCCACCCCCTTCTCAGGGATAGGTTAAGTTTAAATTTTTTCTCCTCCCTTGAGATTTTGGTTGTCTTGTAATAACAGCATGTTTTAGCTCCAGAGAAGAAAATTATTTTCTCTGGGTACATAAGTGGTATGTTGACTTATCCTTCATAGCAGTGAACTATATTTGACTTTCAGCAGATACAAAGACTGAGTCTTTTGATTTATACAAATAAGCTATAGCAAATATATAAAACATAAAAATATTGGCCTCAATTCATCCTCATACAGTTTGAATGTAAAAAATATATATATAGAACCATGTTAAT